>NW_020824806.1:0-395000 GCF_003285875.2 Drosophila novamexicana | reverse complement strand
ATTATAAGGAATGTAAGTTTTATTGAATTCACAAAATCACAAATTACTGCAAAAACTCAAATCATACAATTTTATTGCAGTGCAGCTGGAATAGAACTTGGTCTGCTTGGGGTAAGCGAACATACATACATACATTATTATACCTCGCTCAATGGAATACAATACATACATACAAATGTATATATGTATATGCATGCGTGCATACATATTGAAATGCGTACTTACATATCTGCTAGCCAACATTAAAGCATATGTACGTGTATGTATGTATGTATGCTTGCATTTACGTATGTTTGTATTTACATATCGTTATGCATTCATACATATATATAAACGTGCACGCATATACATATATCCAAATGCAAATCAACCTGCAGGCACAAATATGTAAGTGCACAAATATGTAAGTGCACACACACATGTATGTATGTATACATATAGATGTATGTAGCAGCATAAGGGCACTCATGAATTCACAAATATGTAAATGCACATGCACATAAATATGTAAATGTACACACACATATGTATACATGCATAAATATGTAAATGGGATCATACAAACATTGTTAATATAAAATCATACCTGTATTTACGTATTTTTGTATACATGCATTAACATATTTAGGCATGCATAAATATGTAAGTAACTACATACATATTCATGCAAATGCATACACACATGCATACATGCATTAATACATACTTGCCTACATGCATACATCATGATAAATATTTAAATACATGCATTCATGCATGTATGCATGCATGCAAATGCATACACACATGCATTAATACATACTTGCCTACATGCATGCATGTATAAATATATACATATATACATACATACATACATGCATATACACATACATACATGCGTACATACATACATGCATGAATACATACATACACGCATACACACACGCACAAGCATAGGAAGACTCACTTTCACAAGACGCACACAAACACACACCTGAAATAACACTTGCCAGGCATGAAAACCGGCAGGACTTACTTGAATTCATGAGAATCGAGGAGGACAGCTGTAGAAAATAGACGTTAGATTCAAATTGCAGTGAAGCCGAAATTAAACTTTCTTTACGTTTGTTGCAAAAACACGTACATCTCTGCTCATACATACGTACACATACACCCACATACATAAGTATGTGTGTATATACACACATGCATACATACAAACACACATTTTACGCACATATTTGTTAATTCTTACGCCTTGGACTGTGCGTTTATTATAATTTCTGTAATAAAAACATATATTAATAGAGTGTTACAAATATTAAAATAGTTTATATATTTAAAACACACACGAACATACATAAATTCTTGACAAATTAAAAAACTGATTCACTGAATCACTTATTGAAACAATAAATATAATAATCCTGGGATTATGTCGTGACAATCCGAAGTATTGTATATATTGTATAAATATCACTTGTATATAAAATCGCGGCGCGTTATAATGCCAGCAATGCGATTTTCATTGTTGATGACCAACATGTGACGCAGACCCAGGGCTCGAAAGATATTGAAGATCTTGGGCACTGAATCATGCTGTAAAATGAAGAAAGATCCGATTAAATAGAGAATATGCTATATAGAAGACAATTTCTAACCGTATTGACGCGCACTGGCGAGGGATTCATGAACATGGATAGATCTACGGTATAATTAATTTTTTTGTCCAATGGACGCACGCTCTAAAGAAAGAGTTACAAATAGATTAGATCCGAAACAGAAACAGAAAACATAACAATTTTGCGTACATTAATGGACGGATATCGCGGATAGACATCCCGGAATGTTTGTATCGATGTCTCCGGTATCCAAAAACGTTTGTTTTCCACGTACAGCGATTTGAGCAATATGACAATTAGCTGGGAGCGCAAAATGATGCCGCAAACGCGTCCCTCGGAGCGACGATTCTGCAGAGAACCCAAAACAATTGATTAAAGAAAAGATTCAAGGATTTGAGTAAATGGTTACTTACGTCCACCACGTCATCGACCACGGGAAATCCATTGTGATTGCATTTCTGCAGCACCTCATAGATATAATGGGCGCTATCCACCAGCTTGATGCTGACCACGGGCTTGCTCAGTATTTCGTTGGCGGTTAGACCTTTATATTGTGGCAGTGGCTCCCAGGAGAGCATGGGCACATTGTTGACCTCGATGACAGTGTCATAGATGCCGTCGTTGAAGTAGTCGCCCACCCATTTGGCGGTGATCAGCGCTATGATCAGCGGAAAGAAAAAGGACGTCTCGATGCCAGTCGTCTCCATCAGAATGACCGACAGGCTGATGGTCATGCGCAGCACTCCGCCCAGATTGGCCGCGGCGCCAATGAGTGCGTATTTGCCAGGGTGCAGAAAGAGCTATGGATGGACAGAGGCAAAGTGGTAGATGAGATATAGAAAATGGCAGGCATAACACCTACCGCATTGGGAAACAAATAGAAGATTAGCATTGCCACGAGGCGACCCCAGGCAGCGCCCACCAGCGCGGTGGGTATAAAGACGCCCAGCGAGACGTTGAGGCCAAAGGTGGCGCAGGACAAAAAGTAGTAGACGAGCGTGAACACAGCTAGCGTAAGGATCTTATGAGAGCCTGCAAAATAGAATAGTCATGAATCTGGAAAGATATCAACTCCAGAAGGAACTCACCTGGAGGATCGTGAAAGAGCGCACGCACCGTGGCCTCGGGCGTTTGGAACCAGAGCGCTGCCACCGCATTGTATTCGTTGTCCTCGCAGAAGAGCTGCACGGGATGTATGGTCGGATCGTTGCCCAGAGGACGACAATCATCGATGAAATAGATCATGGTGCAGGCTAATGTGACGCCCATTATGGCAACCAGTACGGCCTCGCACACCTTGCCCACCTTCCAGGGCACATACCGCTTGCGAAACTTGTTGATCCGCGTGTTTAGGGAGTTCCAAGCGGCGCCTAGCAGACCGCCCGTCACGCCCAGCAGCATGAAGAGCGGCAGCTCAAAGTATTCAAAGGTCAGCGGCTGATCGAATTTGCCCAAGTTGAAGAGACCCGTAAATGTGAAATCGTGCAGGCCGTGATAGGCAGACAGCACAATATTAAGCGTAAACGAACTGATGATGGACGCAATTAGGGTGCGCCAAATGAGATTCTGATTCCAGAAGCTTGCGGCCTCCTCCAGTGAGAAGAGCATGCCGCCAATGGGCGCACCGAATGCAGCCGAGACACCAGCCGCTGCACCGCCCAAGACAAAGTCGCGTTTCTCGTGATCATCGCGAAAGGCCTTAAAGATGCGAAAGTCCTTGACAAACGTTGTGCTCTTGCCCTGCGATATGCCCGCGGCGACAACGGCGCCAGCATGTATCATCGGTCCCTCCTTGCCGCCAGCCAAGCCGCCCACCACGGACGTGATCACGCCGACGGCCTTCACGGCCAGCGTCTTGATGCGCACAATGCGCGGCACCTTGACGCCGTTCAGATAGCTCTTCACCTGGGGTATGCCGCTGCCCGCGGTAATGGGCTCTATGTAGGTGACCATGCCAGCACCAATCGCCACCGGCACAATGCTGAAGAGCAGCCACCAGAAAAAGGGCAGCGCCAGATCGCCCGTGCTCTCGTTAACAGGCACATTGTGGTCCACAGCTGTGGGCGAGAGTGTATTAATGCATTTGTGACGACCATTAGCAGCTTTATATACATGATTTGAGAAATTTGTACTTCAGCTCCGAGAGCTCCTCGATGACTATGTCGATGGTGCAGGCTATCAGGGCAGTTACAATGCCTATGAGTATGAATATGATCCAGCGTATCACATGGATGCGCAGCGAGAAGCGATCCCTCAGACGTTTGCGCTGCTCGGCCTGAAAAAGCGCATTCTCGCACACATCATAGTCCAGACTCTTGCAAGAAGATTAGATTATTATCAGACGTATATATATGTGTATATATGTATGTATGTGTGTGTGTGTGTAAATACCTCATATTGGGTTTGGGTTTGCTGTGCAGTTCCCGCCAAAGCGGCTGCTGTGCGCGAGCGTACATGGAATATGGGCTCGGAATTCGCTGTGATGCTTGCGGTGCCCGCATTGTTGCCGCTGCTGCCCTCCTATAATTGAAATCTACATAGTTAGTGCGCACTTCATGTGTGTGTGTGTGTGTGAACGCATTTTAGTTGCGATAATTTGCAGCTGTTGTATGATTCATGCACGCCGCAGCGTAGTTACGAAAGTATGTTGGCAACATATACTCACATAGGCGGGCTCAGGTTCTAGGCTCAATAAGGGCGGCACGTCATTATTATTTGTTTGGGTAATCCCCGATCCAAAAAATACCTGGCTTCGGCTAGTGGAGGGTTGCTCTTTGGCAGTCGCGTAAGGTAAACTCTTCGGTGCGTCGAGAGTTTTAATTTCATCTTCATCGCTGGATAGATCGTCCTCAGGATGTACAAGTTGCTTTTCGTCATCCATATTAAAAACAATTAAATAACTTTACACACAACAAAAGACATAATAAAAAGAAACAAGTCGCAACTAGTTGTCCACGGACAAGTAACATCGATTACAATCAAAATGCAGCAGAATCGCCGAATGCGCGTGCCTATCGATAACTTTTTACTTATACTCGATTATAGTATTTATTGCTCTTTCAGAAAATACCAAAAGGTACATTATTTTAGTAAGTGGAAGCAGGTGCCGGTTTTATTGTGTGAATTCAAAGTTGAAATTCGGATGCAAAAACTTAAATTTAGCCATGTCGAATAGAAGGCGTTTGCGCTCGATTTGATTGCGCGCCTGCAGCTCATCCTTAATATCGGCTAATGTGTTGTCAATGCGCATTAGAATCTCACGCGGCGGCCCATTAACAAATGCAGCCAGTTCCTGTGTGCGCGTTATGCCGACTTGTATATTCTGCACAGACTGGGTGAATACGCTCTGTTCCATGTCATCGCTTTGCATCGACG
This sequence comes from Drosophila novamexicana, assembly GCF_003285875.2. Taxonomy (NCBI): domain Eukaryota; kingdom Metazoa; phylum Arthropoda; class Insecta; order Diptera; family Drosophilidae; genus Drosophila; species Drosophila novamexicana. Next base: position 390,024 of record NW_020824806.1, on the reverse strand, counting down.
AGGTTCTACTAAGATCTATGGCCTCCGGCTGCTCGACAAGCATTTGCTGCTGTTGCTCCGGCTTGATCAGATTGAAGGGCAGCATACGCGGTATGCTGACCATGGCGGGCAAATCAATTGCATTACCATTGACGCCTACAGCCGAATTGGACTCGAATGCGCTAACCATGCCTGGGCTCAGATTCGTAAGCTACAATTGATCATGGTTGAATAGAGTTCAAATTTAAATACACATCTCCAATTCACTTACATTGTGCTCATCCTGTCGATGATTATTACTAAAAGTAGCAGCATTATTATTGTTGTTACTGTCGTTGTTATTGCTGTCCTGCTTTGAGGCCGTAACGGATACTTTGTCCGAGCTTAGGCTATTATTATCCATCGAAGTGTCGCTTATAGAAATTGACTAGATAAGAGAGACGGGAAGAATGCCTAAATACACCGAATACATACATACAAACACATACATAAGCATTTCAATGTCCATTCAAGTGTCTGTTGCAGTAGATACATACAAATGTAAATACATACACACATTCGTTGGCAATTTTTTTTCGCACACTTATGCATTGGCCTGTATAATGTGTGAACTTATAACGGTGCATAGCATGCCTTAACATAGTGATCTCGCTCTCGCTTCACGCCACTTACACAAATGGACAAAGACAACACTTTTTTTTTCGGTTTCTTACTGTTCGTATGGCCGCTGCTTCTTCCTGTTCGTGATGTTCTTGTTTGTGCCTTTGAAATACCGTTTTGATTTTTAGCTCGTGCGTCTCTGTGCTCTTTGGCACTTCCATGGACGAAGCGGCGGCAACTGCAGCTAAAGCTGAAATTGTGACCGACGACGTGGATTTCTTGCGACATTTGGCAATGCGTCTGTTTTTCATAATGCGATCCCGTCGTTCCACCAACGCTGCAACTTTCATTTCATGCAGTTTGCCCAGCAAAGATGCATGTCGCCGCTGCCAGGGATTTGCAATTAAAATGTTGTTTCTTTTTTGCTTTGCTAGATAATTAGCTAATTCGTGTATCTCACGTGCAACAACGGCCTACCTTGATGTGCATATGAAAATTTCCTGTGGACCGCACGCTGCCCCGATAAATTCGATCCGGCGGACAATAACAGCACTTGACGGTCACATTGTCGCCAATCTGGCTTTCGATGCGATAGAGCTCACCGTTCAATATGTAGGGTACGTGCTGGCGACGTTCTGGATCGGCCTTCACTTCACCTAGATCTGATTCTTGGTCCTCGTCTAGGTCAGGTTGCTCCGCTTTCGGCATTGCATGTATAAATTTAGCATTTAATCTGGCAAAAAAAGCGATCCGTCGCCCGCGAACTATCGAATTAAATTGAACTTTTTCTATCCGAGTTCTGTAGGTGAGTGCTAAAAGGGAAATGAAAAATCTCCGAAATTAGATACATACGCACATGCATCTGTGAGTACAAATTGCTGCTAAAGAGGAACTCAGAATAATGTCAGAATTAGAGCAAAGCGCATTATACAAATATGTAGCTTTGACAGGGAATGTCACGACTTGCATTAGTAGTTGATTAAAATTAAAAGCTTCAATTGTTTTACTAATAATAATTATTGGTAGTTTAATTAGAGCTTGTATTTGTTAACAACTGACTTTAAAATCAACTGAATAAGGATAAACTGACGACTAAATAAGTTAGTAAGTTGTTCAAATGCCCAAGTTCTGGCGCTTAGCTGTTCATTAACTGAGCACGAATTGAAATGTTATCGATATATTTGCCTATCGGTGTGCTGTAGCCCTGGTTAACTCACGTTGGTTTTTGTTTTTGACCTAAACAAGCTGGATATGACGGAAATAAGCAAACCAAATATATTAATTACCGGTATGCATTACTTAAATTAATATATTTAAGCTACATAAAAAGGAGTTACATTATCTCAGGCACACCTGGCGCCGGCAAATCGTATTTGTGCGAGCGTTTGGCCACACAATTGAAATTCAGCTGGCTGGACTGCTCGAAAATTGCAAAGGAAAACAATTTCATTGAGGAATATGACAAGGAATACGATTGCCCCATACTCGATGAGGATAAGGTATGTCGTATATACTGCGTTATGTGTGTGGCTGTCATTGTTAGACCTTGCTATAGCTCATGGACTATCTGGAGCCGCTGATGGCCAACGGCGGCAACATTGTCGAATACCATGGCTGTGATTTCTTTCCGGAGCGCTGGTTCCAGGCCGTCTTCGTTGTTAAATGTCCCAACGAGACGCTCTACGACAGACTCAAGGAGCGCAACTATAACGAGAAGAAGCTAACATCCAATATACAATGCGAAATATTCGGCACAATATTGGAGGAAGCACGCGAATCGTATAAGGAGGACATCATTTACGAGTTGAGCGGCGAAACCAAGGCGGATGCCCAAAATAGCCTAAAAACAGTTAAAAATTGGTACAGCATGTGGAAACGCAAGTAAAACCCAGACTACAAATATCAACAAACTATTTAACTGGTTGCTGAGGGTGGCATAACTTTAACAGGGAGACAACTCAGAATCTATAGAGTAGAAATATTCTTCCACCAGCGAGTCAATATTGCTATCTAAACTAGTCTCAGTTTTCTTAAAGATCGTTCTATTGTACATCTATCTAAGAGCTTTTAGCAACTGTCAGTTAAAACTGAGTATTTGTTTCTCTGTATCTTCAGATATTCTTACGAATCTAATATCTGTTCTCTATATCTTATATACAAACTTTATCTTATACAAAGTTTGGTTTTTTCAAAACTCAGACAATAAGAATGTATCTAAGCCTATAGGGCTTATAGCTGTTATAGGAACAATCAGCCTAATATTGAGTTTTTGTGTAAATCCATTGTAAAGTATATGTAGACACGGCTATAAGTATGCCAGGGTATTTAATATATATATTTAAAAGGTATAATATGCCTAATGTATAAACACTTAGAGCTAATAACTACAACTAAATGCGCGTCATTTTGAAACGCAGCGGACCATCCGGCGCATACATGAAGGTAACCGCGTAGTCCAGTGGCGCATGATTGTACTCCAGTCTATAGTTGCGCAGCAGCTTGGCCAGCAGTATTTGCATTTCCAGATCGGCAAAGCGCCGTCCCAGGCACATGCGTGCACCGTAGCCGTAGGGCAGTGAGGCAAACGGATGCAGTTTGCCGGGCGTGCCGCCCTGATGTGCCTTCAACCAGCGCTCTGGCCGGAATGTAGCGGCATCCGTGACATATTCCTCCATGTTGCCGGTAACAATAGTGGGAAAGACGGCCTGAAAAAAGAATTCCAAATAGTTTAAAACAAAAATAGTATGGAACATATAATAAGAGTATTTACGGACCTGCACTCCCTTGGGCACCTGGTAGCCGCATATAACACTGTCCTCCTGCAGCGTGCGTCCATTGCCGATGACGGTGCTGTACATGCGGAAGACCTCCTTGATGAATGCCTTCAAGTGATGCATTTGGTCCAGCAATGGAATCGTGAGCGGTGTGTTGGCATCAGGCAGCAGACGCTTCAGTTCTTCGTGCACCTTCTGCTGTTCCACGGGACGCGTGGCCAGTTGATAGAGTATGGAGCACACGGCCATCGAGATCTGTAGCAGGGAACACGGCTCAGTTTGCAGGCCAGACAGGATGTGGACTGGCACTTACCGTGTCTATGCCAACGAGTATCAAATCCAATGCCATAATGGTGGCTATTTTGTCATCCTTCTCCGACATGATCACCTTCTCCAGCAGCGATGGCTCGCCGGCACGATGACTGGCATCCTGTGTCTTCAAGCGCTCCGTTGCGCTTTGTATGTACTTCATGCACACGCTGCAAGATGGTTGATTGTGATTCAAAAATAGTTTTTGAGCTTGCCCTGCTAATCGACTTACCCCACGAAGAAGTTCATGTTCTTCACATAACGCGTCCAGAGGGGCGTGGGAAAGTAGCGCCAGTAGGGCGCCTTCAGCTCCAGCGTGGCCACATTGCGCAGTGCGTACTTGGCTGCATCGATGATCTGCTGCGGCTCCGAGTCGGGCGTCAGATTGTGCTCCAGGCAGCCCAAACGTGTGTCCAACGCCACGCGACCAATGCCTGCAGTTGGAGCAATCTTTGGGATCGGCCAAAATGCTTGTACTATATATGCTACTCACATTCCAAGGACCATTTGTGTATTTCATTATCGAAATCGGCGGGCAGCTCCTCGTTGGCATCCAGCAGCTGCTCACAGCGTGCCAGAAAATCCTCAGTAATCAGCTCCAGCGGCTGCAGATAGCGTCTTATGGTGGACAACTGCAGCACCGGCTTCTGGACGCGCGAACGGAACTGACGCCACGGCTCGCCATGCCTGCAACAATGTGAGTCCATGGATTAATTATGCATATAGTTATATATATATATATATATATAGATTTACACGCCGACAACGCCGCCAAGTTCGCCAAAGAAATCCTTGCGCACCACGCTCTTGTACTTGACCAGACTGGGCATCGATGGCCGGAAGGGGGTGGGTCCCTCGCTGCGATAGCACTGCAATCAGATACTCTTTATACAATATTTCGCTGTACTTGTTAAGACATTGAAAATGTGTTTGCCGCAATTTGCGACTTATGCTGCTTTGTTGCCTCGGCGCTGGCCAGTCGAGCGTGACTCCAAGTGGAGTTAACGCGATGTTCCGCTGTTTGACTTGTCTCCTTACCTTTTCAATTTCGTCAGCATCGTAGATGAACAGCAGATCGGGCCTACCTATAAGGCCAGAGAAGCGCACAATACGGCCGTATCTGTCGTGCAGCAGCGATGAGATTTTGGCCACATCCGATATGGTATATTGGCCAATGATTGGCATGAGGCTGTCAAGGTGAATGGAAACTCATTTAAATGACAAACTGACATTGCCCAATTTTCATTTGGCTATTTGCAGAGCAATTGGGGAACCTTGCGACTACGCGCATATCTTAAATAATTGTATATTTAAGAGGAATAATTGTCCAGATTTATTTGCATGACCGTAAAAACGATGTCATTAAGATGTCTAGCTTGATGATATATTGGGTGCATTTGTAAAAAAAGAAGAGAATTATGTAAAGAACGTGCTAGGTTTTTCGTGGAGTAAATGCTACCATAAATTAGTTGATCTTATCTTATAATTATATATGACAGTGGAATGCAAAGGGAACTGCTAGACACTCTGCTGTCGTATCGACAAAATAGTTAGCTTCGTTAAAGATCATAATTATTTCATGAAATATACTCTGTACAAAATGTATTTCAGTTGAACAAATATGCAGGTTGTCCGTGTCGCTATTTCAAGGACCTTGCGGATTTATCACAAGTAGGATTCCAACGATCTGTCCGCATGTCACAGCCCGCAGCTTTGACTGGTTGGGAATTGCACGCTTCAGGTAACGAGACAAACAAAGCGAACAGGGCATCAACTGTGTTGTTTGTTGATTAATATTTAAATTAAAAATTACTAACACGACCTCGAGCCAGCAAAATACTAGTATATGGAGTTAGGTTTGGTTAAGTTTAGATTAGGCAGACAGTCAAACTGGAGGTTAAAATCTTCTAAAAGCTTAAGCTTACACTTGCAGTAGTTAAATAAATTGTGGGAAAGCGTATTCAGAAGGCGGTAATAGTACTTTACGAAGTTTAAACCACATTTAAAGACAGACAATCAAGTTTTCAATATTATTGTTGGACTGAATTTGAGCAGAAATTAAATGTCAGCTTAATAGAAAAACTGTCAAAATAGTTTAACAGTTTTAGGTTATCGATGAGTTCTAGATAAATTATCGATTTGAATGTCAAGTGTAAAATGCAATTATCGATTACTTAACGCTTCTTCAAAAGACAATTGCAGTTTTTTTGCCAATGTACACGCTCGCACACACACACACGCACACAATGAGCAATCGCACTTATGTATAAATAAATAGCACTCAGGTAACTATTGTTTGCTTATCATTTTCAGGCTGCATCGAAAAGTTCACACATTTTGGCGACCTTGAAACTGGCGCTAATTGAACGCTAATCAAGAAGAAGCCGACGGCGGATGACTGGGCAAGTGCCCAAACCAAAGGGGAAGCTAACCAGATGCGATGCCCTGTTATACCACCAACAGCGATTGGTAAGTAGCTGTAAATTGAAAAAAAGAAAAAAAAAAAAATCGACAAGAATTCGCAAAGCGATTTGTGTGTGGCATAATTTGGGTGCAGCATTAATGTTGGTGGGCGAGGGGAGGCGAGGGGAGGGGAAACCCGTTTGGTCATGGTCAGTGAAATGATGAATGCTTTTACAAGCAAAAATCAACACTCGAATGAGATGATCATCAAGTGGTCGCACACACACACACACACACACACAAGCGCACACATACACACGCTACACATTCCATTCAACGGTAATTGGGTCAAGAGAAGCAAGCGAAGTAAAAGAAAACATAACTGCAAACTCTCTCTTCGCTCTTATTTGCTCTCTCTTTGTCTCTTATTAAAATGCATTGCATTAATCGCATTGCAGGGCATGAAAAGTGAAATCAAGTTTGTCGCCTAAGTCATTTGCTTGTTTTTTTTTCCCCCCCTTTTCTTTCTTTCCTCGTTTGTCTTCCTTTTTCAACTGCATACACACCGCCAAGTATTGCCAAGTATGGGCATGGGCTTTGGTCCTGGTATCTCGTTGTAGGCCAATGCATTTTGCCACTCGGCCGTGCCATGTATGCGTGGCACCGCTGGCTCCTGCTCCAGGCCCAAGTGTGGACAAACAGCTGCAGCTCCTGCCGCTGCCGCTGCTGCTGTTGCTGCTTCCGTCGCTGCCGCTGCCGAGTTGTCGCGCTGCTGCTGCCCATCCAGGCGACGCTGTCGCTGCTCGCTCTGCAACAGCTGCGCCTGAGCGCCAGCGATCTTGGATACAGTGCGTCGGAAGCCTGTGCCTTTAACACGCCAAGCGCATTTCGGCAGTTGATTCATGGCGTACGTGCTATTAAAAGCTTTGACAAATCCAAATTCAAATTCAAATCAGATTTCACTCGTTTGTCGTTGATTTCGAGTTGCTTAACGCCTTCTTTGTCTGCGACGCACACACGAAACTATTAAAAGCTGCACATGGGCTGGGCGAGAATAACAAGAATTACTTTGCGTCTGAGACACACACGCACACACACATACACAAATGCCAACTGCCGTTTTTTTTTTCGCTGCGCACTCGACGGCTGCCCGATGTAAACTGGTTAAAAGCTAAGCTCAATGGGCTTGGGCATCCGTCTTCTCTGCGCTCTCGACAACGGGGCGGGTAACGGGCGGGCAAGGGGGCGGGTCGCGTCAGCTGCTTTCTAATGAGTGTTGCTGTTGACGCGCTCAAGCGTCGGCAACATTATCGCCCCGTATATGTTTCAGCAACATTTCGACAGCTGCCGTATAAACATTTATGTTTATATACATGCTGTTGCCAGTCACAATATTGGCACATGCTATTGGTTATTCCCAAATTCTAATTGGAACTAACTAATGCGGCCTTGACTGACATCAGACTCTAGAATAAATAGTCTATATTATTTGTAAACATTATCAAGGCTAAACAGCTATAAAGACTTTGAGGCAGCGCTTCCTTGTCTTGGGAAATTATACTAAATATCACACTAAATATGTCACCTTCACCAGTTTTTAAGCGTAAATCTTACACATGTGAACTTTTATTTGGCTTAAAAATGTTCGCAATAATCAATTTATTTATTAGATAATTAACAGCTTTTTTTTGCAGCAGCAGCAGCTGTGTGAGATGGAGGCTTTGCTGTTCTCCCTTGAAAGTCTAACAGCAATTAATTTGTTGACTTACACCAGAATCATAATTAATTATACTGCGATAAAAAAGAACTTTGACATGGCTAAAGAGAAACTCTATTAAAATTCCATTATTTTTATGGAAGCTGTCTAGGCTTAAGGAAATAGCTCTTCACTCAGCGGAATTTCCCACATTCATTTAAAAAGGTTCGCAATCATCAATTTATTTTTTATATAATTAACAGTTTTTTTTGCAGCAGCAACAGCAGCTATATGATATGAAGGTTTTGCTATTCTCCCTGAAAGTCTATCAGCAATTAATTTGTTGACTTAAATAATTATACTACGAGGAAAAGGACGTACACAAATGCTGGAAAACTTTGACAAGGCTGAAAGCTGAGAACGGAACAAAAAAATCCCAGTATTTTGTATGGAATCATGCATTTCTATGCTTAAGCAGATGGCACTTAGCGGAACTTCCCACATTCATATGCTTAAAAAGGTTCGAAACAATCAATTTATTTATTATAATTAATTAATTAAAATTTTCCCTTTTTTGCAGCATCAGCAGCTATATGAAATACAGGTTTTGCAATTCGAACGAAAACGAGAAAAATCCCAGTATTTTGTATGGATTCATGTCTAGGCTTAAGGCAATTCGGAAGGAAAAGATTGTAAAAAAAATAACATATGCCAAACAAATAATCTGTAGTTATATGTGTGTACTAAAGATATCTAGCTATATTATAAGGAAATCAGATTTAATTAAGTCTAGTTGCGGCAGCCGCTCAGCCGGAACCAATGTACAAAAGCCTATAAGAATCGCGATACTGATGTTACTTTAACGCAGAACAAATTTAACAAATTTATTGAATTCATGTCATTTATAATTGTTTTGATGCAATTTTCGAAATCAACGAACCTTAACTTATTAAATGCCATACCACATGTATTCTATTTAAGTATTATTAATAGCCCCTTCCCACATGTATTCTATTTAAATATGCATTATAATATGCGAGGATATCATTAGTGAGCGAGCTATGAAGCCGGCAACTGTGCGTTTGTTAATAGTGGCGGCGTTTCTGGTGCTGGCACCGGTCATAGGCCGAAAATCGAAATCCCGATTCACAAATCTGAAGTGCGAGTCCTATGATCCAAGTTTCTCGACATTCAAGAAGTGCAAGCTCAATGTACTCGGCAGAGGCGTGGTCGCCGTCGATATAAACATAAATCTGCTAAAACTTCCGATATATAATGTACACGTGAGTGTTACCTTGCTTACTTTTTGTACGCAAATAAAAATGTTTATCACACAGACTGATTCTTATCCAAAAGCATCCCTTTCAGGCCTATCAACTGGCCAAAGGACATTAAAAAAAATCGGTGTAGTTAGATATATTCCGAGATATTTCCTTTTCTACCTAACTGAAAATGCACAAGTCCTGGATTCTTAGATGACCCCATAATATTGTGATGTAGATCGATGCAGTTGGTCCTTACGAGCCTAACGAACCAGGTCCTTTGAAAATCTACAAGTATATGGCCGAGTTTTAGCTATTTTTCTTAAATTTTATAAATCACAAAATCGGCCATAAGTCACCTATTTTAAATACTATCCTGATGTCCTTTGGCCCACAGATACTCCTTATCTAGGCACATCAAAATATGCAATGATCAGGACGAAAGTCCTTCAGGGAGCTAAGATAAAAGCATATTTATTTTGCACCTTAAATAGCTTATAGCTCGGCCGTATCCTTGCGGATCCTGGTGAGTCCTGTGCCAAGAAATTTGTATTGACCAGGACTACAAACTGGCCAAAGGACATCGAAATCGTCCTTGTAGTTTCCAAGATATGGCTACTTTTCTAAAAAGGACATTCTATTTATGGCCATATCCTGGCCAAATCCTTAAGGATATCGGAAAGATATACCTTTTTGAAAACGTGGGAAGCATTACTATCGAATGGCATTCAAGGATTCCCAGGATTCGTCAAAAAATTTCACCTGATTTTTTCCTAGGGGGTAAGTCACAAAAATGGCCCAAAACGCCAAAAATCGGGTCTAACTTCGCCATTTCAAGGACTATCGGGATGTCCTTTGGCCAGTAGAATGTCCTTGTGTCCCAGATTAAGAATTTACCACCCAAAGGACGAAAGTCCTTCAAACAGCTGAGAAAAAAGGACAAATTTGTCTATAAAAAACGGCTCATAACTCGGCTGTATCCTTGCGTATCCTGCCAAGTTATGTGTCAAACAAATTGTACTGACCAGGGCTACCAACTGGCCAAAGGACATCAAAATCGTCCTAGTAGTTTTAGAGATATCGAGGATTTTGTGTTTTGGGCCATTTTCCTTGCAATTCGCTACGGAAATTGCACAAGTCCAGGATTCTTAGATGACCCCATAATATTTTGATGCAGATCGATGCGGTTGGTCTTAACGAGCCTAACGAACCAGTACCTTTGAAATTCTGCAAGGATATGGCTGAGTTATTGCTATTTTTCTAAAATTTCATTAAAAACAAAATCGGCTATAACTTGGCCATTTCAAGGACTATCCTGATGTCCTTTGGCCAACAGACATTGCTTGTCCTGCCTGTTCAGAATATGCAATGAAAAGGACGAAAATCCTTCAAGGAGCCATGTTCATAAAATAGCCTATAGCTCAGCCGTATCCTTGCGGATCCTGGCGAGTCCTGTGCCAAACAATTTGTATTGACCAGGGCTATCAACTGGCCAAAGGACATCAAAATCGTCCTTACAGTTTAGGAGTTTGTTTTTTTGACTGTTGGCCACTCGATTTGAACAAAATTCCAGCTGAAGTACCAGGCGAACAGAAATCAGCAGCAGGTAGACAAAAGTCTGCGACTTAAAAATTTCATTGCATACGCTGAGGGGCAAAATTGCCCGTTAAATTTAAATGAGGTTTTAAATAATTTCTGTAACGGCCAAGCAAAAACGCATGTTATTTTCTTTTAAAAAATGACACATTTATTTTAGAATAGCTCTTTTTAAGCATGTTTTTTCTTTTTTTATACAGATCAACTGGAGCATATGGCGTCGCTATAATACCTACCAACCGTTTCTGCATAATGCCAGCTGTGATTTCTGCCATTTGCTGTCACACCCGAACAAGATCGCATTCGAGTCACTTGTGCTTAAAGCCATTCAGACGAGAGCGAATATAAATCACACTTGCCCCTACAATGTGAGTTGTGTCAAAGGACATGCTGGGATATAGGAAAGTTATCTTTAATTTTCTATTATTTTTAGCACGACGTCATTGTGGATAATTTGGTGTTCACTGATTCATTCCTGCAAACGCTGCCACTGCCCCAAGGCGATTATAAGATACAATTGCGATTTGCTACGGACAAAACATGGAGACTAATGGTGGAAGTATTCATCTTGCGAGATGAATAGAACGATTGAATTAAACGAATAAATATGGTGTTTGACAATTTTATACAATGCGTTCCATATTTTAGTTTTGCTTTTTACAAAAACTGGTATCAAATAAAATGCATACACAAATTTTTGAAAATATATTATTCTGTGCATTTAGTTTTTTTAAGATTTGAATTCAATTTGAGATTATTGTGCTTAGCAATATGATAAAAATTTCCGAAAATTTTTGTTCAACTGCCTTACAATAAATAGAAGAAAAAAAAGAAAACAAACACTTTTAGGCATCGAATTTTGAACTCATCAAAACGCGATACAAAAGAGTCGGAATTCTTATAGATATCATTACATATATAGTATGTATGCATACTCGTATAGTTTAGTTAAATGTGTAAATGCTTTGCTGGCTTTACTAATTCGATTACAGTCTAGAATCTTTCGTCATATTATATACGGGACTTAAGTTAGGCGTAACAAATTAAAAGGAAAATTACAAGAAAATGAAATGGCACGATTCAGAGTTTCGTAAGCTACACAAGTCGAATGTTTTGTGGTATTTTTAGTTTTGTTTTGTTTTGTTTTAGTTATTAGAATAATGTGTTGTAAGATATACGAGATGAGACTTGGCTTAGATGCTTGGATGATGGCTTAAACTACGCGTTCATTGTATGTATATATTTTTATGTTTAGGTTATATAGTATGTGAATATGTGAATAAATATGCCACTGGCTGTGAGACAGAGAGTTCCTTCACACAAATCGCTTTAAAATTAACTAGGCTAACATATATATATATATATATATATATATATATATGAATATACGTATATATAATTATATGTATATGGCGTCGTTTGTATTTACAGTTCTAATCGCTCGTGTCACTTAAAGCTTAACTAGAAACTAAATTATGAAATCAAAATGCGAAATGCAAACTAAACATCAACTAAAGACATAAAAACAATAAACATTCCGATATTTGTTGTTGTTAGACCCGGCTAAAAAATACTTTTGGCCCGCTTCGGTGTTAACACTCGAACTCGTTGGCTGTGATGGCGCTTAGATCCTTCATGAGGCCCTCCAGATTGGCCATTTCTTGGTTCAGCTCCTCGGTGGATGTGCTGGGCGCCAGTCTTTGTATCTCATCGGTGGAGTGCGCCACGGAGCCGCCGCCCTGCAAGCGATTGGGCGTGGCTGCCGAAAAGGAGGGCTTCTTGTAGGGTGATTGATTTTGTGGACGTATTGTGACAGCAGGAGCTGCAATGGATAGAGATTAGATGCACTCACTTTTGCTTGCTGCTGCAGTTTGGTTACTTACTGTGCTTGTTCATGGGCGTGGCAGCGCCAGTGGGCGGCGGGCCCGGCACGCTGAAACTCTTGAGCGGATGTCCACGCTTGGCGCTCTCAATGGTGGAGACGCAGCCATTGCCCGGAGCGCCAGGATTGCTCGCCGTGCCGCCCGTGTAGCCAGCATTGCTGCTCGTTAAGAATCGCGAATAAATCAAAGAAGAAGAAGATTAGGAATGAGGGATCAATCAATTAGTTGTTGTATTTTTCATTTGGAAACTGACAAGTCAAGCAAACAAAATGGAACGACATTAAAGACTTGAAACTTGAACTAGGACGGCTTCGCGGGCCGGCGGCAATTGTTGCCCAGAAAATGGAGCACGCGCGCCTGCTGTATCTGCTGCGCCTTGCGGGCCAGCCGTATGTACGGCTGACGATCGGCCATGCTCATGATGCGCCAGGCGTGCGTGGCCACTTCGGTGACCGTCGCCGAGGTGCGCATCGTGTAGACGCCTTTCAGCTGATGATTGATCAGTATCTCGTCCAGCCGAAACTTGTTCAGGAAATTGAGAAACGGCGATGGTGACGCCATCAACAGCAGCTGCTGTTCCACATAACCCGGAAGCGTTCTATGGTCCAGCTGGAGCACACGATCAGCGGGACCCTGCACCAAATCGACCTGAACACTGGGATCGATGCGTCCCCAACGCGTTCGATTGCACATTTTTCTTCATATATATGTTTTCTTTTTTTTTTTTATTGGTTTTTTTGCTGTGGAAAATTCGAATTTCGCTTGGGAGTTGGAGTTTCTGTGGCCAAAGGCACAAAATATTAAACAATTCCGGATTAAATTTTGGTAAAACGTATCGAAATATGAGACTGAAAATCTCCCGCCTACTGCAGCTCCACAGATAAGGAAAGAATCTACGAGAGATCTCGAAGCAGACCAGAGGAAATGGAATATGGAATTGTGGGTCGAATCGAAAGTAGATTTTGGATAGAGCATAAAGCGTTTTTAAGCGCACAAATCATTGAGATTGGGATTGTGGTTGGTCGACTTTTTCCTCTTGCAGAGATTAACTAAAGCTTTCTAGAGGAAGCTTGGGACTATCTTAAATAGAACTGGTTACTCTAGGTTGGAACTGAGATCTTCCACGTAAGGATTAGCCGAACGGAAGACAGGGCTACAAAGCCGCCTTTACAGATAAAAGATTGCTTAACGAATTCAGAAATCCTGCGCAGACTCTTGGGCAGATCCCCACATTCGTTCGCGCACTCACCAGAAGTTGGCGTCGTAGCCACCGTAGGGATGCTCCGGCGTCTGGGCCAGCGAATTGTTCTGCGGCTGTGTAAGGCTCTGTTGCGAGAGGCCCGTGTCCATGGTCATGTGCGAGCGATTCTGATGATTGTATTGGGTACGCGGATATTGCGGTCGCTCCATGGTCGAGTTCATCGAGGTGGCTGCTGGTTGGAAAGAATAACGCAGAGAATTAGCTTTGTGTGCCAAGACTGGACTCGACTCGACTTGACTCACTCATGTAGCCGGCCACATAGGCGCGTTTGTCCAGCGAGTTGGTGACATGACCCGGCACCGGGGTGTCCACCTCGTATTCGCTGTGGACCACCGAGCGCGGCAGAGTAAGGGCGCCGCTGCTGGAGGCGTTGTCGCTGCAAACAGGCGTGGCACTGTGCAGGCTCTTGTCAATGTTCTTCAGCTCCATCTGGTCGTGATGGATCCACAGATCCGGTGGCTTCGGCACGCCCACATTGTTCTTCTGATAGCTGTGAGGTGAGTGAAATTCATGAATAAACATAAGGAACAGCTGGAAGTCTGATTGGTGCTCACCTCTTCTTGGTGTGTTCGGGCGAGGATTGCGGCTTGCGCCGGCAGAAGAGCAGCAGACCAAGCAGCAGCAGAAACAGTACCAGGACCGTGCTGCCAATGATGATGTACAACAGATTTTGATTATCGATGCCCTTGGCAATGGTGTCCGCCTCCTGCATGATGACCGCCGCGCTGGTGGTGAACGCCGTCAGCGCGGAGAAGGGCGCATTGTTGCCGCCCTTGGTGGTCCGTGCCTGCACCTTGAAGTAGTAGGTGGTGTAGGGCTTCAGGTTGGGCAGCATCAGCATGGTCTCCTCGCCGGCGAACGCCTCAATGGCCCAGTCCCGATCCCGTTTCGTGGTGTCTGTCGTATAGTAGATATTATAGCCGGTTATTTGGCCAACGGTGTGCTTGGGCGGTAGCCACTGAACGATCACATTATGCGGATTCTGCTCGTCCAGGCGCACGGTCAGCTCGCGCGGCGGCGTCACCGGCACATTCTGAAAGGTGCTGTTCAGCACCGACATGGACCACGCGGACTCCCGTCGCCCCTTGACCACCTTGACGGCGAACTCGTACTGCGTGCTCGGACGCAGATCGTTGATCATGCAGTTCAGGTCGCTGGTGTTGTGGTAGCGATAGCGATTGGAGCCCGTGATGCTGTAGCTGATCGTGTAGTGGCGATTGTCAGTTACGTGCTGGTTCTTGTTGAGCATCGTGTCAATCCAATAGACAACAATCGAGGAACTCGACATGGTTATGGCGCGCAGCCCGACGGGCACCTCCAGCGGCACGGGCACATCCAGCGGCTCCTCGTCCCGTGTCTTGATGTTGTCATAGATGGGAGGGCCGTCGCCCTTCACATTACGTGCGCGCAGCGATACCACGTACTCCATGTTCGACTCGAGGTTCTTGAGCACATGGTAGCGCTCCGTTTCCTTCAGCTCGATGGTGTTCTCGTCGGGTATCCCGCGTCCCCAGCCCAGCACATAGCTGCGTATCTTGATCTCCGGCTGCTGCGGTGGACCCCAGTGCAGTCCAATATTGTCAGCGCCAGGCTGTATGTTGATCCAGATGGGCTTGCCCGGCACCTGCGTCTCATCCAGATCGTTCTCCAGCGTGTTCGCGCGATACCATTCGGTGAATGGGCCCGAGCCGTTCACGGTCATCGCCGCAATCTTCACCTGGTATTCGGCATTGCGGTCCAGGCCGTTTAGCTCGAAGTAGCGTATGTTGGCGGGCGTGCTCTTCGCCTGGGGCGCATCTTTGAACTTGCGATAGCGTATCTTATAGCCGGTTATCTGACCATTGCAATCCTCCTCAGCTGGCGGCTCCCAATGCACAGTTATGGACTGGAAAAATGAGATTAATAATTGCTTTGGTTTGGGCTTAGTGAATGTTGATACTCACGCTTGAGCTGGTCACCTCGAGAGTGACATTATTTGGCGGCTCCGAGGGCGTTGAGGAGAAGGTCTTCACTTTCAGCTCGGCAGAGGAGTCGCCCATGCCGTTGCGATTGAACGGCACCACGCTGATCACATAGTCCGTATAGGGACGCAGATCGGTGAGCACCAGCTCCAACGACATGCTGTCATTGTACATGTCCGCGCCGCTGTCGTTCTGTGCGGGATTAGGATTGATTATTTATAGATATACAACAAGGAGAGGGGGGAGAGAGGGGTACTCACCTCGGAGTAGTAGACACGATACTTGAGTATCTCGCCATTTGTCACCGTCGGCGGCTGCCAATGCACAAAGATCTCCTTGTGGTTGCGCGCATAGGCATCCACGTTTCGCGGCGGTCCGGCAATGTTCACCTCCGGCTGTGTGCTCGCCTCCAGCGGCTGCGAGGATTCGCCCATGCCAAAATTGGTGTTGGCAACCACACGAAACTGATAGGTGCGACCCGGCAGCAGCGATTGTATGCTGACCTGCTGATCCTCATGCGACTGGGTCACAATCTTTTGCTCGCTGTGGAGGGAGATTGGGGATGAGTAACTAATCCTGGCTTGGGGTTATGTGTGACTGACTTACCGCTCGCTGTTGCTGACGCGGTAGTAGACGGTGTAGGAGACGACCTCGTTGGCATTCTGCAGCGGCTCCTGCCAGCTGAGCGTAACGAAGCGCGACTTCACAATCTGCGCCACCAGGCTGCGTGGCGGACCGGGCAGGCGGGCCAGTAGACCGCTGCTCAAAGGCTTCACATCGCTGGCGATGTCCTCGCCGGCACTTAGATCTGTAGAGGCAAAATTGGATGTGGGGGGCATTTGTTGCTGTTGTTGTTGTTGTAGAGGTTGCGCCTTGTTCTTGTAGACCAGTATTCCGTCATAGTCAACGTCAACGTCATCGTCGTCTTCGTCGTCGTCAATGTCTTCGCCTCCATTCTGGCGGCGCAGCACACTGATCTCGCCCGCCTCAAAGTTGCGATCGTTGAGCGGCTGTTCGCCGGGTCGCGCGAATTTTCGCAATTGGCGCCGCGCCGCCGTCTCCGCGGACTTCTCTTCCGCATAGTTGTCGTAGTCATCGTTGTCCATGTCCAAGTAGCTGCTGCCACCGGATTTGGTGCGCAGCTCACCCGAGTTGTAAGGTCGTCGTCGTTTGTTGTTGTTGTAGTTGTAATTGTCTAAACTGTGCAAGGATTTGGTGGTTTGACCTTGGGTTTTGCGTTGTTTCATTTTGGCTTTGGATGGGGATTGGGATTGGTTTTTGGGTTCGGATGGAAATAATGAGTTGGACAGGGAAAGAAAAAAAATGACAAGTGAATAAACAATAAGTTAATAAATTAATTAATCATAACATAAAAGAAAAACAACTTAATTCGCTCTGAGCCTGATTCACGAGAGGTTGAAAGTCACCCGGTTGGATTTGCATTTGAAAAAGAATACGTCTTATCTATTACAGAGTAATATGTATCTCTTAGTCTGATAAGACTTATCCTATTAGGTATTCCCGTAGTAAAGTCTAACTTACTTCCTATTCAGATCAAGAGTATATATAGCATATATGTTATACCAACTACTTTTTGTAGACAGACTTAGCCTGGGACTCAAACCCGAAATCTTGTTTATTGTTGAACTAAAGAACTGGATTACTTGGTATACTATTGTTTGAGTACTGCCCTATTAATTCTTTACTTCCCTGAAAATACGTATTCCATTTGTTGTTTATTTCCCACCCAACAAACGAAGTTTTATTTTAACAGTAGATAAATCTAAGCTCTAAGGAATTTTGTTTCCCAACAAATTCAAGCAATATACAGAGGGTTGTTTGATTCGACAGCAAATGGAACTACAATAGGACTATATAGGACTTCACGTGATTTCTATCATAAGTTTAAGCAGTAAGTATATACAACCTAGACACCATCCAGTTATTATGGATAGATTATTTTTACATTTGTATTCCATAAACATCTTCCATTTAACTCGTTCAACATTTGTCGGGCAGAAAGCGAATTAAGCTCAACGAAAGCAAACTAATATTTATAAACAATACGAAACACATACATACACACCGATATTTTTTAGTATATATACACAATAAGTACAGGAAATTATTTTACAATTGCTGAGGGAATTTGAGGTTCGGGCGTGGCGTTAATTTCGTGAGTGTGTTTTATAATATGTACAGTTTCGAGGCCTGAAACAGGCGCCAATTGCGTAAGCCGGAGCACGAAATACTGGACATCCAAGCTAGGTCTACAACTACTTCTATACAGATGGGATATATATGTACGAGGACCTACCTCCGGGGGGCACGACACGCAGACGCGCCGAGGCCTGAACGCTGCCAGCGGGATTGGTGCCGACGCACTGGAACATGCCCGCGTCGGAGTAGAGGAGTCCACGGATGCGCAGATTGTGCCCGTTGACGAACTGGAGGTACTCGTTGGGCGTGATGACCTCGCCGTTCTTCAGCCAGCGTATGCTCGGCTTGGGCTTGCCGTGTATGGCGCACTCCAGATTGAGCACCTCCTTCTCGGAGGCGGTCTTGTCGCGCGGCGCCTGGATGAACTTGGGTGGCACCTGGACCTGCACGGTCGCCTGGGCATCGAGCGAGTCGACGCTGTTGCTGGCCCGGCACTGATAGTTGCCCGAATCGATGTCCTCGGCGCCGGAGATCTGCAAGGAGCCGGTGCCTGTGATCGAGAATCGCGAATCGAGATGATTGAGATCGAGTTCCTCGCCATTGCGCAACCACTTGATCTGCGGCTTGGGCACACCATTGGCCACACAGTCCAGGGTGACGGTGTCGCCCTCGCTGACCGTCTTCGGCGAGGGTCCAACCAGGAACGAGGGCGCCACAGCCTGCTCGGCGCCAGCATCCACTGGCTTCTTGATGTTCAGATTCGTCTTGCTGCTCAGACGATGGACGCTGCCCGAGGTCACGTTGCACTGATAGGCACCGCGATCGTTGGCGTTTACCTCATCGATTTCCAGTGCGCCATTCGGCAGCACCACCATGCGCAGCTTGTCCAGCGGCAGCGGCATGTCGTCCTTGTACCATTGCACGGTATGCCTTACGCCCGGCTGCCAGACGTGCTCGCCCACCATGCAGCGGAAGTAGGCCGTCTGCCCGGGCAGCAGATACGTCTCGATGAAGTCCTGGTTCAGTTCCGGCTGGCGGGCAATGGCCACCAGAGCCGGTCGGCTGAGCACGCTGCCGATGCCCTCGGCGCTGAGCATGCACTGGTAGGCGCCGGTCAGGCCGCGATTCTCCTCCACGGAGCTTATGTACAGCGAGCCGTTCTTGAGCTGTGTGCGAAACGTGTCGCCCACAACGCCCAGATCCTGGCCGTCGGGTCCGCGCCAGCGTATGCTTGTCGGCGTGGGCGTGGCCTTGCCCTTGCCAGCGGCCTTGCCGGCGCACTGCAGCAGCACGGAATGGCCCTCGGGCACGACGGAGTCCTGCGGCTCCAGTGTAAATGTGAGTGCTGCAAAGCGAAAGAGAATAGTAAATAAGTTGTTGTTTTTGTTGGTATATTGACAAGCACAAGTCACCCCCACGTGACCCGGTCGGAGCACGCGCGCCCACTTGACGGCGGAAGGCAGCTGCAATCTGTCAGCCTGAATAATTGAAGCTACAAAAGCTCCGGCAACCTCCGCTCGCCCGCCCCCGCACTTTAGGCTCGCCCTTGGGCCAGACAAATATTTGCATTTCCACTTTGGCCCCAGTCTCTTTAGCTCTGAGAGGCTGCTGCCAATGAATATCTAACATACTTTAATGGCAACAAACGCAGGAATCAAAGAACCCTGGACTAAGCTGAAGCCGAGGCGGACTTAATGCCCGCCTCAGTGCTGACACTTTTGGTTCCGGAGCCGGGCTAAGGCTCCGGTCTGAAGTTGTCTACAAAGTGTTAGGGCAATTTTTAACTCTGCGTTATGAGTTCAAAGGCTTAGTCTTCCCATTACGTCTAAAAAATACTATCAAATAGAGTTAAGTAACCTCTTAAAACTAATTGAGGGGGCTAGAACTTTGATTTGTAAAAGTTTGAGTAGGCTTGGGTTTTCTATATGTAAAGTGTAGTGCAGTATTTAACTTTATATCAAAGAGCTTCATTCTACATTTTAGTTTTCTATATTTTATTTTAAGTCTAGCTGTGAATCACACATAATACTTTTTTGAAGATGTTTTCACGCCTTTTTAATACACTTTTCATTTAAAGCTTTATAAATTGTACTTTTTGATTTTTTCTGAGCTAGTTTTCGTATTACTTTCGAAGTAGTTCGTATTAGTTCCATAGTTAGCTGGAAGCATTTTAATAGTCTATTGTATTATCAACAGATCAAACATTAATTGGGGGATTTTTTTTGGGAAAAGTTTTTGAATACGCTCTATTTTGTTCTTTTAAAATACCCTTTTATGAAGACAGCCTTCATTTTCATCTGTTAAACACTTTAGAGCTACTTTAGCAGTTCATTTGAATTGCTTATTTAGCCTTTTTTCTAGCCATTTTTGGTTGTTCTGCTGTCAGCTCCGACAGCGACGACATCCAGATGCTATATTTAAGTAGCATTAATTAGGCATCAAGGAGTCGGAGATTCAGGGCAATGCGGCAGCTTTCATAATTTGCAAAATTTATCCAGCTGTGCTCCAAATGAGAGTAGCACAACGCACATTCATATACTTAAAGCAGGGTTTGGCTGGGGAAGGTGAAGGAGTAGCTGGTGCTGCAGGTGCACTCACTGGCAAATGGGTTCATTTGCCGCCACCCGCCGTGGAAACTCCCTTCGACAAGGCAAGCCAAGGTATGTTGACCGCACGTGAACTCGAGCACGGCTCTTGCATTTGAGTCTCAGCCATTGGAGTTGGCCTGCGCAAAGTATGCTGGCAATTTGTTGGCTTTGTTTTGCTTCTGCCTCGCTTCAGGTTCCGCACTGAAGTTTACCAAGTTTACGAGGCGTGCAGCTAGCAGGGGTAGGGGGTGCGGGGAGGCAGGGGGTACGATTGCCAGCTCCTTGAGTTCATTAGGGTACCAAATTTATGCCCCGCCAGAGCACAAATAGAACCCACAACTTAACTGTTTCTTTTGGCTGCATCTAATGGCAACCCGAGAAGATGTCGCATTTGTTGCTTTTTTCAACTCTCTTCGCTTCGATTTCCTTTCAATACGAATTTGAATTTCTATTCCATCTGTGTCTGGCTCATATTCAGCTAGGAAGTCATGCATTTAAAGTCCCGACGTGTGGCTTTTATGGTTATTGCTCAGTTCGCCCGGAGAAGCTCCGAGCTGGAGCTGGCATTTTGCGGTTCTACGTGAGGGCCGCGACTCATTGGCTGTCACCATTTCACTCGACCCATGTAATTCTATTCGCAGTCTAACGCAGACACCAGACCCTCTGCTCATTCATACCCTCGTATAATTTAAATTCATTGAAAGGGCATGATACATTAAGAATAGTTCTTTGAATCTTAGATTACACGAAATTATATATGGAAAATTTGACTTTTATTTTACTTCTTGATCTCCAGAATATATTTAATACGAGAATATTTGGTATTCATTTCTATCTTAATCGATTGTGCTGCCTTTTGCTCTATAGCAAATTCTTATAATCTTTGAAAATGAAACTGGATTGGATTACAATTGATAACAATTGATAACACTTACAATGTAATTAAACATTTGCATTATACTCTGCAAGTTAAGCCATTTAATTACAGCTATAAGCAAGTGTTATCGATATTTTTGCAATCGATAAGTAAAACTATAGATCGATTAACTCTTATCGCATATTTAAGGCGTAATTTGATTAAAAAACAAAGTTGCTATTAATCATACCTTAAGCAATATCCTATTTAATCTATGACTGTCACATGCTTACAGGGTATACTCGCAGTCGATCACTCTAAGCTGTTACATTTCAAATAGCTTTTAGAGTGGACTTTTAGGCGCTGCTCAATCAAACTAAACACACTGAATGATGTTGGGCTTCACAGAGACCAAATATAAATGCTGTCTAACCCTTATAAGCCACTTCCCCCCCCCCCCCCCCCCCCCCCCCCCTCTCTCTCTCTCTACAGACGCTCTTCTCTCTCTCTCTCTATTTGTGGTGTTGTCTTGGCCTGCAGCTGCATTTTGATTGACATTTGCGGCGTCAAGTCTTATATTTCTGGTATTGGATTTCATATGAATTTCAGAGTTCATTTTATGGGCTACCTGCACTTTGTGGCACGTCTCAATTATGCGTCCCGATGGGCCACGCCCGCATTTATATCTCTATATATATATGTGCATGTCGGGGCAGCTGCATTTTTGAATAATTTCAGAAATATGCCAATCTATAAAAACATAATGGAGCTCTAAATCAAATAGAGACATTGCCACAATCAAAATTCGTAAAACGGCGCACAGCGGGCGCTCGCGTTCAATTAAAATCGTTTTTATTGCTCGAATTGATTTTTATTGTCTTTCGCTTACAGTTTGTGGCATGCATTTCACATTTCTCAGCTACACAGACGCTGCCATAGATACAGATACAGCCACGAACAGATACAGATACATTTCGAAAGGCAAATTGAGGTTATCTTTGCAGCAGCTACCGAAATTGTGTCAATTGCGTTCGATTTTGGTCGAGCTCTTATCTAAGTCTGGAACTGTCGCCAGGCATAACAAAAAAAGAGGCAACAGAAATCACAATAAAACTAAAAATAATAATAAGTGGCCCAGGCCCACTTGCATTCGATGAAAATTAATTATCATATTTATTTCACATGTCAAGCAAAAAGCAACAAAAATCAAAAGTCATTTTAATGAAATGCTAATTGGATAAATTTTCAAAACCAATAAGAGCTGCTGAGAGCGTAGGGGGGGGGGGGGGGGAGAGAGAGGGGAGGGGCTTGCACTTGAGAGCTATTCCATTTCTCATTTTATACGCATTGCCCTGGCGTCTGGCTGTTGCCACAAATGAAGTTGCAACCAACTGAAAGTTCCTCTCAGACAGCCAGATAGCTCGGCATCATAATCAAATTTCGTAAATTTCGTATCGTGGCCATTAACAGGGCCTTTCACTTAGTTACCCCCCTCCTTCCCCCTCACATTTGCCCCTCTCTGCTGCTTGGAAAACCGCAGCGGCGCCGTGGCATATGGAAAACTTTGTCGGCTGCCGCTTGTGTCGTTGGCAATTAAATGAGGCAAAAGTTGCTGTTGCTGTTGCTTTTGGCTGTTGGCTAATGCCACACCATGCCTCATCATGCCTCATGCCCCATTATGTGACAACTGTTGAGCCGTCCTCTGTCCGTCCGTCTGTCTGTCTGTCTGTCTGTCTGTCTGGCTTCCTGTGCGGCGGTTAACTAAACAGGAGTTACGTATAGAACTTCCTTTACAACCCATTTAAATGTAATGCTTTAAGTTGACAATTTTCTATATTTTGCTGTTCCGCTTTACAAAAACACCTAAACTCAAATTGTTCAGCTTCATTCTTTTCTAGTTTGTCCGTGCTTTATAAGTATTCTCTTAATCTTTTGTACTGCTGCAGAAATTGCGTTTTCGAACACACTTCAGGATCTCAGTGTGCAATTTTACTTCAGATAATATTTTCTTGCTCTTGCCAAAAGTTCGAACTTAATAGAAATTTTGTTTTTAAGGATTAGAGATTTTCAGAATGAGTTCTTGATATATTATACTAACATTAAGTTTACTTTGCATGCATTTAGAAACAAATATTTTTGGTAATTACTTTGTCGATTCTTTGTTGAAATTAGAGCTCGGAACAATTCTGTAGAATTATTTTTTTCTCTCATAAAAATTGAATGCACTTTTTCGTTTGTTATTTGCACATGATGTTCCCAAAAACTCAAAATTTAAACCCAATTTTAACTAAGCTTCAGATTTTGATTTATAATATTTAAAGTTATGTTTTTTTCCCTCAAATATCTTTGATTTACTTTTATCACAAAAATATGTCCTCTCTGTCGTAACTCAGTTGAATTTTCGCAGAAACTGCAGCTCGGAACATGCCAATTGAATTGTGCATACAATTTATGCATTTTACCAAACTGTTGTTGGCCTTTGTTTTAGCGGAAACAGTAAAACAAAAAAAGGACGTTGCATTACTTTTATTATGCGGCTACCCCGGCTACATACTACCACAGTCTTCCCCGACACGATTTACCAACCAGAATTTTTGCGCTTGAAAAGATTTTGTGTGCATTTGTCGAAGCGGAGTAGGCTGTAAAATATGTAAATGTACCACAATGGAAGCCCGAAGCCCGCGATACCCAAACCTAAGCACTCGGCATTTCATTCTCTTTTCGAGCAAATAGAAATGTTTACCATGCAAATCCCCAAGTTACTTTCGTATGTAAAGTCTTTAACAAAATGTTTTAAATACTTTATTTTGTACATTTTGTGGACCCTAATTCCCACTCAGTGCCTGCAACAAGCTAGAGTCAGCAACTTTTGGTATATGGCCTCTCATATATCACACAATGCAGACTTTTAATTCAAATTTCATATTTTCCCGTCGAATTGCCGCAATTTGGGCTGAGAAAATATTTATTTTAATTAAGGAAATAAACGGAGAAAAAATATATATATACTTTTACATGAATAATATGATAATATTATAATGCCTGTTGTTGCATAATTGAGTTGTCGTCCACGACAGCAACAAGATCCACAATTGGCCAAGTTCCCTTTCGCCCGCAGCTGCCTTCCCCTTTGAAGTTGCTTTAATTGCGAGTGCTCATTGAATCAAATTAAACAATTATAATTTAGACAGATTTGTGAGCTTATTTCCCTGGAAAAAAGTTCACTTTAAATTGCAGCCAAAGAAATTGAAAACTCAAAAGCCAAGAGAAAAAAAGTTGTAAAGTAAAATATTTGATTAAATATGCGTTCGACTTAATTGACTTTAATTGTTCGAAACGTCGCAACTCAACCGACTTAAAAAACCAACAAAAAACACACACAAAATGTGCGAGTCACGCACAACAAAAATTTACATAAGATTAAATCATTTTGATTCGGCGGGCCTAACAAATGGAAATGCAAGCCAAACACACACAAGAAATGCAACAGTCGCGAGACAAGAGAAGCGCGAGGGCAGCTTAAAGGGTTTTTAGAAATATGTTTTTATTGGTATTGAAAATTTGATTAATTAAGGAGCAGTTGGTAGATATAGTTATTGTCATATATTGCCTCAATTTCCTCAGCTATAAGCCAAACTTATATATAACGTGATGTGTGGACAGACAACTTTTATAAAATTCTTCTGAGGTTCGAGTTCGAACTGGGTATGTATCTGAAGTGCATATATATGTATACTCTTTAAAATATGCTGAATTATATCAGTAGGAACCTACAAAGTAGAAAGAATCTTGCTTTGAATTCTAGGCTCAACTATCAATAAGTTGCCGATTTCATACACAACTTACGTCTAAAGTCGAGCCGAAACACTTCATGTGTTTGTAACGCAACTAAGCTGAAAACTTATTAAAAGAGTCTACCAATTTATTCTATGTTTAAACATTATTCTTTAGTTCGATTTAAAAGCAATTCTGAACGTTTAAGAATGTTGCATAAAAGGGAAACGAGAAGAAGTCGGGTTTCTGCAACAGTTGGAGAAGATCTTAGAAAAGAGAGGCAGGGAGAATTGCTAAGAAGCAGCGATGGATTAGAAAATTATTTAAAAAAAAATCGTAGATTGAAAGGTTGGAATTCCGTGTCAATTTCTACGTATCTAAACATAACCCCCTTAACTCTAAACCAAAATATTGTCCTTTATTTATTTATTTAAGAAAAGAGAAAAGGAAAATCTTCAAAATAAATAGTTTGGTATCGATATGTGCTAAATGACACGAAAGCCCCTTGAACGCAGTCCCTTAGCAGAAAAAAGTTTAACGTTTAAGAATGTTTCCACAAAAGCAAAATAAAAAATAAAAAATCGACCATTTCTTTTAGAGTTGGAAGAGCGAAGCAGGGAGAAGTGATGGAAAGAAGCAATGAAAGAGGAAAATCATCAAACAAATCGTATATTAAAAGTTTGCTATCGATATGCAAATACGTATATAAACGCCACGCCACCGCCTTAAACCCCCTCCCAGGTTAGACATCAG
Source organism: Drosophila novamexicana (assembly GCF_003285875.2). Taxonomy (NCBI): domain Eukaryota; kingdom Metazoa; phylum Arthropoda; class Insecta; order Diptera; family Drosophilidae; genus Drosophila; species Drosophila novamexicana. The sequence goes on along the minus strand of NW_020824806.1, from coordinate 364,169 downwards.
TCAACTGGTCAGTCTGTGCCACTCGGAGGCCAATAGCAGAGCAACGTACTCCTGCTCCTGCAACAGCATGAATATTTATGATTTTCCAATGAATTTGCATATTTTACGATTTTTCATTTGCAAGCGATAAAAATGAACAACAACAACAACTGCAGCAGCAGCAGCTGCTGCTAAGCAGACGCGTCGCGAACTTGGACAGCAACAGCTCCATCCGCTGAACATGTTCATGTTCACAGCCAACAGACATGAGACAACAAACAACAAACAACATCCACTTCGGCAAACACAATATGCAAATGTTGATGTCAAGCGGCGACAGCAGCAAAAGTAAACGATAAAAAATTAGCAGTTCGTAAGAAAAATGCTGTCAACTTTTTTCTGCTTTTCAGCCGAAAAAAAAAGAAAAAAAAACGAGGAAAATGATGGTCCAAACAAGAAAATGGGCAGCTACTGCAACTGGGAAAACAATGTACAATGTACGAGTTTTTGGGCTTAAATCAATTGGCTAATTGCCAAGGCATTTTCAGCACTAAGCTTATTACTTGGCCATAGCCACGGCCACGCCCACGCAGGGCTGCAAAAAAAAAAAACAAAAAACTAATCAAATTTGCATATGGCCAAAAGAGAAAACTACCAAATTGCCAAAATGCAAAGCGTTTGGCTCCAAACACGCAACGACGATGGCGCGCAATTAGCCAAAATTGTATGTATGTGCAACAACAACAACAACAACAACAACAACGTCAACAACAACAACAACAACAACAATGGCAAATATTTAAAGAAGCAGCTCGCAAATGCGCCTATCGACTGGCAAATATCTCAAGCTGAGAGAAAAGGCCATTAGAGCGGGCTAATGGTAGCACCTTTTAAGGTTAAATTGGGCAGCCAGCAGTCCAGAAGGGGACGGCGGGGGGAGGGTATATTGTATATAGGGTATATTGGCAGAGTCCAGCTGGTAAGAGGCTACGCTTATCGCCAGCTAAAAATTTATGCGCAACAGCAGCCGGCACTAAGGGTTCAAATGTGCCAATAAGCCAGGCAGGCAGGCAGACAGCCCCAGCTAGCCAAAAATGCGGGCCAACAAATGCTTAAAGCGTCTTTTGGCCAAAATCTACATAGTGTGCCTGGACTCAATTGCATTTGCATTTAGCCAAGTCGCCAAATCGACTCCTTCAGCTGGCCGGGCTATCGGGAAATGTGCATCGCACGCTCGCGCCGCAGCGCGACCCAAAGCCGTCGGCCCAAACGCGGATATGGCCACAATTGTTGCCACAGTTGCAGGCCACAGCTTCGAGACAGCTTTGGCCCCGGCGACTGCATCGATTTTCGCTGGGCTTGCTGATATTCCATTTGGTTGGCAAAATGAAATGAGCTAACGCTGAGCGAAAACATAAGGAAAAGCGACACAAAAACTTGCTGGCGGAAATGTCTGCCGCCAGTTTCCCTACAACCTCTCACCCCCTCCCTCACACACACTACACACCCCTTTCCTTCCTACTCCAAATTGCAGCGTTGTGCGTGTGAATTCGATTCGTTGACTCCAAATGGGCAGCGGCGTGTGAAATGCAGCCAAAGGCAGCTGCAATTCAAATTGTGCATTGCCAAGTGCACAGACGAAGCCAATTGCAATTCTTCAGCTTATTTAATTAATGCGAGAGGAGGGTGACGTATGTGTGCACAGGTCTGCGACTTTATTGAACTCAAGTAAACTGGCCTGGCAAAGTTGAACGTTTACTTTTATGGAAATAAATTGAAGCCCTTTGATTAAAACGATGTGAAAGCGATAGCGTTCATTTAAAAGGACCAAAAACGTTTAAGAATATGGCAACAAAAAGGAAATAAACAATTAAAGGCAAGAAAGACAGCAGATACAACTAGATGTAGATGAAGAAATCGAAATGTTGTTGGGAGAATAAGAAATAATGATATTAATGATGGAACGTTTAAGGATAGAGCATAAAGAGAAACAACGGGTTTCAATATGCGTAGACAGAAAGCTGGAGTATTTGTGCATTTAATGACTTTCAACTATTGAGAGAATATATACTTATTATTGCTGAATATTAAGGCATATAAACTTCAATTTGCACAATTTAAAGTAGCAAACTCATTTCCGGTTTGCTGCTCATTTTTATGCTCTGGATGTCACCTTGGCCGCTTTGATTAACACTTGAAGCGAACGCTTTTCGCTTTAATGCGGCGCCTTGTTGTAGCCGCAAAATGGCCAGAGTCGGAGGGAAACAAAAAAACGACACAGTAAAACGGCTGATGCCCTGGGCGACAAAAACAGCTAACAAACGGGAGAGAGCAAAAGAGGGGAGGGAGCAGAAAGCTCGGCTGCGTGTAGAGATTTAAACTGAAAAGGCGACAGGATAAGCGAAGCCGCATGATGCCACAACATCCACAACGACCAGACCAACATGCCCAGCCCCGCCCACCCCTTTGGCCACTTGCGCCCCGCTGCATGCTGCCCGCTGTCTGCGCTCGGCCTGGCGACACGAAATGCTGCACAAATATAATTATAAACGTCTGCCTACCATTAGATGTCCCAGACACCAGAGCCCAGCACTCGGGGGAGCTGCTCCTCCACTTGCCGCTGACCCCCGCTTTGATTGTCGCATCAAGTGAAAACATCAATGGACATGAACAGGGAACAGCCATCTGACCAAAGGGCAAATCCGCTTTGTCGGGCGCACTGACTCCTGCTCCCCCCTCTCCTGTATCCCTGCACATGCCATGCTGTTGCGGTTGCCTTTGCCTGCAGTTGGCAGTTGGCATTTGGCATTTGCCAGCTTTAAAGTCAACCTTCAATTGATTTGATAACCTTCGACCCCATCCAGCCAGCAATCTCTCTCAATCAGCTTCCACTCCTTTTATTACATTTCAATTATGCTAATTACAAGCAGCCATCAAACACCTAATGGCTCTGGGCCAGGATTTATGTGCCACCCGTGCCACCTCAAATGCCCCGCCCGCGACTTAACTGATTCGCCTCCTACCTCGCCCCTTACGTTTTGCTGCCTGTCTTTTCGTTTTGTCATTGAGCAATTGCGGTTTGCAGCTAATTTATGAGCTTGCCGACTCGCTGCCAGCCTTCCCTCCTCTATCATCCTTCAGAGTGTTTGGTTCAGTGAACGCCGACGCTTGTTTTGGATCCTGACTGCGCATAAATATATGCGAAAATAGATCCTACAACCAGAAGTTATAAAAGGGCAGACGGAAGTTTTTGCATTGCATTTTCGTAGTCCCAGTTTACTTTAATCTTTTCACATAATTAATATTTGTAGCTTTAAGGGCAGATGAGTTGGACATTTTTTTAAAGCAAGCTAAATTGTATTGTAGTTTCATCTAATATATGAATTTATGAAAATCGCATAGAAAGGCGATGCATTTGTTTAGATAATGCTTTTTACAATGATGTAGAATCCTACAAGAATATTTTTTTAGAAAAGAAGAGGTTTTTTAAGAGCTCCTTAGGTGGCGAATATGCTAACTTTATTGATTCAGATATTTAAGTAATAGGTATTTTCCCATCGAGTTCTGCTGCTTTCAGCAAACTAACTAATTGTTTGGTCAGGTTTTTCTGGTAAAGACTATCTGCAAGAGAATAAATGGCCGGCCGAAAGACAGAATGTTTTTGTGCGTATTGAGCTGGCCCATGAAATTGAAGCAAATGGCGTAAATGAAGTGAACGCTGGAGGAGGAGACAAATCACAAGGAGTAGGAAGCCATTGTCCTCGACTGCGGACTCTGACAATGACAATACAAAGTAAGCTCAAATTACGCAGGCCCAACGAACAAAAGAGGGGGAGGCGTAGCCACAGAAGTTGTTTGAGTCGTATTCCCAGCTGAAGTTGTTCTACGATAGTCATCTATGTATGGCACATAATTTGAGAGGTAACAAATTTTATTATGCGCAGCGACAAGTTTATCGCCAAAAGATATGAGAATGCGGATAGTTGAGTGTGAGAAAGGAAACAGCAGTAGGAACATAATACACAGAGAGCTGGAGAAATCATAAAGACATGCAGATACATGGAACTAACCATAAAGCATGCAGACACAGACACATACATATTATATGTGTCTGTATTGTTCTGGGCTAGAACTCTCTGAAAGCGCCACTCAGTCGACTGTCGGCCACATAAATAAAGGTGGTTAAGACCGAGGCTGTTATCATGTGGCAACTGGGCCTGCATACAAATTGAATGGAACGAGCCATGTTGCAATTCCCAAGAAATGCGCAAAGATGATGACAAAGAAGCACATGACAAGGGCACATAGAGAGAGAGAGAGAGAGAGAGAGAGAGAGAGAGAGAGAGAGGGAGAAGCGACGCGCAACAGAAGAAGCTGGTAATGCGCCGACAAAAGCCTTTGAGATGCCTGAGCCTGAATTGTCGTCTGGATTTGAGCCACTCAAATAGCTGCTGGCTGGGTTATAGGAGGCAGCCAAAAGTGCAAGCAATAAACGCCCGAAACGCAATCAGCCAACAATCCAGCAGTTGGCCAAGTTAGCAAAGACTTTTGGCAACTTTTGTTCTGTTGGCCAATTTAAAACATAAACTTCGCATAGAATGCGCAGGATTCTCAGCCAGCGGATGATGATTAAAGTTTTATCAGCCAACAGTCAGGCAGGCGCAGCGAGCCACGCCCACTTGCGCATTGAAAATTTTCAGCCCCACGTTGCAAACTCAAAAGGCATTCAGAGCAGTCCAGGTCCAGGTCTGAATGTATTATTCATCTTGTTGTTAGCTTCTGCTCGGGCCAGATTGTAGCATAAGTTACTCAGAGAGTTTCTTCCCATATCGTTAATCATCTCGGCATTGTCATCATCAGTCGCTTCTCTCTTCTGCACCTTCACGTTTCGACTGCCAATTTGTATCAATGGACAGAACTTATTGGTTTTTCTTGTTGCCTGCGCTTTTGTTTTCCTTTAGCCCAAGGAAAAACCCATTGACTGGTGTTAAGCCTGCAGTTTATGACGCGTCTGCCTTCTAAAGAAATGCTATGGAAAACGAGAAATTGTTCATACGTGCGTATGAAAGGCCTTCATCATCATGACGATGATGGCGATAATAATGGCTATGATGAAGTTGTTGCTGCTGATGCTGAGTGCAGATTAAATAGAAAATCGCCTGCAAAAATATTCTCAGTTCCATTATGCATAGAGACAAAAGCGGCTTCTCAGCCTGAAAGCACTTCTAGATTACATAAGCGCTTTTAATACCCTCTCCGTGCAAAACTGCAATTGTGGGGCAAAGCCGACCTGGTAACTAGCTTGGATACGGTTCATCATCATCAGTTATGACAAAGGAAGTCCCACTACGAAGTCCCAAATTATTTCAATCTTTACCCTTAGTGTAATGAATGAATTCATGAGAAGCGCATAGTAGAGCAATGCACAAGGGCATGTTAGTCGGACATTTCTATATTTTAGTAGGTGAGAATCGCATAGAGAGGCGAGCCAGAAGTGGAACCAGAACTGTGCATTATTAGGACTAGGGACTTTAGAAATGATTCGAGATTATCAAAGGGAATTCTTAATACAATATTGTAAAGTTTTAGCTCATGCTATATGTAGCCATTCACATAAAACTCATTTTAACCATGACAAATCAACCTTTGGGAGTTCTTTAACTGTGGTAACCATTTGGTTGAAAGTTAAATTAGTCAAATGAATGAAGAGTACAAACTTTTCGACATGCACTTATTTCAATTGCGGTTCCTTCTCAGTTTTCAATTAAAGAGAAGTTGCCAAGTTGACCGATTTACTCATTCATTTTCATTTTCCGGCTGACTTATCAGCATCAGAGAAGCCGTCGCCTAGCACGCATCTTACCTGCAACGAGGAAAAACAAAAGACAAAAGAGTTTTAGACATTTTGTAAAGATGTCAGATAAAATTTGTTAACATATGAGTTGCTGCTAAGTATTTTCCCCCAGATGTGCACCCCACATAAATCAGTTAAATGGAAATCGAAGCAAGTTATCGAGTACAAAAAACACGATAAGATATGCTGCACATTTATGTTACAACGGCAGACGAGGCGAATTGGGGCGTTGTAACTGATGCCATATGATTATTGCCTTTGATAACATTATCGAAATGTGTCGAAAGCTGTCCGGCTCGAACAGCCACAAAAAAAAGTTATAAATCAATTTTTGTTTTGTGGAAATATCCATGGAATTCTTTCAGAGATTGTCTGCGACTGACCAAAGGGTCGGACATTTGGAAAAGCTTAACATAATTACGAAGATAGGAAAAACCTTGTGGAGTTTTCTGTCCAGAGGCACTTAAGCCGCTTACAAGAGTTTGTTAAATGTGCGCGCGTGTGTGTGTGTGTATGTGCGTGATGTATTAATTAACAATTAGGAAGGAATGTTGTTCGGTAAGTCGAGTGTGAAATACCCTACAACTTGTATACTATTTAGTATCTAAACTATCCGTTGGAAATAGCTGGGATCAGTGATCCCAGTGAGCCCAGCTGATCCCAGCTATAACTAGTCCCACATATGGCAGCTTTATTTTGATTCAAGGAATATCTCTTAATATATTTACATCCAATTAGTATATTGGAAGTATCTGTAGAAAACTTTCATTATTTTGTAAGTGAAAAATGCCCCGACTTTAATTGTGTTATATAATTTACGACCCGACTATTATACCCTGCCATATGACAGCCTTTCGGCCTGTAACAACCTTTATGTTGTACCTCATACTGCCCACTGGCTTCCCTTGGGGGGGCTTAGGGTATAATCACGATGTCGAACGGCGGCGGCCAAGTGGCAGCTGGTCAGTGTCGGCGTCAATGAGGCGCGCCGTGCGGCATATCGTACGATAGCGTTAGGATGGGGTTAAATGGGCACGTGTGCTGTCTGTGTGTGTGCTGTGTGTGGCATTTAGTTGACTAAACATAAGCTTAGCTAGGCTGTCAACGCTTTGTGTTGTGCGGCATGCAACGCGTTTTAGTTAGTTTGTCGCTTAGACTAACTAGCTCATCATTCAGGCCGAATGACAGGCAAATGTGCAATTCGCCTAATGTCGCGGAGGCGTGGCATTTAAGGACTTGCTAGCCGCCAGTTTGATTTTATTTTACTTTAATTTGACACATGCCCCCGTCCACCTGCTGCGACCAGAGTTCAATGTTTGCTTAACGTCTTTTTCTGCTACTTCCTTTTTTTTTTCTTGCACTGCCCGCCGTTAATGACTTTGGCCACATGCTGCGGCAGCTGCTGCTTTCCCGCTTTTCCGCTGTCTGTGCATTGTCCTTTGGCATCCTGCGACGCCGCCGCTTGTTGCACAGCGCAACTTTTGCATTATGAAATTGTAAATGTTGCCATCTACACGTAAGTTGGGGGTTAGCTTCTACACTGGCTAACAAAACTAAGCTTGGGAAAAGTCAGACAAGGCAGCAACTTTTGTGTTATCCTCGGCATCCTTTTGAGATTAGACTTAAAATATTTCGACTATTTTGTACTCGTTCAACAACTTTTGTTGCTCAGTGTTTTAGTGTCATGCACTTGCTTCTTGGGAGAGAGTCTGTAAAAATGGTTTTAGAAAATGTTTTACAGATGGCGACCAGCTAAAGTTTTTCGCTACCCCTCCCCCCTCCTCCTCCCCCTAAAGTCGGCCCCCATCCAGGCGGAAAAGCAATTTAACGCTCGACTTTCGTATGGTTCGCTGTCTGTTTTGTTTTTGATTGCATTTCGCCTGGGGGTCGGGCATGAGGAATTAAATTCTTATCAGCGCAGTCGACGACTTCTTCTTCTTCTCTTCCACTTGTTATTATTATTCAGTTTCCCCCCTTTTTATATTTTGCAAACGCAGCAAAGAAAAAGTTTTTGTTTTCAGCTGGAAGTTGCCTATTTACTCGCATTTTACATTAGTTCCGCACGCACTGCCCCAGCAGATAATGCCACAAGTTGCTGACAGCCCGAGGACGGGGCCAGAGTTCGAATATCTGTTCGATGATGCTCTCGAAGCTTTCAACTTGCCGCCAATTATTTATATTTCTGAGCTGTTCCATTAGTTTCGACTGATTATAAATTATAAATTGGTCCCTTTCAGTGTGGAAAAAAAGCCAGGTTCAAATGTGTTATTTATTGATTTCACAGTTTTAAAACGAATCTTTTTTCCATCTAAAATAATCCAACCTACAAATTTTGATAGCATTTTGCATTTGGTTTTGACAAAAATATTGCCTCTTCTCTAATTTTGTATAATCAAACTTTTTAAGATTTACAATTATGAAATTTCTAGTTTTCAAACATTTTTCAGTCTACATTTGAGTTTTTTTTGTTGGTTATATTATTTGTTTTTTAGTTCCTTACAAATTTTCCATAAAGTTTTGATAGTATTTTTCTGGAAATTTTTATCATTTGTTGTGGGTTCAATGTTTCTAGACAAAAAAATCTAGTTTCTCCCAATATGTTTTTTTTTTTACAAATAATATTCTATATTCATTTAAGTTTGAAACAATTAAATCTCTATATAGAAACTACATAAATATATATAATATATTTATTATATAATATATATATATATATTTTTAACGTTATTAATAATTCTAAATTCAACCGTTTCTATCCAATTTCGGGTTTTAGGCTGCTTCCTTTAAGCACTTTTTTCTGTAAAAATCTTTCATTTATGCTAGGTTCAAGTATTCTAACCTTTGTGGCAACAATGCCAAAGCTAATGGGGCAGGTAAATGTACAATGGGCTAGAGCTAAATGCAATATACACGTTATTCTGGGCACGTTGGGCTGGCTGACTTAGGTCATGTTATGGTCCATGGGGTGGGTTTATATGGCTGGCTAGTCTCGGGTTTGGGGTTGTTTTTGTTGAATGTGGGAACTGAACTCAATTCCATTGATTTTATTGAATTTGTGAATGATCTGATGAGATTTTAGCAGCCCAATCTGGCGCCCCTTGCAAGCAACCCCTGGATATTCTGGGTCAGGTGGCCTGCTGCTGGGCCGTGTGCCCGTCGTGCGTTGCATGGTCTAATCTATGAACAGGGGGTAGGAGCAGTAAGGCATCACCCTCTTTGTTTTGGGCTTGGTGCGTTTCCTAATCCCAGGCAGTAAAAATATGGATATATTTCTTTTTTGTTGCAAGCAGCGTGGGGATGGGGAAGGCGGGTTTACGATGCGCTTTAAAAAATCATATTTTTCAAACTAATAGCCAGTTGTTAAAGTTTCAAATTGATCTATGCATTTCACAGTTGGCTGCGACTGCGCTTTCCGCCCCCCCTTGGTACTCCACCACTCGCCGCCGATCTATGCATTCGTTTGATGTTCACTTTTCGGTGGGGGACGAGGGGCTCGCGTTTGATATGCGGCCTTTTGCCTGTGTCAAAGAGCGCGCCAGAATATAAATTTATGATTTATCGAAAGCATATGCTCTTCAGACCTGCCCACCCTAGCGCCTCCCTACTCCGCCCCTCCCTCTCGCTTCGGTGGTGCCGTGCCCACAGGAAGTTCATGCCACACTGCGCATTGCTAGAGCTTGCCACAGTCCCTGCTTTTGCTGTAGTTGTTGTTTCTTTTTATTGTATAGCTACTTGCGTACACTTCAATGTGGCATTTGCTCAATTTTCAATGGAATTGCGTTCATACTTTTCATCTTTATTGGCAATTGCGGCTTTATTACAAATAATCGTTTTTGAAAGCATTTCGATTTGTCTGGCACTTTAACGCGGTGCATACTAAGTAATAATAAATACTTTAGATAGACTTTGAACTTTGTCTTTGTCGATGCGGTGAGAAATATACTAGGCGCTTTCTCTTTTTGCTTGAAAATGTGCTTCAATCTTCAATCTTGAACTGAGACATACAAGTATTAACATCTTACAATCAATCTCAACATTTTAGATATATTTTTTATATTTTTCTTTTAATGATGCTCGTGACACAAATTTTTGTATAAATTCCTTAAAGGGAGGGTAAAAGATTTTGAAGCCCAATAAAAGACAGACATTTCAACAATTTTAATTATATTTTTTTGAAAGATAAATATAGGTGTTTTATTTATATTTCCTATAATTTAATGCTTAATTCCACAAATTGTTTGGGCAATGGAAAGCACTAAAGAGCTCGCAAGAAAACCTAGAAAAATGTTTTTTGGCTGGGAATAAGAATATTCGAATTCTTACAATTCATCTAATATTCCATCTACCATAACTTTTAAGCAGCAAATCGATTTTCCTTCTTATTTACACATTTTTCAAAAGGGATTACTTTCAAGTATCGCTTTGTAAAAGGTATGCTGCAGTTAATCCCAAGATATTGTACACCTGCAAATTTCATTTTCAAAATTGCTTTTAGGCATTGTCTACTGTAGACGTTGTGTGCTGCCTGTTTGTGTTCCAAACTGTTTCTTTTCGTAATGGCATACGACATTGAATACAAAACGGAGCACAGACAACAAAAACACCCCCGAAACAACAATGATGCATCGGATCAGCCAGACAGATGTTTCAATCCCTAGCAGCTCTCTCCAGTTGGGCCCGCCCTCGCACAGCTGCTTGCCATATTCAGTCATTGGTCCTTGGGGAGGGAGCAGCTCCTAAGCAGCCATTTCTCAAATCGTAGCCCGAAAGATGTCTCAAATTTATGACCTTAAAGCGTTTCAATTTCCGCAAATCGCGCATATGCAACATTGTGTGGCAAGTCTTAAAAGTTGTCTATAACTCGATTAGTAACTATGTCAAACTGTAGCAAGAAGCCAAAGGCAATTGTAAGAAACACACACAGAGACAGAAGCAGAAAACCATCGTAGTTATATGCAGATGATAGAGAGAAAGGGCGAGATACTTGAGAAACACTCAAAATATTATCACAGACAGAACGCCACGGGGGCGTGATATATATATGTACGACTTGTATCTATAAATGGGAATTATAATTTAACAGCATTAAAACAAATTAAAGCGCCCAAGCGGAAGTTACAACAACAACAACAACAAGAACAATGACAATAATAAGAACGAGAGCAACATTTGTGAAGAATTCTGGAAGCCAAAAATAGCTAAAATATTTTGAAAATTGAAATTGATGGCAACTTTCTCACCACCGAACACTGAGTTATGCCTAAGGTTAAGTGCTGCTGACAGATTTTGACACATGATGCAGCAGCATTAGAAAGAGATAGCTGATGTGCATAGACAAAGATAGCAATAGCAAGTGCAGCCCAACAAATTGTATTACTTGTGGTTGATGTACTATATGTAAAATGTAATTTGTGAAAAGTTAAATTGTAATCAAAAACTAAAGTTTGTGTCCTTTGCTAATTAATATACATATGTTGTTGTTTTTGTGCCTGCTCTTGTTGTACCTTGTACCTATTGCATATGGTAGAACGGGGTATATTGGGCTTGGGCAAGTGTATGTAATAGGCAATAGGCAGCATACCCAACCTTATAAAGTATATATATATATATATGTATATTCTTGATAAGCAGTATCTTCTAGAATACTATATTCTAGTATAATACATACTTCTAGTATGGTATATACTTCTTGTATAATATATACTTCTAGCATATGTATATACCTCTAGCATAGTATATATATTTTTCGTATAGTACATGCTTTTAGTGCATACTTCTAATATAGTATATACATATTAAGTATCTTTCACCTACGGCCACAATCTTCCTGTTTTTGTCTTTATGCGAATATATGACAATCTATCCCATTCGTTTTTGGGTAAAAGAAAGTTAAGGGTATCATATAGTCAAGCACACCCGACTAGAGTACTCTTTCTTGTTTTTGAGTTAGTTTCGTTTGGTACATGGACAACAGCTGCTGCTCCTGTTAACTTTTTCCCAACATTGTTTCCCAACTTGCTCGCTGACTGTGCCTAACAAATTAATTACGTATTATGTCCCAGCTCCAGCTACACACACGCACACACACACATACACACACATACACACACACACACACACACACTCACATAGCAGTTATCCATAGACAAACGGTTTTACTTCATTTCCAGACCCATTCAGTTCGGTTTACGTGAGGTTCTACATATGCATGTTGGTTGCCGCCTGGTTGGGGAACTCGGGGCTATTAAATACCGTAAACTGTCTAACGAATACCGTGACTGCTTCCTTCATTGTAATTCTTTCAATTGAAATTAATGTTTTATGGTTTCATGACGACCACACACACAGATACACACACACGCACACCCAGGCAATGCAATGAATGAAGTCAAACCCAAGTCAGCTGTTAAGCATTATCGTGTCGTTACTTTTCATTAATTTCAGCTCAGTATACCCTGTAAGCCTGTAATATTTGGAAAAGGGCGTATTAAAGAAGAAAAAAAACGTAAGTCAAACCATATTTATTCGAGCTACAAGCTGAGTCGCTGAGTATTTATAAAGAACTTAACTATATCTCATTTTCCAATTGATAGGGCATTTAATTGTCGGGTGCCGCCCATAGTTATCCTCTTTTTCTACCCATGCTATTTCTTTGAGTCATTTCTAATGCCCGACTGCGAAATGAAAATGAAAACTGTAACTGTAACTGAATGGTTAGCAGGAAATGCGTTATTCAACTGGCCCATCCTGTCTGTCTTCCTGTCTTCCTGCCTGGCCCGCTGTCTCTTTGGCTCATGGCCCTCGTCGTCTCGCCTTTGTTGTCGCTCGCAAATTGCGCATTCTTTAGCAAATTTCCTGTTTATGCTCCATAAAATCCATTGAAGCGTTTAATATTGGCAACTTGTCGGACGTCTCCATTGGCTACGTGGCCAGCGTGTGAATTGACGACAAGTGCGACGCATCCTCTGTGGGTGGTTGCACCCCGGCACAGTTCGGCGCCCGCGCCATGCACCTATTCGATTCGATTGGCGTTCGACTCCTGACTCATTGGTTGGCTCGGTAAATCACTTTAATCGCCTCTGCAGACATTATACATAAATGAGTAGACAAAAGTGCACGAGCATTTGCAATTTGTTTGCCCCGCCCGAACGAGCCCGAACGAGCTTCAAATCATCTTCCAAATTAATTGAATTTTAAAGTACGCAAATCAATTGGAAATCAATGCACTTAAGCTGTTAACAAAATTCAAATTTGATTTCAACTTGAACAGTTGCATTTGCTGGAAGCTTTATCGTAAATATTTAACCTCTTGTCAAAGTGTTGTAATGCCCTAATTGCTGCTCAGATGCAAATTACGTTAGCTAAGACTTTTAATTTAACATTTAGTTGAATTGCAATCACTTAAATTGCAAGTTATAAGTATGTATTGGTAGCTGGCAGCACTGCGTGTTAAATATTTAACAGCTAGTTACGCTTTTTCGTTAAAAGAAACCTCATGTCAAAGTAACCTCTTGTCAAAGTGTTGCCCAATTGCAAATGACGTTATCTAAGACTTTTAATTTAATTGGTAGCTTTTTACATGTTTAATATTTAACAGCTAGTTAAACTTTTTCGTTAAAAGACTTTTACCACTTTTAACATCTAGTTAAGGTATCTGCTTTTTGAAATGTGCTTTAAATGCCAAACTGCTTAAGTGGCTGTCAGCTCTGATTTGATCAAAATATTTAACTGAATGTCAAATGTTAAATGTGATTCGTGTGGATCTAAAGCAATGTAACTGTCATAAATGAATTGCCTTTAAAATTTGTCCCATATTAAATTAATTGCCTCTAGTTTCTGTTAACTCGTAATTATGCAATTAATATTTGCAATTTGCCAAGACTTTCGTTTCGCGTAGCGTGTTATTTTCCACTACCCTGCCGAAACCCATCTTCGTCATCAGCAGCAGCACTTTTATCAGTTTTGTCGCAGCCATGTGGGCCACGCCTCAGGCCGTGGTGCCTGCCTGTCGGATTACGCAATAGCAGCCGCAACATGCCAAGCCACTTGGTGGTGCAGCCGCATCCCACGCAGCAGCTCCTAGCTGCAGCTCCTCTGACTGGCGCCTGCCCACGTTGACTGCTGTTAATTGAATTTGGCGCACAATAAAAATCCAAAAAAAAAATGTTTGACACTCAAGTTATGAGCGTAATCAGAGCTGCAATTGCCGCTGGCCATACCAAACGGGTTTTAATTTTTTTTTAACAAATATTTTTTATCAAATTCGTGTCAATATTTTTGAGGCGCTTTCGAAAATGTGTTGATTGCACCTGACGTCTAATTTATGCGTGCATTATTAACATATCTGGAACAACAACAACCTGTGCCTACTTACGATCGCATTAGCTATGCCTAAATAAACTGAGTGCACGGCTGGCAGATACCCTGTACAGATAAACAAATCAGTTCCAAATGGCATTTATACTTATATTCCTTTGAGTTCCTTTTATAGGGTAAAAGAAATTTTCAATTTGAATGCTGACAACTGACTATCCACATATACTCTCTTTGTCAACTTTACAGGGTATTAAAAGCACCACAGCTTACATTTGCATTTGCTTTATATGATGCACTCAAAGAGGAAATCAGTGGAAAATTGAAAATAGAAAATGATTGATAGATGGGTTGCTTATATTGTTTATGAGCAGAGTTTGGACAGGTGGAAAAGTAAGAAACAAGTTAATGCATTAAAACTATAAATGGAAGGGTTTTTAAGTGTGTGGATAGACATATAAAGAGAACAACTATAAACCCAATTACATAAGGAAATTAATAATAAAAGAAACTACAAACAATGCTTTCCGAGTCCAAATATGGTAGGCAAATTTTAGGTTTCAAATTTGAAAAGGGTTCTCTGACAGAAAGCACGATTTGAATGCTTAGTTTCAGGCTAGAGATTGTGTTGGGATTCTTTTACTTAAATATTTTCTTTTTGCATAGTTTTTATGCACCATATCGTAAAATATACAAATATATATTAATAAGTAAGTAGATCTGTTTTATTTTGTGCTATCCTCACTTACCCCGTTATTTCAGATCGATATTAGTTTGTAATTAAATAACAATTGGCTTACCTGAAAATAGATAGAAAAACAAATAAAATGTAAAGCTTGTTAATTTGAATTCTTTTTATTTTTACATAATTTACAGCTAATGTGCGCCCTCCCTCAATAAAACATTCACACACAAACATGAAACTACAATTTGATTTAATGGCCCTGTCGCTGTTCACAAAGTTTGAACAAAAAATGTTTTATTGTTGCAGCCACGCCCACATTTGTAGGAGTAGACAATGTAGAAGTGAGGTGTTGTGGGGGATGTTGGGGAAGCACTGATAACACGTTCGATTCGTTGCACGGTTGAGCTGGCAACAAATTATGGCCCAGCAAAGTGTCATCAGAGCCAAGTAAATCATCTGATTTTGTCGTGCATTATTATTTATGACCCAGGTTCAAAACACTCGAAACCCATTAAAAACAAAAGGCTTTTGCTTTTGCTTTAGGTAGCCAAAACAAAAAAACGGGCGCCCTTGTTTGTGTGCGCCATAGCCCACATCAGGAGCGCTCCACAGATGATCATAAAACTCGCATTCGGAGCGTAAAGGAATTTTTAAAGGCAATGCGAAACGTTTCACTTTTTTTTCTGCAGCTTTTCTGAATCATCAGCAAACTGAAAACATTTTCAATGACTTCTGTGTGCCCGTCCATTCCCCCTGCTAACCCTCCTCACACACTCTCTCTCGCTCTGTACTTAATGGCCTGACCCGAACCCGAAGAGCCGCCCCAACACCCCAGCTGGGGTCTGGGGCTGTGCGTCAAAACATTTGTCGTGTTGGGGTCGACCGCAGCAACAAACACAGCACAGCTTGTATATAGGCAAGTATATACGTATATCTATATATATATCTGATTCTGTAAGTATATATATATATAATAAAGTGAAGCTGTTGAAAGGCGCTTAGATGCGGCAGTTTGGGCGCGCTGTCGACTGCCAAACGTCTGTTGCAAATCGTAAAAATATTGCGAGACGGAACCAACAGCTGAATCTTTCGAGTCCTGCACAGTTGAGGCAGCTACAAGTACAACAACAAAAAATCGATACTTGCTTGTGAATGTATGAATTATGTGTCTGCTAAACTACACACACACAAACACACACACACGCACAGCTTCCTCTTCAGCTTGTTTATCTGCGGGTGAAGTTCAAATGGCACTCAGTGCAATCCTCTTCTAACCCCTCTCTCCCCTGACTCTCACTCTGTGTGAATTCTTTTGGCATGTTTTATGAGCCGGCGTCAATTTTGTATTTAATTTTTGCAGTCGCATTAAGTTTTTTTTTTTTTTTTTTTTTTTGTCAATTATTTTTATGGCCTGCCCACACGCATTTGGCCCGAATGTTGCGGCTGCTGTTGCCGCTGGCACAGCCCACAGAGTCGCCACACTGACCGCATTAGATAGGCGCCCCGTTGCAGGCTCTGATCAAAATATGTTTGCGGCCAAATCACAACAACAATAACAAAAACAACTATAACAAATGCAAGTGCAACAGCGCTGCAAGTTGGTCAGCCAAAGCTGCCCAATTTTGTTGGCCAAATCCATGTAAATGCAAAGCCACAAAAACAACAGCTCACAGTGCATAAAGTCCATATAAAATGAAATATTAAATGTGCTCTGAACATAGTTATTAATTCAATAGCAAAAGGCTTCAACTAAACATCATATGCACAACGCATAAAGTTTACATTTTGAACAACACTCGAGCAACAAGCTAAAGTCTTAGAAAATGCACTTCAAGCAGGTCTGAAGCACTTTTGGAATACACTTTCATTGGCATTCATATAAATATAAACATATAAACAAATGTCTCTTTGAACAAAATCCCAACAAGTGCCAACTCAAGACAGTTTGATAAAAAGGGAGCAACTGGGGCAAGAATGTCAAAAAGTAAGAAGAGACAGCTCGATGTGGGGAATGGAAAGTCGAACTTAAGCCTAGTTGAGTTGTCTTTTGACACAACGAGTATAAAGGGCATTTTATTTTTGTGCAAATGTATGTAAGAGGGAGAAGTAGAATTAAAGGACCACATAAGTAAAAGACAAGTCGATTTAGCCTCAGCCGTCTTTCTATTCAAAATGATCGGACAATAAGCACCGAACTTTTTCTGGTAAGCATTTACCAAAGAGTAGAGAAAAGGAAGCTCAAATGTTTGTAACGCCAGCTCAGGGCATTTCCTGGTCGACCAATCCCGACTCTTACCCCAAGCAGCAAAAACCTCAAAACGTATATTCAAATTGCAACAATTGTAGACCATGAATAATGGGAACTCATCAACTGAATCAAATCCGTATTGATTGCCGCTGCAGCTACGTGACTGCTGTGGAAAAGTGGTCAATGGAAACGCAATATAGCCGACGTTCGATCTAATAAGTAGTCGAGAGTTGGCTGCTGAACTCTAACCTGACCAATTTGAAGGTGTTCGGTCGGTGCAATAACAACTTTCGTAAATAGAAAGCGTTGCCATAATGCGTTATGGATGTGCCTAATGCCCGGTGGCAGCGCTTGAAATAATGCTCACAGTCTGTATTCGGCTCCACTCATAAATTGTTAGTGCATATGAGTATACTCACTTTTATTTATTACCCCTCAGACTCAGACACCACCCGTACCCACTCCCTCCTCTTGGGGCTATTACGCGGCACGCATAGCGTACCAAAAAAATAAAAACAAAATTTCGAAAAAAAAAAAAAAAAACTCTAAAATTGACCCACGGCACAACACCAAAAAGTTATCTCCAGATCAATAAACGAGGGCCGGAGGAGCTATGCAGTCGATTCACGTTATCTGTTCTTATGTTTGTACGCCGATATATGTAAGTAAAAAGTTATTTTTTGATATAAATCATAATATAAGATTGTGAGATACCCTGTAAACTATAGAAGCTGACATGTATCTAATAATTATTAAAATAATGAATTATATGGATAGAAATTTCAAGTTTAGGCCCGAGCATAAGTTTATTGGAAAGTTAACTTAGCACGCATGACTTAGTAGAAGTTAAAATTTACCGCCCAGTTTGAGTATTCAACAGTTCCCAGAAGAAGTTTGATATATCCAAAATTTGGAAAGACATCTACGTAAATAAACTGTAAACAAAACAATTCAAAGATTGCTTGTTGTGTGTCCTAAATGTGTATCTTCCCGGCGATATACATTATCCTCTCCCAGACAAACTTTCGCAAAAGCGACATCCTCGCGATAAAAGATAAAACAAGTAAGAGGTTCTAGTCGGGAGCTCCCGACTAGGGGATACCCTGAACCCTATTCTTCCAACATCAAATATATTCTTTTTTAGAAGCTATATGTCAATTTTGGTGACTCTAGCTCTTATTATTTACCAAAATTGCCCAAAAAACAGGATATCGATATCGATTTTTATCGATTGCTTGGAAACGAAATAAGTAATCGATTATCGGAAACAAACTCGATCAGCGCGAGAACTAGGAGCAACTACATCAAGTCTCTAGCTCTTATAGGTTCTGAGATCCTTGCGTTCATACATACGGACGGACGGACGGACAGACGGACAGACAGACGGACATGGCTAGATCGACTCGGCTATTGATGCTGATCAAGAATATATATACTTTATGGGGTCGGAGATGCTTCCTTCTGCCTGTTACATACATTTGGCTTTCGCACAAATACAATATACCCTTTTACCCATTTTTAATGGGTTCAGGGTATAAAAACGATAAAAATATAAGTGAAAAAGCGATCGGTGACAATATACGATCTACAAATCAATGGTCGATGGGAGTGGAATCGAGTCACATTGTCAAGTTTTGTATTTATACTCTGATATGTTTAAGACCAAGCAAATAACTGCATGTTAATGATCGATGAAGAGATACTCTGTAAACTGTTATTGAAATATTGAGAATGATCAATAATTAGATACTCTGTAAACTGTTATTAAATTATCAATAGAGCTAGGATATAAACAAAATAAATAGAGATATAAATTAAGAAATAACGAACTGTGAGATACCCTGTACGCAGTTTATTCAAATTCTGCTTAAAACTAGGAAAGTCAGGAAATCGATCGATTATCAAATAGTAAAAATTAATTTATTAAATGGATAGCTGGACAAAACGTTCTAATAGGTAGAATAATCCACAAATATTTAGATGAGTAAATACACAAAATAAAAGTTTTTAGCTCCATTATCAAGAGTATTTCGAAAGTGCATAGCACTTTATTTCCAGAGTATTAAAAGAGGCCGCATAGCGAACTCCTCTAAGAACAGCCCGAAGAGCTGATAAGGCAATCAATAAAACAAATAGCGCAGTTTATTGAACCAGCTAAGGGTCAAAAGCCATTCGACAGCCAATTAGATGACTTCACTGGGATTGCAAGAGATCCCATAGTCTGCTTCTTCATTGCGCCTCAATGTTTATTTCTAGCTTCAACAAAGATTAATGTTGCATTTGCCAAGGGAACCGAAACGGAGCGAAGGGGAACTCCCGAATGGTAGTCGCAGTGCTAGTCAAATGTCTAGTCGAACGTATTAAAGCCTTTGTTTGGACTCTGTCATATAATAATGCCGCAAATATTTACAGGTTAGTTTTCGAGCCGAATGTCGCACATTGCGTTACGTTCGAAAGAGGCTTTGGCTGTCAAGTCAAATATTTGAACAGCAATAATATTTACAAAAAAAACCAAACAAACAACGATTTGAACAGGAAATATTTGAGGTGTGCTAGTGTGTTTCTGTGAGGTGCGATACACGCCTTGGCCCTGAACTTGTTGCCCCGAGGGCAACTGTAGTTTGCAATTTATGAGTTGACAGCAACTGCGGCAGCTACAAATGGTAAAAGAAAACCAAGTAGACAAATTTGCATATTGCAAATGCAGATACGAGGACGATAGCTAGAGATTTCGCCGATCGGCGCAAAGCTTTAATTAAATGCGAAATATCAGCCTGGACGCACAAAATGCTTGTGGAAATGGCTTTTCCAACGGCGCATCAATCACCTTTTGGCAGCTGCTCCCTTCCCTCTCGCTCTCCCCTTCCTCTCGCTCTCTCTTCTTCGAGTCTAGGCTGGGACGTGACTTCCGCTTTGGCAATTTGGAGCTGTTGCCCCATTCGCCAAGTCCTCACTCTATGCTCCTCTTCTTGCAACAGCGTATTCTTTGGCTTCAGCTTCGTCTTCTTCTTTTTTGCTGTCATGTCAAACACTTTGGGCAAAAGTTCAAGTGCGGGTGTCGCTTGTAGTTGTTGTCCCTGCCCCTCCGCCGCCGCCTCTTCTTATTCAAGTGCGAGCAACGACGCGCAATTTCATGCTTGTCAGGGCAGGACAACAACAACAACAACAAGAACTGCATTTGTGCATTACTTGGCCTTCGTTTAACATTCAGCTAACGGCATTTGCTTCTGGCTGCGTGTGAAAGTTATGAGTGTGCCAAGAGATCATAAAAGCGGCTTATGAACTGACTGCAGCCGGGTTAATCGAATGTTAAATATTTGCAGCCAGCAATTTCGTGTAACATTTACTAGTTGAGAATTACAAGCAAACATTTACGAGCATGTATTTTATATGCTACTATTTGTTAACCGTTCATATGATGTTTACAGTTATCCTCCAGATAACTTTTATCTTCCCACTTTTTATTTAGTTAGTTTATTTTGTTGACTTTGGCGATATATTATTGAAAACAACTATTTCGCACTCTTTATCTTCCAAAGTTTTCGCTATAAAGAACTTTCATTTTGGCTGTTACATTCCTCATATCTATCAGGCAAGACATATTAACAAACTCTGCATAAATTGATGTTAATCTCGGTTCTCCTTAGGAGGTTGGCCTTAATTTAACCTTTTTGAGCGTTAAGCCCAACCTAGTATTACAGCCTTTTAACCAGCTACATTGTCAACACTCGCATAATTTGATGCCCCTTATTCAACGATACGTGGAGCCATGCATCATATTAGGCATTGGGTAAACAATGGGGCACTTGGCTGCTTGTGCACATGGCAACGAGTCGGGGTCTCAGCCTCAGCGCCAGACAGAAGACAAAAGCAATTTGTGTCATTGCCAGAGACGTGAAAAGTGCAGTCGAGTCTGGTATTTTACCACCTCATTACAAGATTTGCATAACTGCGCGACAGCTGCAAATGTGGAAAGAAGCCAGAATAAAGACAATTACAGTTATCAGACGCAAAGGTTTAGATATGTGTAGAGGAAGTAGACCTGGGGCGAGACCTACTCAATAAATAAATGGATATAAATCTCAAACAAGTAGAGTTAATCTTCGAAAAGAATTACATTTTTCAATTCTCCTTTCTGTAGTATTCCGAACTGTTTTACTGGCTGCGCCCAGTTTCCTCTCTTGAAAGCATTTTATTTCCAATTTATTAGTGTGCTACATTCGCAATCTTTCGCTCGATCAACGAAACTATCGTAATTTGCTTCAAATCATATCCGTAAATGTTGCTGCGTGTCTTTGCTCTGTGAGGAGATAGAAAATGGAGTACATCGTCGTCAGACTTCAATTATTCTGCGAAAATGTCGCAGCAAACAAACAAAGTGGAAACTATCATCAAAAAGAGTAAAATATATGCTTCAGAAATTAGAGCATTTTAAGTTTATAATCGCGTTAGTCAGTTATTAACGGCAGACCAAATATCGCTCGATTGCCGTCAAAAGCAGAAAAGAATGAGAAGTTGACTTGGCCCAAAAACAAACGCTGTCAGCGCTTTGGCTGCAAAGTTACGCAGTTTTCAAGCCAAGTGCTCAAAGTGGTCGGCTGCTGCAGCATTCCAGTCTTGGTCTGTTTGGGACAGACTTAAGTGTCGGCCAAAAGAGAATCAAGCGTCAAGTGTTTGCCCGTCGCACATAAAATGAAGCGTCTAATGGGTGAACAACTAAAGCGTTTCGCTCGACTCAGCGAACTGGTCGCATTTTAAACACTTTATGCAAATGTCAGCGGCGACACGTAAATTAGCGCAAAACTCACTCGAATTGTGGCAGCAACCTGAACATGACAGCTCAATTGAAGATGCCACACAGCAGCGGCAGGCAGGCAAACATGAAGAGGGAACGGGACAGAGAGAGAGAGATGCAGTTGCAGCTCTTGGCCAGATTATTGCCATTAATCAGATATCGACGGGCGCGTCATAAACTGCGCTTGTAATCGACTTTTGCCATTGCATTCGCTTTCAAAGAACCCAAAACAAATGGCAGACATGGCGAGCAGCAGCAGCAGCAAGCATCTGACAGCGAGTTCAACAGCTCAACAGATCTGGGCCCAGAGACCAGATCGGGCCAGGTCTGCGCTCGGGCCATGGCTATGAAATATGCAGCACTTAGTACCTACTTAAGTTGCGCGAATGCGCCAGGCCTCGGACGGACACTTGGACGGACGGACAACGTTTGAGATAAGATCACAACACTGCCAACAAAGATCACTGACTGTGTGTGTAAGTGTGTGTGTGCGGTGTGTGTGTGTGCCCCTGGCTTAGGAGCCATGCGGGGTTGTCGTGCAGACAAGCAGGCACAGTGCACAGTGGTACAATAATGCAAGAGCATTGTTAGCAACAATTAAATACCTTTGGCAGGTATAATTAACTTCTATAAGACAACACTCTTTAAGCTAACCCAACCATATTATTTGCTTTCTCTCATGGGTAATATTTATATGTCTTATTTTCAAATATTTATTTAATGTGATACCTGTCTTACGTATTGATTATCCATTTATTTAGATATCTTTAGAATTTATTGATTAACGCAAAATAAACATAGTGCAAGCTGATGCAACTATTTGGTTTTCGTTCGTTGAATTAAGTTGTTCTGGTTCGTTAGAATTAAGTTGTTCTGATATTTCATATAAAACCTCTTATAGAAACAATCAAATCATATATCAAAATATTTATGGGAAAATCGTAACTCAAACGTTGAAAGAAAGTTTTTTTTTATTTATATATTTATATTTATATTTCGATCATCTTAGTTTTCAATCTCTCTTATAGACTGGTTTCTATTAACTTCTTAGTTACTATTGTTTGTCTCTTTTATTTCTATTCTCTATCTATCACTCTCTCATCTCTCTCTCTCTTTACTCTTTATCTATCTCTCTTTTTCGCTTTTTTTATTCTCTATACCTATTTCTCTCTTTATTCTCTATCTATCTCTTTATTCTCCCTCTCTCTCTCTCTCTCTCTCTTTATTATCTGTATTTCTTTCTCTCTCTCTCTCTGTCTCTCTCGTTGTTACCTTTCTATCTGACATCCCCTCGCA
Organism: Drosophila novamexicana; assembly: GCF_003285875.2. Lineage (NCBI taxonomy): Eukaryota > Metazoa > Arthropoda > Insecta > Diptera > Drosophilidae > Drosophila > Drosophila novamexicana. The sequence goes on along the minus strand of NW_020824806.1, from coordinate 340,999 downwards.
CTTCCTTATCGAACTTTCCCTCCCAAATGTCCCTATCTTCTGAACACATTCCTAAACTCTTAGCCCAAATTTCTTGAATATGTTTTTTCTGCACTTTTCATAGACTTCAGCCCACTGTGCTTAGGCAGGAAGGACTGCAACAGTGGCATCGACTCGTAAGTGGTATGAAGTACGTGCATTTTGTAGATAATATTGAAATAATAGCAGCTGCTGCGCATTCGCTTCGAGTCGCAGTTCAGATGATCGTCGATTGAGCAGGCAACGCGCCTGCTTCTTTTGTCTTGTGCTGCTTGTAACAAATTACTTGGTTGCCAACAAACCGCCCACCCCCTCTCCTCTCATCATATATACAATAAGCCCGCCCCCCTCTGCCCATCGTTTGTCGTCGCCGTTGTAAGCGTCGCTCGTTTTTCATGTTCTATTTTTTTTTGTGTGGCAATCGCAGCCGCTAGATTAACGCTGCAGATACAGATACGAGCAGGAGGAGGAGGAGGAGGAGGAGGAGAAGGGTAAGGAGGTGGAGAGTGGATTGAATTCAACGATCGATCTACTTTAAGGCAGCATGGCCAGCAATAAGAAACGTTTAGTTGGCTCCGCTTGACCGATAAGCGGCTGATAAGCCGCCCAAGTCGAGACTGTTGTCGAGACGTGGACATGGACATGCCAGCCAAATGACCAACTCAATTTGCTGCCGCATTTTCAATTAATGCTGCCCCACGGCGGCGACAACAGCAGCAGCAACAACAACAACAATGCGAAAACTTTGCTTGTGCCTTCAAAATAATTATAATGCAAGTTGTTATTAAAGCCCTCTAGCAAAAAAAAGGAGTATAATCAACTTACGACAGATGAATCAGTAAGGTATATGCATATTTATGTGCTTAATCAGTCTCGAGAAATAATATAAGACAAGTTTCATTGAGAAGGAAGAGGAAGACAATGAGGAAGACAATGAGAAATTGGTTTGTGTATAGAAAAGCCGAATGATTTTTTATATGGATAACGAGTCACTTCTAGCATCTTATAAACCTCACTGAGAATAAAGTAGAGTATCTAACAGGCCAGCATTGCCCATAATAAATGCAGATTTCGTGACAGGATAACATCAAAACATGTTCTGTATGAACAATCGGAACTCTGCAGAAGATTATCGTAATATCTGGCAGATGCAATTATGCCTGCTTTCAGGATCTGGATTTTCAGACCTGAATGAGAGTCAATACAAAAAAACATGTAGTAGGTTCTTTGTACTAAGTCTCATCCAAGTCTGAGCATTCAGGTCGTGAAGACTCAATAAGGTTTATAGCGTATTCAATCCTTAAATAGTAATAATATATAATAATAATATGAAAATAGCTTAATGCTCGCCCTTTAATTACAACAACTGGAGAATTTTGACAGCCATTTTTCATATTTTCGTATTGCTCAATACCTCCAATAAAGAGAGTACGCGTATGCCTACTAATTAGTTTACAGGGTATACAGCCAATCGAGCGTACGCGACTTACTTAATCTTATACAGGAGAGCTCGAAGTGGCGAGTGCCGAGTAAAGTTTTAATTGAGTTCTTTGACCAACTGCGGCCACAACTTGCACTCAATGAAGGCGTGGCTCATCGCCAGCTGGAAGCTGTAAGCTGGGAGTTGCTCGATGTTGGCTTTATGAGCTGCATTTAAAATGTAGTTGATGCTAAAATGGAACCTCCGTCGACTTCCGTTTGCAGAAGGTGATTAAGTGAATTGGCATAGTCTAGTCCGATAATGTCTGAGCGTTTTATATAGCCTCAGTCGAAGCTCGGGAGCTGTTGCAATTTTACGAGCGAGTTTCGCGCTTCATTTTGAAGGCCGGCAACTGCACCCAAAGCTGTTCAGGATTTGCACCTATTACTCGGTCTGACTCGAAGAACGCTTAAAGTGCCGTTAAAATAGCACTCGCCAAAATACATATATTATTTGCCAAGGCAATGGACATGAAAGTAACAACAACAACAACAACAACAACAACAACAACAACAATGAGTTGTAGCAGAAACTGGCAAAGTTCTACGCAGAAACTACGAACTTCAAATACGCTTACTATGAAATTTTTTAAGCTTTTGATGTATATAAATAATGAAATTTCATTTGAGACATGCTTCACACTATTCTCACCATACTAAACTCTAGAATATTCTTAGTGGCTCTTGAAAACTGATTTAAATACTTGTACTTATTCAAAATATTTGCAAAAATATTCCAAAAGAGTTTTTTGCAGAATCTTAAGAAATGCTAGATAAGCAGTCTACTGACCTAATGCATCCTTATGTATGATCTGCATCGGCCTTCATCTAACCTCACCTGATCTGACTAACAATAAGCCCAGGCTTTGCGTACACTGCATTGATTATGCATGTTTTTGTTTCCAGCTTGTCAGACTCTCTCTTTTTAATAGAGTATAAACACTAAAGGCAAGTACTTGTTGGAGCCTGGTCTGTGGTCTGGCCCGAGATCCGTCTCCGAGCTGCAGTTCGCGCCTCCACTTCTGACCTTTCGTCTTGCTTGTTGTTGTTGTTGTTGTAATTGTTGGTAAGTTAACACTTTATAGCCGCAACGTCTAGAAAAATGTGCAAATGGAGTCTTGTGTCCACAATTTACAAGGCTTCTAATTTCCAGCTGCAGCTCCAGTTCTGGATGCCGCTGCAGCTCCGGCTTCAGCTCCGGCTGATTGGCTGCCCTCCCACGCTTTATGCAAATTGGCTGCACGACCACGCCCACACGGCCTGCAATAGCGCCCAGTTTAATATTGCTTCTTGGTATGGAGTGCATTGCCAATGCCATTCGTAATTGCAAATGAAAATAAAGTGAATTTTATGCGATTTCCTGTTGCCATTCATTTAGCCTGTGGCTGCTTTCGGGGGCTTGCTTTGCCTTGAGATCAGGACCCGAGAACAGCTCTGGCCAGATATGGCAGTTGCTTCTTGTTGTTGTTCCTGTTGTTGCTGTTGTTGTTGTAAGTGTTGTTCTTGTTGTTGTGCTGCGGGGAATTCGGGTGCGTTGAACTGCAACTGCAGCAGCAGCAGCAGCAGCAGAGGCAGAGGCAGAGGCAACCGCATCAGCAAGAACCTCGATTCGGATTTTGTGTTTTGGGATTTCTCCTGCTGATGTATTGTTGTTGTTTTTGTTGTGAATTATTCATGTTGTCTTTTGGAATTGGTTAAAACGAAAAACAGCTCGGCCCAAATTGCATTTGCTGCACAGGCGAGGGCGTCAGAGCGAAAGAGACAGAGACAGAGAGAGTGAGAGAGGTGGAGAGCCTCTCAAAAACTCGGTTGCTGTTGTTTTCGCTCATTTTTGAGAAATGTTGCTGCCACTTCCAAACAACCAACTTTGTTCTTGCTGTAGTCAGACCATAAAAATGCCTTGAAAAACAAAATAAAATTAAAAAGAAAAAGGGAAAGAAATAACGACATGACATGTCGAAAATGCATTCATTGCTTTTCGTGTGAATAATTTATGTGCGGCGCAAATTAAAATTCATTTTTGCCATTAAATTATATTTGAATTTTCATTTTTATGCACAGCTGGGGCGCTAATGACAATCCATAACAATTTCCCTGTTGATGCAAAATCTAATTAGTCATATGTGCAAAAAATAAATACATTTTATAAGATAAGCAAATATTAACATGTGGGTACTGAGATTTTACATAAGCTAGCCCAAAATATTAACATTTGCGCATTGAGATTTTATGTAAATTAACCCAAAATGTTAACATTTTTGTATTGGGACTTTACCTAAACTAAGCCTTTTTGAATAATGCAAAAGAACTTGTTTTATGGAGCGGCATCTAGATTGTATTTTAGTTTATTTGCATTATCTGTAGTGTTACAGGCAAAGTTCAAACTCCAAATATATCTATATGTACGGGTGGCATCTCTGCCAGAAAGAGATATCGAATAAATGTTAGTTAACGGCTGATAAAATGTTAGACGTCTGTTATCTAACAGAAGTGATGATAACAGGAGCTTACGTTAACAGAACGAAGAGTTGAGTTCAAGCTTCTGAAGCGAAGAAACGTTTGTTTGATCTGGTTAACTATACTAAGAAACGAAATGTATCATTTTATCAATAAGAAATGAATCTATAAAGTGAATAAAAGCAAATCTACTCAGATATTAAACTAAAGAAGATCGATACCTACACACAACATATGTTAAATATTGTCAGGAAATTCCCGTCAAAATAAAAATTTGTTTTTTCCTCTCATAATATTCTTAAGCAATACAAAAAGCAACTTGTTCAGTTCGGCAAGCTTATGCAGAGACGGGGATTTTCTCCTTATAAGATGTGATTAATATATAAATGCAAATTTATTTGTTGGTTTAGCTATCTGTCTACTTATTGCCTAGGCAAATTATGGCCAAGTATACAGAGAGGGTTCTTTTTACTTGATTGATATAGTATATTTATCTACTAGGAAATGGTTTCTTGATCCCGTCCACTCACACTTTCTTCCAAAGATTAATAAATAACATACCCTTAAGCATCTTTGCTGAAAAGAGCCAGGCTTCTCATAAGATAAACATATTAATAGCTATGAATAAAGAGCTATTCATATAAAAATTAATATTGCCATATAGTATACCAGAAATAAGATCATATTTCTTATAACAAAACCTGTCCATTTCCTTACTTATTCGCATCACAGCGGAGTCTTACTCTGTTTGGGCAGCTCACTTATTCGTTTGTGTCTTCTCTCGACAGGTTTTCCTTTATCTATGGGCAAATATGATTGAGGATTGAGTCGATGAGGAACGTATTTTGCAAAGTGCAACCTTGAACAATGTCAAAGCCAGAGCCAAGCGAAGAGTACACAAGCAACAGCTCAGACAGAAAATGTGCATCCGTGGCAAAACATGGCACAAACCGACGACAAAGACTTCGATTCGCTTCTGAGCCCTTTTTGCAACTCAAGGGTACACACAGCACGAGCTGGCCATATTATTTTGTTTGCACTGATTGAAAATTCACAGAACAGTATAGGAATTGAACGACACAGGAGCCAACTTGTAGCCTGGTCTGGCGAATTTCCGGGCCTCGAGAGACTTGGCAACGGCTGTAATTAGTTGGGAGACGTCGTCAGACTCGAAACGAAAGAAATGACCTCATTCCGGGCGCGCTGCGTCGCCTCTCCACTGCCCAGGCTTTCTTTCTCCGGCTGCTTATTTTATGTACATTGTGTACACATTGCGACACAGCCCGAAGGCCCCGAACCATATGGAAATGTTTTATGACGGCGACAGCGCACCCTTCAAAAAGGGGTGTGAAATTGGAATAACATGTCACTCATATCGTATAACACGTAATGCGGCCAAATATGCTGGTGGTCGAGTCGAATAGGGTCGGGCTGGGTCTGGTCTGTAGCTGGCCAGGATTCGCACAGGATGTGCCAGCACAAAGAGCGAGCACGAAAACAATTGTCACAGTTCACGGGGGCAGGCACTAAACAAAGAATTATGACCATTAAAAGTAAAATGTGAAAAAAAAAAAAAACAAACAGAAGGGATTCCTTTTATGGCAAATGGTAACAGGAGCGGAGCGGAGCACGTAAATTTACTCGGCTTTGCTTGCGGGCTACACCCAGTTCATCATCATTGTTGTTGCTTTTGTTGCTGTGTGGTACTAAGATTTTTTTAATTACTGCCTGGCCATTAATTAAGCGCGTCTGTATGTGTGTGTGTGCGAGTGTGTGTGTGTAATCAACGCTTTGAGCCAGCGTATTTTGTATTATTAAAGCCAACCTGTGCCCAACAATTGGCACTGACTTACAAAGACAGGCCAGAAATGCGTGCCAAAGTTGTGTTTAGAGAAGCCTGCTGGTGTCCTTTTAATTCTGCACTACACTGTTACAAATTGGGAGTAAATGTTGCATTCTCTTTGAATACAACAAAGAAATGAAAGCTTTTAGCTGGAGAACTACAGTACTTAATCTAGATTAGATTGATGCTGTACTTTATTTTATCAAGAGTTTCAAATTTCTATTTTTTTAATAAATTAAATTGTTTCCCATCACAATTAATTTTTTATTTCTATCAATTTTATTTAATTTGACTTATTTGCAGCTATAATCTTCTTTTTTTGAGCAATGTTTCAAATTGAACCTCAAATTTTGAACGTCTTTTAATTATAATTTATTTATTATTTTCAATCAATTCCTCTTTATTTCCTAACAGCTTGTTTTGAGCTCTTCTCGACTAATTCTGCAACTAAACCAACTGTAAATTAATCTAGCTTGTTTAATCTAAGCTTGGCTCATCAAAGTACAGTTTTGTGCAAACTGTCCTTTTCTGTTGTCCTGCTTTAGTTTATAAAAAATATGGTATTATAAGTCAATGTCTGGCTTTAGCTATGATAAATTTCACTTTCAGTTAAGTCGCCCGCTTGGCTAGTTTTTCAACTCTGGACAAACCTTAACCCCTGGACTTCGGCGTATGACCCAAATACTGACATCCCGTAACACGCAATTTGCATATGTATTTTAGCCGAAAGTCGTCCGATAAAGCACACGCCACCAACGGGAACAGCTTATCATTTTGCTTTTCTTGTTTAGACAAGACCCTGACTTTTCCCACTTTTCGGGGATGTTCATTTTTTGGGCTGGCAGTGATAAATTCCAGGCACCCCACGAGCTTAAGCTGCGCATTGTTTAAGGGAGTTGACGGCATTTTTTATACCCCCGAATTTGGTAGAAGGGCATTTAATTTGTTTGCATTATTTGCGCATTTTGTGTGGATTTAAAGAGCTGATGTATATTTCCAGATACCGAACTGAAATTGAATTACGCGCGCTCTTGCCTGTGGAAAATTAATCAGTTAATGCGTTTCACCTGACAACAATGCGGATATTTGACCTGTTTCTGCCTACCTGTGCAAAGGCATGACACTTGTTGTTTATGGGAATTCATTTTATTTAAGCGTCATATTCAGGTATTTATGCCCTGTACGAGACTGTAGAATAGAGTGTCCACTTATTCTGCTGAGTGCTTTCAAGAGCTCAATACAGAAAGTGTTGTATAGGGTATCCACAAGTCAAGTTCTATTGTTTATGAAAGAGTGTAAATCAAATCTAACTATGCTAGACCTGTACAAGGACTTATTCCACTTATTTATCTAATAATTCTTAGGAAGTTCCGTTGGAAAACTTGGTATAGGGTATCAGCGAGTCGAGTACTTTTGAGTATATATCACATTCAACTATTTTTGCTTTGTAGAAAGACATATTCGACTCATTAATCTAAGAATTCTTAGGATGTTCAGTTGAAAAACTTGATATAGGGTATCAGCGAGTCGAGTTGTTTTTTTTTTTAGTGCGTGTATCTCACATTCAACTATGTTAGCCATGTAAAAAGACTTATTTGACTAGTTTAGCTAAGAATTTCTAAGAGCTACACTTTGTAAAATGGGTACAGGGTATCCACTAGTCGAGTACTTTTGTTTTTCAGTGAGTATATAGCAGATTGAACTACTGCAAGAAGACATATTCGCCCCTTTCTACGAATTTCTAGAAATTTCAGCTGGAAAACTTGGAATAGGGTATCCAAAAGTCGAGTACACTACGCGAAACTGATGCGTTTAGAGTTGATGGCTTGTAAATAAAAATGAGCCACATATTTAAACATTTTGCAAATTCTTGGATAACACACACACACACACACAAATGTGTATCGAGCGAGCGTCTCCAATACACAAATGACTCGAACGGAACTCATTAAAAAATGCTCGAAGGCCAAAAAGAAGATAATAAATGCTGATAACTAGGTAAATTGTTTGTTCCGAAAGTTGATTTACCTTAAATAATCAACAAATGTCTCCTTTTAAGAGCGGGTCGTTTTTTTGTGGACACCTATCCATATCCATAGTTTGTTTTTAAAAACACTCCGAAATAGTTCTCCGAATGCTCCGAATTGGTAGCAATTATTCTAGTTTATCAAGAACTTAAAATTCTCGAATCTATATTCATAGTTTCTTTTCGAAATCACTCCGAAATGGTTTTCAGAAAACTCCGAATTGGTACAATTTAAAATTCTGCAATCTATATTCATAGTTTCTTTTCGAAAATACTCCGAAATAGTTCTCCGAATACAAATTTTCCAGTTTATCAAGAATTTAAAATTCTCGAATCTATATTCATAGTTTCTTTTCGAAATCACTCCGAAATGGTTTTCCGAATACTCCGAATTGGTAGCAATTATTCTAGTCTATAGAGAATTCAAAATTCAAACCCAATAAACCCATTTTTGCATTATTCCTCGAGCTGTTCTATGTTAAGCTCTTATAGCTTGTAATTTTCATTGGTATCAGTTTCAATTATCGAGCAACTACTGTAATTTGCAACGTCCTTGTCTTATCTATGGAGTGCTCTACATCACTTTAATTATCGCGAACAGCTCGATAATGTATGACTAGCATATGGTTAAAAATCGTGTGATTCGTGATTGCAAAAAGTTTTGCGATTTGCGTCAGTTTTTGGGCATGAGGCAAAGGCTGATATGTGAAACATAATTATCGAAAGGGTAAATCTGGTCAAAGGTGGGGCTTATCATCTATTGACATAAAATAAACTAATTTGACAAATAATAGTTTCGCAAAAAAAGAAAAAAAAACCTGCCCGTTTGCACGTCGGCCAGCCAGGCAATCTGTCACCTGAGTCTGGTGATAAGGTTAGGGCTAACTGTACATTAAAGATAAGTATTCGTATTCATAATCGATTCGCTTACCTTGACTCGCTTGCGAAACTGTTGCCAGCTGCAGCAGAGGGAATCCGAACCAAATCCACAGCCACATCCAGTTAAATCCGTTTGTTTTGGCCATTTTTGTTGACATTTTAATTGAAACCGTTTCTTTGATTTTTTTTTTTTTTTTTGCGTCGATTTTTGCTTTAATTTGAATGGTAACGGTTTTTGTTCCGTTTTAGTTTTTGTTTTTATTCTGCTGCATTTTAACGGGCTTTGGCTTCGGTTTCGTTTTCTTTTGGTTTCCTTTTCGTTGTCACTTTTGCACAAACATTCTACAAATTCTACGCATTCCTTCTACACACACTTATTATTATTATTCTTATTATTATTATGCGCTCCCTCTACTTTTGTTGTGTATTCGCCGAATTTTATGGCTTGATTTCGTTTTTCGTTTTTCGCTTTCGTTAAATTCATTCAACTTGGCGCTGCTGCAATTTGTGTGTTTGTTTTGCCGGCTGCAACAATAACAAATTCAATTTATGCGTTTTTTTTTTGACTATGCACTTTATTTTTTTTTTTTTGGTTCTTTCACAAACAAAACACGCACATCCAGCACAACAACAACAATAACTACATATGGGAATAGGCGCCAGGCAACAACAAAAACGGCATCAACAAATTGCGCAGACAGTATTGTTGTCTCGCTTTAACTAACGTTTGCGTCGTCCGGCCGCAGGCTAGCGTTGCGAATTTTATTATTTCTCAATTCATGCCCTGCACTCGATTTGTGAATTAAAACAATAGCACTTGCTACAGCCAAACACATACTATTATTTATATTATAATATTTGAGTGCATTGCATTGAAATTTCTTTCAATTTAAGCGCGTTTTTTACACAACAATTCCATGCACTTCGCACAGTTGACGCGCGCAGCCAACCTTACGCGACGAAAATCAAATAGAAACTGACAAGAGAAGCGCAATAGCAGGCGTTGGAATTGTATGAACATGAGTGGAGAGCAAGTGAGAGCACAATACATGCACGCTCGTATTTTCATGCGTCGAGTGAGAGCGGGTATCGATACGCATATCGATACTCCTCAGCAGAATATGAGAACTAATTTAAAAACTGTTTAACTGACTGCATAATTGTGGCTATTTGTGTATGTAGCTTAAATGATGTATTAAAATTAAATTAAACCATTAAATTGGTTAAATTTAAGCCAAGCTCACATTTCAATTGAATCACTGACCATGTCCCAAGCAGCTTAAGCCACTTCTCTGCACCACTCGCGCTCGTTCTCTCGCTCTCTCAGTTGAAGTTGCATTTTGCAACACTGTCTGGCGCCAACTGTGTACAGTTTGAATTGGCGCAACAAATGAAATCGTTTTATGCATTGCTTAAGCTTTAAATTGAATTGATTTAAATTGTTAATTGATTTATTTTTGCGCTGCCCTGTGTGTTTGCTATACAAATTGATTTAACAACAACAAATTGGCAATGTCGCGACGCTGGCCAAGTAATATGTTAACCGATTCAATTAATTCCAACTGTCAACTGTGCATTCATTTATTTACATATGCCCTTTTGACTTTTAGTTTGCTTTGTTCATATGCATAAAAAGTGTAAAGCTTTATATATGTGTGTGTATATTTTTTTTTGTTTTTAATTTTCCGCTGACTGTTGCGGTCGCAACTTGTTTGATTGCCAACCCTGCCCCACCCTCTGAACGAGTTAAGGGCCCCAGCGGGCAAATTGTGGTCGAGAGTTATGGAAAAAATATGCTCGGAGCAAAGCAATTCTCAACAGTTCTACGCAGGAGACTCATTTACAGTTGCATATTTTATTTAAAGTTAAGTTAACCTGCATTTAAGCTTGAATTTGACTTTAAGATTAACTTACAAGTTAAATGATAAATTTAAAATTAAATGCACAGACATTTACACAAAACGCCACAAATTGGCCAGAGAAGATGGCAAAGGGAAAGGAAAGTGCGCTTAAAAAATGGATTTCATTTTTTGTTGTCCAGAACGCGAGACCGTGTCGAAGCTGCGGATAGCAGCTGGCGAGGCGGACTTCATCAGCGTGGCTGAAAGTGGGTCAAGTTATGTGGACTTATCAAATTGCCAGCTAAAAGATTTACACGCTCGCCGCTAATTGCAGCATTTTGAATGGGCTTCCCGGAATGGCGCTGCCTCCTGCCCAACTTCATCCTCATCCTCATCGACCGCCCTGCGCAATACAAAACCACTAATTTTTTTTTGTTTTAATTAATGGAGCTGTCGTTGTCTCTCAGCTCGTCTGTCTCTCTGTCAGTTTGTCATTTGCACTGACAGGCAACAGCATAGAAAGTATCTACAGCCCGTTTTTTAACGCCCACCAACCGCACAAGTACCGAGCACTCGAAGAAGTTCTACGCGAATGCACAAACAGCACTTGTCATGGATAATTATAAGAACTTTCAGTTTTTAACTTGTTATAGAGTCTCATTTGAATCCGATGCCATGGATTATAAAGATATTAGACGGATTACGCTGCACCTAAAAACTCTGCGAGTTTATTCTGCGAGAGCGAACAGTTGACGATTTTCATTTTAGGGATTCCAGTTCCTGCTTGAAGGTATTTAACTTGAACTAACAAGCAATGCAAGTGACCGAACAAGGAGGAACATGGTTCGTGTCATAGACATAAAAAGCCTAATATAATAATAATAATGACAATAGTAAAAACATTATTAATAATATAATAATAAAATTGAAACAAATAATAATAATAGTGATAATGATAATGATAATGATAATGATAATGATAATGATAATGATAATGATAATGATAATGATAATGATAATGATAATGATAATGATAATGATAATGATAATGATAATGATAATGATAATGATAATGATAATGATAATGATAATGATAATGATAATGATAATGATAATGATAATGATAATGATAATGATAATGATAATGATAATGATAATGTTAATGCTAATGTTAATGCTAATGCTAAGGATAGTGAAAATTAATATTACTTACAATAAAGCAGTTCATATTAATATATGGTCGAACCATTCTAGGAAAAGAAAATTGGGGCAATAAATGAGTATTTTGATTTACTATATCCATGATTCAATCGATAATGTCGAATATATTGCCTCTATATTAATACTTAACTTAATTTAACTTTATCATTTCAACTCAAAGCTCTCGTTTGAGATTTATATTTATACTACTCTCCATAAAGATGCTTCACACACTTCCTTCGGTATATTAACATACACTATGTTAGGGTATGACAGGTTTTTGGAGGCCTTAATTGCAATTGACGGCGACGCGCACCGCAAATTGCGTGGGCAACGCGAAAATGAGACAAAGACGGAAAGCTAGCAGAGGACAAAAAGAGAGGGAGAGAGAGAGAGAGAGAAGGGAAGAAGCGAGGGGCAAGAAACAACTACGACGCGAGTTAAATTGAGTTAGCGTCGAGACGACTTGACAGGAACAACAACAGCAACAACAACATCAGCAACAACAACAACAACAACAACAATAAATACATATTTATATGCATTACGCGCATAAATCAAAATCAGCTTGTAAATTTAATATGTCGCCGTGTATTTTGTGGCGCTTGCCACATGATTTATGCCGATTGTATTTCAGTTGCATTGGCGCGAAATAAAAACGAGTAAGCAGCAAGTGATACCCTGTAATCCGGATAAAGACTGTTCAAGTTACCGCTTTTGTAGCCTCGCGGATATAGTTAATATAGGACAACCTCCATAAAGTATATACATTCTTGATCAGCACTAACTCTGGGTAGATATAGTTTATTAACTGATGAAACTTCTCATTTGTTGCAGACGGCTATGTAAGGTGTTATAAGGGTGCAGACCGGATCGAGTCACTATATCAAATAGATATTGATCATTAGAGCTAACGATCAATTATTGCCTTTTTTCATGAACGGTTATTGCTGTTTGAGATGACAACTAAACTGAACTATTAAGAATTTTCATATTTTCCCAATTTCCGACTATAGTAGTCCATTGTAGTCCATCATATATACCCTATAGCAAGAATCGATCTGGCATTAAGTTACTTCTGCCGAATTGTTGCTTGGCCAAGTATAGAAATACATAATGCCAACTTGTAAGGGTATTTTATCTTCGGCAATTTCGAATGTACTGTACTCTTGTTGTTCGCCCCCAATTTAATATAGCTACAGGGTATACAAGCCGTTAAAATGCCTAGGGTAGAGCGCATTGGTTATTTAATTAACACGCGACAGGTTCTCATGACTTTAAGCCATATAAACCAGCTAATTGGTAGGCAGCTCAGGTCGAGCCAATCTCTCATAGAAAAAAGTAAAGACATGCCCAAATAAAACTTAATTTTCACACATTAAAATTAGTTGGAAATCCCCCTCCACGCACCACCCTCCCGCCTAAAATCAACCTCAACTATTTCTACTGACACTGAATAATGACAAATTCAGGCCCTGGCGACAGTTTGACAGCTTGTGTGGATCTCTCAGTCTGCCAGAGAAAAAAAATATACTTATAATATCTCAGTTTTGGTTGAGAAACGAAAGCAAAATTGGGACTTGACTTGCACTTGGACTTGGACTTGATTAGTGTGTGCATGTTGTGTGTGTGTGTGTGTGTGTGTGTGTTGTGTGTGTGCATGCCCCATGTCTGGCAGTTTTGAGCGTTGTAAGCTAAATAAATGAGTTTGTCAGCCAGCAGCGACATGATTTGATAATTGGTTTTAAATGCAATTGGAAAGCGGCACGAAAGTGGCCAAAAGCAACAGGAAGCGGTTCCCCAACTGAACTGCATAAATCAATTAAATTTAAGTAAATAAATATAAATATAAATAAATGTAAATAAATAAGTGGTCTTAGCATGGCCAAAATGGCTTAAGTTTTGGCCATTGACATTTTGTTTGCGGCCATAATCAGCTCAAATATTGTGGCAGCAGCTTCCAAGTGGCCACTAAGTGACTCACTCGAGTGTCGAGCTTCGAGGTTCGAGTTCGCGATGTGAATGTGGCCAACGGGGCGGGGTTATTGCGACGGTTATGTAAGGTCATTAAGACCCCACCCATGACGCGCCAAGAATGAGCCAAATAAAAGCAAACAACAGGAGAGAACAGTTGACTGTGAAGTGCTCGAAGAGTAGATACTCTCTGATAGATGTTTTTCCATAATAAGCGAGAATTCGGGCTTGAATCACAGGCCTCATTGGAGGCAGGGCTAATCATGATAAACAATATCTTCCGCTTTCTGGTAGTTCGCGAGTTTTTCAAGATTATCAAAAGTGTTCGATTTTCCAGCCTCATGCTCGAATCATAATAGCCGTTTTGGCAAGTGTATCGAAAACAAAAGCGCTTGAGCTCAACATAATTCTGACACTCGAAAAAAGTTTTTTATGAATGCATTCGCAGGCACCGTTAACACTGGCCATAAAAACAACTTAGTCAGCAAAGTGAGCGTTAGTCAAACTATTTTAATTAAATGCCACCAGATACCGCGCGGGATGGGGCAAGATGAGGCAAGAGGCAAGAGGCATGTGGCAAGCGGCAAGTAGGGCTATTCCCGACCCAGTGTTGGCTTTAATGGACTCGTTAAGCGACGCCCCCTTCAAATCGCAGCCGCACTTGCAACTGGCGCTCAGGCATGCAGCACATAAATTAATGTTGGCTTTGCCTCTCCACCCTCGGCACGCTCTGCTCAAAACAAAAAAAAAAAAAGAAGAAGAAGAATGCACAAGCGACAGCATTTTCCACATGCTTTTCAAGCGTGAATTTTGCGCACATGTCGCGAGAACGCAGTCGATTTTTCGAGAGAACTGAGATTTCGACTGCAAATTGGCGCCTGACAGCCCCCAAAAGAGTTGACAGCTTGTGGGGGGGGGGGATAAAGAAAGGGGCGAGGAGGAGCGAGGAGGAGTGGCATAGAGGGGGCTGCAGCATTGGTCAAGTTCATGTCAAGCCAACGCAAGAGTAGCTGTCAGAGAAGACGCCCAACAGCTGCTGTCAAACATAAAAGGGGCAAAAATACAGACTCAATTCGAGCTAGACAAATAGACCAGATCTTAAGCCCCTTTAAATGAGAAAATACTCACAATTGATGTACGTCAATATTTCTTGGAACGAAACAAGGGCAGACATATTTAATGGCAACGATTTCAGTCAAAGAAATTCTCAGGGATTATCAAGTAGAAATGTTGGAAGAAATTAACAGAGGCCAAATCAGATGAGTTTTGACCGAGTTATGTGTTTGGGAAGTTTCGACCTGTCTTTAAAGGATATATAGGATATATTTGAGCAAGATTTGCCTTTTTGTCTTAAAGCAACTTTTAGACTGATTTTACTAATATTCTATGTACCTAAGTATTCCATGTCAAGCGCATGCCTAATTAAATTCCATATAGGTTCGGATGTATCCTGCGTTTCATTTTTCCCTTGTTCCGCTCGAGCTTACTTAACAGCTTTTCCTTTGCAGTTTCTTTGGCTTGCGCGTGTATTTCGCTGCCTGACAGCTTTTCACTGGGGCTGCGAAATTAATTAAGTGGAGTTTAGCACTTGTTAGGCAATTGCTGAGCCCAGGCAAAAGCCAATAAATCCTTGTTGCCTGTCACAGCAACGCAGCGCAAAAATTAGAGGAACTGGCACAGGAACAGGTACCACGACAGCAGACAAATTAGATCTATTTAAATTAGCGAAGCGCCTAATTTAATTATAGGGCCACGTTGGAAAATTGCATAAATTTATGCACAAAGCCCACATTTTAATGAACTGCCAGGAAAATTGTTCACTCGTTACGCCCATTTGTTCATCCGTCCGTCCGTCTGTCTGTCCGCCTGTTTGCACATAATTAAAATACAATTCAAAGAACGCCCACACACACGCACACACACACTCATCGCGAAAATGTGAATGCATTTGGGGATTTATTTGGTTATTGTTGATTTTGGCAACGGCCCCAATTTTGCAGCTTTGTCTATGTGCTTGGGGAATTTTTGGTATTTCCATCGAATTTTATGTATTATGCATGTTCTGTAAACAGCATTCGATTTGAACAAATATTGACAGTTGAATGACAGTGCGACTCCGACTGCGACTTCTATTTTCCAATGAAGTTGCACATTTTCCATATTTCAAGTTGCCTCAACGAAAAAAAAAACATAAAAATGGGAGAAATATATCTGTAAAATGTGAGTAAATCAAAACAAACAGCGCCTGACCACAGGCCATAAATCTTGTCCAAATATTTACCCAAGCAAATAAACTCAAGTAAAACCAAAGAACTGGACCTGGAGAACTCTGGGCTAGAGAGCGCACAGGAGGCCGAGGGGACATACAGATATTTGGTTTTTCAGCTTTGAGTTAAATAAACTTTGCTAAATCGAGATGACTTGCCATAAATTCGAAGCCAAATAGTTGAGAATATGGCATATGATAGCTCAATAATTGATCAACTATTTATAGTATTAATAGTAATAATATTAACTAAGTGCCGGACTAGGTGATACTCTGTTTTTAACAGCCGAAAGACTTCTTACTTTATTCCTCACAGATGAATTTTTGAATATCACAAGACTTTATGAAAATCTGAAAGCCTTAAGTTCATGAAAATCGCAGAGAAAGGCGACAAAATGTAAGAAATTATGGAAGAGAGTAATTAAATCAGAGAGGGAGAAAGAGAGAGCGTGACTGAGAGAGTGTGAGAGGAATATGAAAAATTGAAAGATGTCGGGTCATTTTACTAAACAACGAAAGAGAGAGAGAGAGAGCGAGAGAGAGAGATGAAGGGAGAGAGAGGAAGAAGGCAAAGAAGAAAAAAGAGAGAGTCAGACAAAGAGAGGGAGAGAAAAGAATAGGCCACGTCAATTTTCGAAACAAACAAATTCTGTTAAGCAATACTCGAGATTATGAGAATCGCATAGAAGAGCATTTCACATATTGACAGAATTGAAGCTTCATTAAAGACATTTGAACTCTGCATATCGCGATTATGCACACTTAATGGGTTCTTAAAAGGTTGCCGTCGCTTGCTAAATACACTTTAGCACATTTATTATACCCCATTTTGGCAAATTTTGACTTGGAAAAGCGTATTTATGGTAATAAATGTATGTCAAGAGCTCAGCTGTCAGATGAGAGCTGCAATTGATGCTTTAACCAAGCGTTTGTGGACTGTGCTGTCTCCTGTGTTTACTTCATCTTAATTAAGCTAAAACCATGCCCACATTATCAACAATTGTGTGTGTGTGTGTGAGTGTGTAAAAGTAACTGGAAGATAAACACAATGCCACACTAATGACCATATACATGTTCTACACACAAGCACACGTGTCTGTCTGTCTGCGTGCGTGTGTGTGTGCATCTGTGTGTGGCTCATCAATCATCAAGAGTCCCTGGACTAGGTGTGAAACTTTTAGCGAAAACGTTTAAACGTGACTTCCGACTTTGGAGAATTTCAGAGTTGAACGTGTTGCCGCTACTCCTCTCGCCGTTCCCCCTTAAAGTCAAATATATTTATTACAGCGATATGTTTGCCAAATAAGGTAAGCCGCATGTTGTCTGCATGTGTGTTACACTTGCTGCCGGGGCCGAAAGTGTGAATATGCGCATAGCTGTTACCATTTTGGCCAATGCCAAAGCGCTGCATAAATCACACTTGTTGGCCATTCGCATGCATTTTCCGCGCTGTGGCCCATAAATTAAAATGTTTGCAATGCTCTGCCGATTCAATTTAGTGGGCGTGACCTTTGCTCTTGCATTTTGCACGTTTTTGTAGCGTTGTCCATAGTTGACTTATTATGCTGCGCTTTTCTCGTCTTCAAATACGCGCGCGCTTTGTTAGAGTTCAGTGTTGCCGTGCAGTGTTGTGTAACAGATTGCTCAACACTGACAACAAATGCGCAGCAGCAGGGCTGCTATCGATAGCCGAACTGAAATTTATCGGCGACATATACAAATTCCAACAAGCAAGCAGCAAAGAGAAATATATTGACCAACGAATTGAATTAAATTGCATCAAGAACATTGTTTAATAAGTGAGAATGTCACTGGGAGATGTGAAGGAGCAGCTGCGCGGCTCGCGGACTGAGGCGAAGGACGCGGCAAAGCTAATACAAGTGCAATTCGAACGCATCAGAAATGGCGGGACGACAAGCGTCGCTTTGCGTGCGCTTAAATACGAATTAAATATACTGCGGCAGTTGTGCTGTGCCCTGCAGGAGAATTTCCATCAGCATGCGGACATCTACTGCGACATTGCGGCCGGCATGCTGATACATGTGGCGCCCCATCTGCCACAGCCCGACTACTGGGTCAATCATTTGATGAGCCTGCAATATATACATCATGCGCTCTGCCGCGAGGTAAGTCAATGGGCATTGCTTGAGAGGATTAGGACAGTTCATCTGATTACTTCATTTACCCGCCAGCAAACGATTAAACAATGCCAAAGATTCTATGAGCTGATCAACGCTCAACCGTGCCAAATGCAAAATAAGTCTGAATACAAATATTATATTGACATACATATCAGACATGTGTATTTTTTTGGCCACCAGCTGGGCAAGCAATCGGCGGCGTCTGAGGCCAAGACGCAGCTCTGCCAAGCACTGCAGGCCCTGGGCAAGCTGTTGGAGAACATGCTCCAGCTGAAGGCGGAACAAAACGATGGCTACAGCGAGCTGATGGGCGAGCTCAATCAATTGCTGGGCAAGCGCAGCATCGGTTATCTCAAGAACCTGGCCAGCTTGCCGCTGGCCTCTATGAACAGGCTGTGGAAGCCGCTCTTTAAGCTAATTGCCTGCAATGGCGGCACCACGGACCAGCTGAACGCCCAGTTTCCGGAATATCTAAGCGCCTTGCTGGCCCTGCTGCAGCTGGATGACAATGTGTGGCAGCTGCAGCAGCCGGTGGCGCAGGCGCAGACGCCTCTGTCGCTCCAGCTGCTGCACAGCTGCCGCGAGCTGTACAAAAATCAAACGGCCCAAAACGATGCGCTGCAATTGCTCTACAATTACCTCAAGCTGTTGAACACACAGTCCGCGGACTTGAAGCGCTCGTACATCGATTTGGCCGAGAAATTTGTGCAGTTCTTTGAGCACAAGGCCGTGCCGCATGCCCAGGAACAGTGGTACCTGGATTTTCTGTTTGTGCTGGTGCGCGTGCAGAAGCATCTGCATCAAATTGACAACAAGGCGCCCTCCTTGGAGCGCTTCTGGCAGTGCTTGGGTGGCCAGGACAGCGCCGCGGCATATGCCGCACACTTCGAGCTGCTGCAGTGCCTCACCAGCATGGCCATGAAGATTGGCAGAGGCAGTCCACTCGCCGCCAGCTGCAGCGGCAACGATGCCAGCTGCCTGAGCGTGCGCAAGCATTGCGTCTTTACGCTGGGCTGCTGTGCGACCGTGGCCTACAGCAGCTGGCAGCCGGAGGCCCAGGCGACGCTGCCCAAGGTAAACCTCAAATATAACTAGAAATTTATATATGCCAACTAATGGTGATTTACAACCCGCAGGCGACACAGCTGTGCTTGGCCAGCATTATACACTATGCCATCGATGTGGCCAAGGTCACCAAGTGCTTGACGCCCAACTGCAGCGAGCTGGTTACCTTTGCCTGGTATCTGATCAACATGGCGGAAAAGGTCACGACAGCCACACAAATGTACCTATTGGAGCACCTGTTGAAGCCGCTGCAGGAGCTGCGCCCGCTGCTCAGTCCGCCCTACGCACAGCAGCTAGTGCGTCGCCTATTCAAGGCCAGCGCCCACAGCTCCAATCCGGAGCTGTCCGCTCTTCTCCACGGCGCCTACATAGTCAGCATGAGCTGCCCGGCTCGGCAATTTCAGCAATTATGCGTCTTCTATCACACACCGAAGAACGACACGGAGCAATGCCTGCTCGAGCTGTGCGAGAAGAGCCCGCTGTGCAGCCCGCTGAACGCAACGGAGAAGCGTAAGCTATACGAACTGGACATGTTGGCGGTGCTGGCCAACAAGAAGACGCCAAAGCTGCTGCAGTCCCTGCTGCGGCATTGCCAGACGGACTATCAGATGGTGTTGCTCGGGCGCCAAATGCGCACGGACAAGCGCTCGGCCGGGCAGCAGATCGAGGAGCTGCGTGTGAGGCTGCAGCGCTTGGGCCGCAAGCAGCAGCTGACGCGGCTGCAGCAGCTAATTCTGGGCCATGCCAGCGTCACAAAGCTATTGGAGGCGGCCGAGACGCAGAAAATCAAAATACCCATCAAGGAGATGACAGAGAAGACGCTCGAGGACCTGCTCGTCAAGTACAAACTGTTCGAGCTCACCATAAGCAGCGAAATGCCGCTGCTCGAACTGGCCACCACAGCCATTGGCGCCTTCGAGAGCTTCTATGAACAGGTGAGACCCAAGAAACAATACCTCGACTGGCCAACTAGGAATTTGAGTAGCCAAGCATTAAGATTAGTTTCTTGAAAATCCGTGAAATTGAATGTTTTTAAACTGCAAATTCACTTATTTCTGGGAAATAAATTCACCTGCGTGAGTTCGTGAGATCGACCATATTCACATAGAAAAACGGACGAACAGACAAGCAGGGGTACATAACTAGATCGAGAATATATATATGCCAAATAGAAAAACCCAAAAACAATTAATACGTATTTTAGCTGCTATGGGAATTTCAATCGGAAAATAGGTGAAAACAAGTTTAGCTGCATATAAAAAAACGGACGAGCAGACGGACGGATCGAGAATATATATTCCATACCAAATACAATATGAATTTAGTTATGGGAATATCACACAACCAATCGGAAAATGGGTGAAAACCTTTTAGCTTTGGTTTCATTGACAAATTTAACATGATTTAACTCACCTGGCTTGAAGCTGGGCGTCTTAATGTTTTATATGTTACTCCTTACTCCTTGATTGATCCACGAAAACGAGTGGAAAACAGGTGAAACAGCCAAGAATTTCCAATTATTTTCACTACAATCTCTCCTCCCTACCCTCTGCACAGGCTGACGCGGAACCTTTGAGCAGTGACGAGGCGCTCATCGACTGGGAGGCGCTAATTGATGATGGCATTGCCGCCGCCATGGCGCTGTCCACCATGGGCTACATCCCGCAGTCGGACAATGCCTGGCTGCTGCTGCTGCGCATCTGCCGCCTGCTTGGCGACAGATTCAACTATTTGCGAGCGCTGAGTCACTTTCTGCCGCGCTACACACAACACGCGCTGTTCGACCTGCCGGCGGAGGTGTCGCATGCGGAGCAGCTGCTGGATGAGCTCTGGCCGCAGCTGCATGCGGCGCATCTGCTGAAGCGCCACCATACGACGGTGTTGTTGTGCCTCTGCAACCTGGCGCTGTACTATGCGCGCCTAGATTGCATTCGCCACGCCCAGCTGCTGCTGCTGCACGCGCAGCGGCTGCGGCTCGAGTTCGAGGAGCGGGCGGGCAAGTGCGACATTATCCAGTTGACCATCCAAACGGTCCGCTTTCGCATGTGCTATCAGCAGCGGCATTGCCGCAGCCTGGCCCGTCTGCCCACGGCGCTGCAGCAGCTGGACACGCTGACGGAGAGTGTGCGCAGCTTCACCTGCATCTCGTCCATGGACAACGGCGCGCTCATACTGCTGCTGGGCGACATGGTGCGCGATACCACAGAGTGCACGGCGAATCGGCTAAGCGAACTGCCCAATTTCTCCAACAGCCTGCTGCAGCTGCTGCTCCAGAGCGGGCTGGTGCTGCGCGCCGTCGAGTTGCTCATCTCCTGGCTGTGGACCAATTTGCGCATGGAGTGCCTGGACAAGGCGCACTCCAAGCTGCGCCTCATCGAGCACTTTCTGGGCATGCAGCCGTTGCTCGAGTCGCGGGCAGCTCTGGAGCAGACCAGCAACAAGGGAAGCCTGACCTTGGCGCCCATGGATGCGCAGTCCAAGCACATGACCGAGCTGGTGGGCAAAATGTTCGTCATGCAGCTGGAGCAGGGCGGGGCCTGCGTAGAGCCCATCCGAAAGCAACAACAGCTGACCATGTCGTCGCCGCGTCGGGTAAGTAGCTACCCTCAATTGGAAATCTCTCACTCTTAATCTCTGTCCGCCTCAACAGGAACTGCCGTTGCCCAGCGCCAGGCCCAAGCTGCAGCGCTATGTGTCCCTAGACATGCAGCAGTCGCATCCGATGCTGCGTTCCAGCGTGCAACTGCAGTGCATCTACTTTATGGCGGGCTGCCTGCATGCGCGTCTCTACTTTCTGAATCGGGAGCACGAGCAGTTGGACGATTTCTATGCGCTGGCCAATGCCTGGCTGCAGCAGAATGACGCACGCGGCAACGCTTTGGGCCATATGCTGCTCGTGCTGCACATCTATCAGGCCAACTATTTGCGTGCCAGGCGCCGGCAGCAGCAGGCCATTGAGCTGACCGAAACGGCACTGAAGCTGGCCGGCAGCGAGCAGCTGCAGCAGCGCATCGATGTCAACTATCGCTACAATCTGCTGCTGCAGCTGCGCACGGCACAGTTGGAGCTGCAGCCGCCGAGCAAGCCGCAGAATCCGCGACGTGCGCTCACATTTAACATATCGCCGGAGGAGAAGCAGCTCAGGCCGGCCAGCAAAGCGGCCACAGCTAGCAAAAAGCCAGCTAAATTTGCCATATACACGGAGGAAGTGCGTCCAGCCAGTAGCACCACCAGCAGCAGTAGCAGCAGCAGCAGCTCCAGTGAAAATGCCAGCAGTCCGGAGCGAAAGTCAACCAAGTCCAAGTACAACAAACGCCTGGATCTGAATGCCTGCCAGCTCATCGACATCATAGACTTGAGCGACGACGAAACGGAGGCCGTCGTCCAGCTGCAGCCTGCCAAGTCCACGTCCGCTTTGTCCACGCGCAGCACACGAACGCGCACCCAACGGCAGGCGGACACGCTTGTGGCGCCCCTCAGACGCACAGCCACTGCGCCCAATCCGCTTTCCGCGGAGGCGACACCCAAGACAATTGGCACACGTGCGCGCACCCGACGTCAGAATACGGCAGAGCAGCCGACGACGACGACAACAACAGCCACGCCCAAGGTGGACTCTGTGAGCAGCAGGCGACGCCACAGGAACTGATTACGCTTAGATTCATACGCTCGCCGATATTTTTTGATCCGTTTTTTTCATTTTATGTATTATTCAGCAATAAATGTTACACTCATAGATTCCGTTTGGCGCTCTTGATGGGCAGCAGCGAGGCGCGGCACATGTTATCGCTCCAAAGGCCGTGCTGCGGCACGCTCTGACCCTCCTCTTGCTGGTGATAGTAGATGCCCCTGCCGGACTTGCAGCCGTTCGCGAACTCACCCACATAGCGATTGCCATTGGCTGTGAAAAACAAAGGCTAGGTTCAGCAAGAAGCGCAGTGAGAAGCAAAATTTAGAGTCGAGTTATGGCTTGGCCGTTAATTGCTGCGACTCTTATATATTATTATGACTAAGCTAAAAAACCCCAGCTGGAGAAGCATCTGGCTTCTCAACTCACTCGCTATTCGCTTGCATTGGCATAGCTTAGCCTAGCTTAAAAGTGAGAAGCGCGCAAAGTGAATTAGTTAAAGAAGAAGCGCAGTGGGAAGTAATGTTTAGCGTCGTGTTGACGCCTAGCCGCTTCCTGTTGGAGATTTCATGCTGTTCGCTCGCATTGGCATGGCTCAGCTTATCGCAGGTAGCAAAAAGCGTAAGAATGCAGCATGCGCCTCTCTCTGTGATTCGCATTTTGATTTAAAGTGAGAAGCGCGTAACGGGAATTATTCAAGTATTGTTTTCTATTGAAAATCGAAATATATCAATTTTAGTAAATGGACCGGACTTATCGCATGATTTAAAATAAACTTAAATCTTACGCAGATTTAAGATCTTTTAATACCAACTTGCAAACATCATATCATATCATAAAAACGGATGGGCGAACATAAAGACATACAGATGGTCGAGGATAGATGGATTTGGTTATGGATAAAATATAGATATATTTTATATGTTGTCAAAGATGTCTCCCATCTTTTACAATTATAGTATACAATCGCAATGAGTAGAGGGCAAAAGAGGAGGCAACGCTTCGTCTTCCTTTTATCATCACTTGGTGAATCAATATATATATATAGACTACTAGCTTATCAGTTTACTGTGCTTCGCTTCTCACTTCCCTTATTTAAGTTGAAGAAGTGAAGTCTACTTAACTTCTACCTTCACTTCTTCTTGCTACTCCACAACATTTGGCTTCTCTTTGCGCTTCAAGAGCAACTCACCTGAGCAGAGCGCTCCACGGCCGTGCATGGCATCCTTTAGCCACTCGCCCACATAAATGCTGCCATCCGGCTGCCACTGTATGCCGCGTCCGTGCCGCACGTTGCCCAGCCACTGGCCGTAGTAGACGTCGCCATTCTCATAATCCTGTTTGCCCTCGCCGCAGCGCACATCTGCCGACCATTGGCCCACATAGATGCGTTGCGCGTGTCCGTTCGGGCCGAGGCGGCGCAGCGTGCCATAGCCATGACGCTGGCCGCCAAGCCATTGTCCCTCGTAGATGAGACCGCGTCCCGTGGCCTTGATGCCATAGCCATGATGCTGGCCGTGCAGCCAACGGCCCTGGTAATAGCCGCCGGCGTTGGTGTAGCGCTGGCTTCGAAAGGAGCTGTTGCTGCCACTGGCACGGGTCGACATGTTGCGGGCAACTGACTGGGAATCCGGCACTCGGAGCTGGAAGCGTTGTCGATTTGTCATCTGCCGCGGTGCCAGTCGCGGTGGTTGGGTGGTGCGTTCGGCGCCCGATTCTAATCAAGCTGCTAACATGTCTTGTGCCTATGCCACATTTGATTAAACCACCAGCCCGATGGAGGCCAATGCCTGACACGCAAACTTAACCTAAGCTCGAGGGAGGGCAGGAAGGGGGGGGGGGGGCTTATACAAAACGTGT
This sequence comes from Drosophila novamexicana, assembly GCF_003285875.2. Classification (NCBI taxonomy): domain Eukaryota; kingdom Metazoa; phylum Arthropoda; class Insecta; order Diptera; family Drosophilidae; genus Drosophila; species Drosophila novamexicana. The sequence goes on along the minus strand of NW_020824806.1, from coordinate 316,322 downwards.
TTAGTTGTTGGTTTTTGTTTAGTTGGGGTTTCTTGTCTGTTGTCTAGAAAAATAAGACCTTTAATTAAGTATATGTTATGTATAAATTAGGAGCGAACTAGCGCTTAGACATAGGCCTGCCAATGGAGGCTCATATATGTAGATTGGATCCCATGCGCGGATCGTACAAATACTATATATATATATATATCTACATGTATGTATGTAACGTATGTAAAGTAAAAAAAAAAATAAAATAAAATATATAATATTGCCTTATGCGTATCACAATTTGCATTAGCTACAAATTCACAATTCTAAACAATTGATGTAGTCTAAAGTTTTTCCTTTGGGCCCCCGACGGGGGCAAATATGTCTTTTAGCTTTTACAAAAGTTGTTTTTGTTATCTTTTTTGTTGGGGGGGAAGCATTTTGTTGTTGTTGTTGTTGTTGTTGGGTTTGGCCTGCTGCTAAACAATGTCACCGGAGGCGCCATAGTTGAAGCCATTGTTGCGGGCATTGTTCACCTCGAGATGATCCTGCTCCATTTGCTCCTTGAGCAGCTCCAGCTCCCGTATGCCCGACACGGTGACCTCGTACTTGTGCGTCACCAGCGATCGATAGAAGTGCACGGCAAAGGCCAGAAAGATGATCATCACGGGTATGAGAACAACCACAGCTGACCAGGCGGCGGTTGTGCTCAGATCGTAGAACTTCACCCAGCACAGTATCGCGATCTCGACAAGAAAGAGTATCAGGCCGAGGACCGTGGAGAATGCCCAGGCCGTCTCGATGTACCAATGGAGACGCTCGTGCGGCGACTCGTGCACCAGGGCGATGCTGTGCAGATTGCAGACCGTCTCGATGTTGGGTAGAATGCAGGTGCTGATCATCAGGGCGAGCATGTGGACGGCCACCAGCAGGGTGGTGCAGATGGCGAAGGCCACCAGCATGCCGGGCGGTACGCCCGTATCCTTGTCCAGCTGCACCTCCACCATGGCCACCTGCGAGAGCGTGAGAGAGAGAGAGAGAGAGAGAGAGAGAGAGCAAGAAGGAGACTTAATGAGTAAGGCGAGAGACAGAGAGAGCGAGAGAGAGAGAGAGAGAGAGAGATCACAGGGGATCGACTGGCCAATGGCCGCCCCTTTATTATGTATTTCTTTTATATTATTAGCCAATTCATGTGTTCACAATTTGGCAACAGATTCGGTCGCGAATCTACATCAATTTCATATATACATATTGCACATTCAATATTCATATACATATATATATATATATAAATATATGCGAGCAATTTATGCGATTATCCTCGCCTGTCTGCCCTCTATTTTGTTTGTGGTATGCAAGTATTTATTTGACAGGTCTCAGGTATGACACTATCAAATACCCTGTAAAAGCTTTTTTGGGGTTTGCTTTTTAAAAAGCTCTTGAAAATGTTTGGCAAATATGAACTGCAAGTTATACCCTGTATCAAAGTATTAGCAAGGATAATATATAGATCTCTATGAACATCTACTTATCCCAGTTTAAGTTCTTTTTAGACTAGATCTCATATTTAGTTATTTCTAGAAGGAAACAACAAAACTAGATTGACATATTCAGGTCTAGCATTCAGATAATGCTGATTAAAATATATACTATAGACTAAGAAATGCTCTGCCCAGCCAGTGAATACCCTATTTATAGTATATGTGAATATACATAATATATATATAATTTATACCCTATTTATTCAATATGTTAAGGGCGCACTCTTTGAGCCCCATTAAATATTCTTGATCAGTATTCAAAGCCGAGCATTGAGTGTCAGTCTAGATATTTATATATATATATCTGTTTGTATACTAAAAAAAAAACGTTTCTAAGTCAACTTTATAAAACTTGTCATAGGTCAGATAATATATAGATAAATAGATTTTAATATCTAAGGGAACCATGTTAAAAGACGATAAAATTCCTATATATTAAAAAAAAAGGGAAATCCTTTTGTGATTTTCAATAAAATATTACTCTGAAAATCGAAATTCTAAATAATTATAAAAATACATTTTTTGGCCTTAAAGTAAGGCCTTGACATTTACTTTTTTAAGAAATACATATAATATATTATTATATATTTATTTATTGAAATTGACACCAAAAAGATTTGCTTTTAAAGATCTGGACATGCTTTTCATCTATTTAAATAATTCTTGTGTGTTTTAGTTGTTCATACCCGTCTTGTTAGTTTCTTGTGTACAGGGTAAGCAAAAGGGCAATTGCGCCATTATTATTTTAATTAAAGACCATGGCATTAATTGTAGAAACAAACTAATTTTGATTTTTATTAAAAACAAATTGGGTAACAAAACGAGTTTTTCGCATACGAATCGCATAACAAATGAACTGGTTCAATTAAACTGAAAATGAACAAACTCACCATTGCGAAGCCGGATAACAGGGCGGACGTCTTGCTGGAGGCCTTCAGCTTGGCTCGGCTGAGCTGGAGCTTGCGCCAGGAGAGGTAGGTGGGCGAGTGTAGATCTTCGCCGGACTGCGACATGCTGCTGCGTCCAATTCGCCGTGGCTGAAAACGAGAGAATTTATGCTCTTGATATGTGCGCAATTGATATGGATATGCACTGGACGAGGACTGTACTATGGAACTGGCTGGCCCAGCAAAATGCGGCAGCGGCGGCGGAGGCGAAGGTTGGGACGATAGCTGCGCGTTGAAGCGACGCGAGCTCGCGTGCGGCGAATTCGAATGCAAATTGCTGTAGTTGAGATAACGCGTCGAATCAAGGTAGCTGCTCGGCCCCGAGTGGGTGTAACGACTAAGATTGTTGGCGCTCTGCGTCTGCTGCGCCTGTTGCTGCTGCTGTTGTTGCTGCTGTTGATGATGCTGCTGATGTTGTTGCTGTTGCTGCTGCTGCTGATGCTGGTTGCTCAGTCTAAGAGGTCGACACGAGTCGCACATGCTGTAGTCGCCATGGCAGTGGTGGCTGGTAGCAGCGGTCGCCGTTGCAGCCGCCGTGTAAGCATCCACACTGGCCGCCAGCCTGGCCGTTGCATGCAGCGCACTGGCCAGCGCAAAGCGTCTGTTCGCCGTTGCGGCGGGCATTGGGCAGCGACCAGAGGCGGCCAATGGCAATGCCAGCGGCTGCGTGCCATTCTCTCGCTCTGCTTCCTGGGTTAACGGTGTGTCTAGCGTCTCGCTGCTCTCAGTGCGCTCAGTCGAAGTCGGCGCGCTGCCATCGAACGAGCTCTGCTGGTGGTTGAGCAGCAGACTGCTGTGGCTGAGATTTGTGCGAGCATAGCGTAGATTTGAGTACATGCTTTTCAAGTGGAGAGGCAGCAGCTGTTCGCTCTCTGCACGCTGCACGGGATCACGCGAACGCCTACGTTCACGCTCACGCCCTCGCTCTTTATCCTGTTGTTGCTCTTGCAGCGGCAACTGAAGCTTTTGGCGACGCGGCGGTTTAAGCGGCACCTCGTCGCAGTCGGAACGCATGTGCAGTTATTTTGTTTAGTTGCTAGCGGCACTCTCTCACTCACCCTCTCTCTTTGTTTCTCTGTTACGCTATCTCTGCATGTGTTTATCGGCCTATGCACGCATCACACACACATACGCGTGTACGTGTATATAAAACGAATATATTTTTTTTTTGAAATTTTAACAGCTTTTATCGAAAGCTAAACTATAAACACTTCTGAGCCGCCTGACAGCGCTTAAGAGAGTGCGCGCAGCAGCCAAAGAGAGCGAAGTCTGGAAATGTTTCAATTCCTTTTGTAAAGCTTTCGCCTTGAGCTGCTCTCGTGTCAATGTGAAAGCTCGTTTCAGCTGGTTGGCTCTGCTGCTGTGTCTGTTATACTTGCTGACGACGATGCTCTGTTGCTGATAGCGTTTTGTTGTTCTTCTAATTAATTAATTATGGTGTTTGCACCGTGTGCTCAGCGCACATGAGAATTGATCAGCAACTACACGCACACACACACACATACACACACTCGCACCTGTGTCTTTTTTTCTACTTGGTTTAATTGTCAGTTTGTTGGCAAATTTTAGCTGTTTTTTTTTTTCTTTTTTTTTGTGTTTTCTTGCGTTCGCCGCCTTTCTCTATTTTGTTCTTTTGTGTGTGTGTGTGGGTTATTTAAATATTTACTTTTTATTTATAAACATTTTATAGCATATAAAATTGCAAAATACATGTGTCAATAAAACACAATTTAGCACGTACGTATTTTAATTCGAGTACATTCAAAACGTACGAAGCGATGCCATAAACGATAACCGATGCCGCACTTGCGATACTTTAATGGAGACGCGTTTTAGGCGTTTTACCGTTTACGGTTTACCGTTTAGCGTTTAACCGTTTTAGTTTTGTTTTTCAATTGTTTATTTGCTATTTATCGTTAAATGTGTTTGACGCTGAAATATTCATTAAACACGAACACGGGGACAAGTTCAGGGCGAGCAGCGCGCGACACGACAATAAATTGAATAGTAAATTGGCTCTGTTCGAAACATTCAATTAATTTCTTTTCGCATTTTGCATTTCGTTTTGCCTTCCTTTCCCAGCCGTTGCTTCTTCGCTCAGTCTTAATGCGTGGCTCTCACTCTCTCTGTCTCTCTCTCTCTCTCTCGCTTGCTCTCTTTCTATTTGCTTGCTCTCTTTGCTCTCTTTTGCTGTCTGTTCCTTGGCAGACATGCGAGCCGGGTGGTGAGTGGGTGGGTGGTGCGAACGCGGGACAACAACGTCTAGTTAACAACTAACTGATACGGCGACGACGACGGCGATGCCGTTGATGCGGCGACTTTGACGATGGTTGCTGAACTGTCGACGGCGGCGCGCGTGATATTCAAATTCGACAATCAATTCGACGACGACGACGACGGCGACGACGGCTGCGGCCTGCGACGACAAAAACAACAACAACAATATAACAATAGACAATCGAATTACAAATGCTATTTGAATTAAAAACCGAATAGAAGGAAACTAAAACATTGCTAGACAGCAGGAGCGGGACGTGACGGGGCGGGGGGCGGGGCCAGGGGGTGTGTGTGTAAAGAAAACGAAAAAAAAGCAACAACAACAACAACAACCAAAACACATAGACAGCAATGAAAGGAAAGATAGAGATAGCGCATGGCAGAGGCAGCAGGAGAGAGCAGCACGCCATTCGTTCTCGTTCTCTCTCTGACTCTCACTCTCACTCTCACTCTCACTCTCTCGCCGTGTCGCTCTTTGGCAATCAATCAGCGCATTTTTCTACCTGTCGCGCATCCGTTGATCATCAATGGGGAAATCAAATGATGAGCATTTGGCATCGCGACTTGACCCTGAACTATGCTGTGATTGAGCAATTGATTGATCACTGATTCAATTAAAGCATGGACATTGGCTCCGCTTGACCCCCTCAATAAGGCAGAGCAGAGCAGAGGCAGACGCTGTTGCAGAGCAAAGTCGGGCCAAGGCCTGACTTTATTGGAATACTTCATTGCAATTGACATGTCGATTGGATTTCGAACACCAATTGACATGACATTCATCACGGCGAATATCATTAAGGCAAGAAGAAGAGTGAGTCACCCGTTTCACCGAGGCAGAGTAAGCTCTCGTCCGTCCCTATGTTTACTAGCCAAGTTTACGCAGAGCTTAAGGGGAATATTGGAAATGAAACACCAATTGACATGACATTCATCGCGGCGAATACCAAGAAGAAGAGCACCCGCTTCGCCGCGGCAAAGCAAACACTCGTCTCTTTATTTGCCGGCGAATTCCAGTTAGAGCGAATATTGAAATTGGAATATTTGGAATTTCTACACCAACTTCCCGTCTGGCAGTCCCGTAGCCTTTCGACTTATCTCGAGAGGATTAACTGATTCTCAAAGGACACGTTTGCCCAGGATTGTATTCAGGATTCTGCAGAAGCTCCAATGTATTGTGCTTAGTTATTTTCGCTCTTACACTCATTAACCTGACATTGGGTTCAATATGTGTATCAGATTATATAGTACTGAATGCATGTGAATAATGGGGAACAACAATAATGTGCCCGGGTCTGAACCTGTTATCTCATAATATAAAAACTGTGTGTCAACAAAAAGTGTCTTGATTTTTCGATTAATAACACAGCGAATGCGCTTTAGTCAAAACTACAGTATTCACTCGATAAAAGTTACATTGAACAGTTAGTATTTTTTTATTAATATTTGCATTCTTTTCGAATTTCTTTCAAAATCCTTTAACTAAAGTATTAAAAACTTGTATGGAAGAATTAATTTACAAGAATTCAGAGCTTTATGCGAATTGGAATTAGAATTGCAATTGGAATTCTAGAGTTAAATGTCAAATGGTAAGTGTGACCAGCGAATATTTAGATTAGTTGGACAACCTTGTTCCATAAACTCAGCCTAGAAATGGATATTACATATTCCCGTGTAGATCACAATTTCAATTTATGCAATTCGTTCAAAAAATATTATGCAAATATGTAAATGAAAGCAAAAAAGCTTGAATAAGACCATGAAATTGTTAATTAAATCGATTTTATGATAGTAAAACAATTTTTTACGGTATATAAAAACGGTTCTTACGCTGCGAATAAGGAATAAATCCATACTACGAACGGAAAATGTAAGAAACTCTGAATAAAGAAAATCTTACCCAGCAACGCCGGGTAATATTTGTTAGATTATTAAATGACTTATCGCTCTATAAAAGAGAATCGAGAATTGAGTCGTTCAGTTGCCTTTTAAAGCAAATTAATATAAACTAATTATTATTATGCACACATACACACACACACATGCACATACACACGCACATACATGATCATATGTATGTATTCCCATAGGGAGTGGGCTTTACAAAGAGCCTAATTTTAATTTATTATCGTATGTAAACAACTGATAAAGCTTGCGGGTGTCGGGAAAATTTGAATTGAAGAGCGAGCAATAAAAAACTGAAGCAAACAAGTTGCAATTTGAGCCGTCCCGACTGTGCAATACTCTGTTCCCAATGTTAGGCTTGTTCCTTGAACTTGGACAGTTGTAATATAATATAAATTTGTTTATTCTTCTTATTAAACTGCCGCAGATATCGACTTCGCCTTCTATGCGTTACAACTTTCACGAGAAGAGTATAATACTCTCCAAAAGGGTATCAATATTTAGTTACATAAATAACTAATCGACATTAAATAGTTTTTTATATTTAATTTAGCATAACAAAATGCACACTAACCAAACTAATATACCCGCTTTCGGGCCTATGCGAAGAAACTAAGAAGCAAACTCCGCTCGATGACGTCAGCAGCGAGATCAAAGTGTAAAAAAAAAGGTTTCGTTCAATATTTCTTAGCAGGTACATAAACGCACACGCACACATTAAAACAATTTGATTCAGACACACACACACGCAGACACACACATGCGCACAGAGAGAGCGCATGTGGGATCTGGTTCGACTTGAAACGGAGGCCAAGTTTAAAGTTTAGACTGGAGATTTGCCCGTGAACCGCGCGTCGAATTTATTGCTGTTGATTTGACACGATTTGAGTGAGAGAGAGAGAGGGTGGGAGCGGGAGGGAGAGAGAGAGAGCGAGTTATAAAGAGAAAGCGCACGACAGAGACGGATAGAGTGTGAGTGTGAGCGGGTGTTGGGATTTGTTGTTCAATGTTCATGAATTGAATTTATTGTTTGAGACTTACCTTTGATAGATTTTGACTGGAAGCGGGCAGCTGCGGTGCCGAGTTGCAAATGCTGGAACGTTTAAAGCTGGTGTTGTTGTTGTTGTTGTTGTTGTTGTTGTTGTTGCCGTTATTGCTGCTGCTGCCCGAGCTGCTGGCAATATTATTATTATTGTTGTTGTTGTTGTTATTGTAGAAATTATGATTATGAAAGGGCTGCAGTTGAAGCAGCTGATGCTGTTGCTGCTGCTGCTGGCCAGTGGCAATGGTTGTGGCGGCGGCTACCGCTGCGGCGACAACGTGCTGAAAATGCTGAGCGTTGGCTGACGTGGAAATCTCGCTGCCAATTGGCTGCACAAGGGTGCTCAGATTTAGGTTGCCGGCGGTGGCGGAGCGCTGAGCGGGACTGAGGGATTTGATCGTGGACGGCGTCTGGCTGGTTGCGTCTAGGCCGTTGCCTGCAGAGCTTGCGGTTGTCCACACAGACATCTTGTGCGAGATGCAGCGGTAAATTTCCTTAGCTGGGCATCCATTTTGCACGAATTCCAATGCAAAGCAACAACAGAACGAACACGAAAAAAAAACGCAAATATAAGAAGAGACACACAAAAGACAGCGACACGTAGGCGCGACAATGAACATATACAAAAACGTTTAAGTACGACGAGTGTGTGTAAGTACAAATTAAAATTAAAAACAGTTGCACAGTTTAAGTAAAATTACATATTAAATATATTTAAAATTGCTTTGTGTGTGTGTGTTTTCTACATATTAAGCGAAAATGTTGTGCAAATGCGGAACAACAAAAACAGACTGACGCTACGGCTGCTGCTGTTATCGATAACAACAGCGCGCTGTTAGCTCGCATGAGCTGTTAGCTCACACAGCTGTGCTAACAGCGCGCTGTTATGTGCGTTAACATTTGAAATGGCAACCACAGCTGGCAACGCTGGCAAGCAGGCGCGCCATATTTGAATTTCCCTTTATTTTGGACAAATTTTAAAAGAAGCACGTTTAAGTTGTTTCTTAAATTTGCGTGTTTGCTTTAATGCAAGTATTGGGGAAATACAATAGAAAATGCGCTAAATAGCAGCTTGCCATTGGGCCCATTAATCAAAACGCCCACGCTAATTAAATATATAAGTTTTCAATGCAAATAACTGAAAATCCGCTGGCTGTGACACACATTTTAATTTGCAATTCTTATTGTTGCTCTTTGCTGATCGTTTTTCACACAATTTGCTTTGCTCGCTTCCGGCGTGGGCGGTATTTTATTTTTGTCAAGTAGCCGCTGGCTATAACCAATGTATCTGCATATGCGTATGCATAAGTATCTGTATCTGTATCTGTATCTGTAGCTGTAGCTGTATCTGTATCTTTATCTATGCAACACCTTCACGCGCCTTGAACTTGCCAGCCTCGTCGGCCTCAAACCACTTGCCCCAAAAGAAAAATATGCAAATGCCTTTATGTAGATAGACAAATATCTTTCTCTCTCTCTCTCTCTTTTGGTGCTCTGTGAATTAATTTGGCAAATAGATTCAGCTAGAGATACTTTTGTTGCCAAGCCCAGGTCATGTGCCTTTTTGGGCCAATATCTATGCAGCTTTATTTTATTTGTTATAAAACGCAAATTTGTTCAATAGATTTTGCGGCGCCTTTCAAGGTGTTACAAAAATAATACACTGTGTCTTATCGCGGCGGCCCTATCAGCGGCTCGTTATGACGATTTGTTTGTTTTGAAATGAAAAATGGCGGGAGCAGGAGAAGAAGGCAGTGGCAGAGGCAAAAACTAAGTCAAATAGAGTTCAAATAGTCAGAGCTACATATGTTGCATGCCTAATGCCAATTGCATTCGCTGTGAACGTGATGAGTAGGATCGGGAGCCACAAACCAGAAACGGGGCCCACGTGTTGGCCCAACAATTAAAGCCAATTAAAATCAATAAATCGTCTCAAGTACAATTTTCTGTTGGCCCTCAAAGCCAGCTGCGTCAGCTGCCAAAACTTCAAGCTGCGATTTTTTGTTCTTTCTATTTTGTTTCTGATTATTTTTATGCGCAAAGAAGTCGCAATGTCACGGGCTAATAATAAACCTTTTTTACTCAGAAAATTCACTTACGATAACACACAATGCAACAACAACAACAACAACTAGATATGCCAAGCAACAGTTGGAGGTCTTTGAAAAATTGTATGTAAATGTGTTTGTTTATTTTAATGCCCTGTAACTTTTAAAATTAGGTTACAAGGGTATAATCACGTTAGGCAATCGCATGTAACGGGCAGGTGAGAAATATTTCAATCTAATGCTCAAAACCTTCAAAACTGTTATATTTCGCAAAGCTCTTCTATGAGATTTTTATTGTCCTCAAATAAAGCAAATGCAATCGAGGGTAAACGCCATTTTATTGATAAAGTTTCATTGCTCTTCTAGGCGATTCTCATTGCCATTTTAAATTTCACTTGGTCTTTGTACCGTTTAATGCCCTTCTATGCGATTTTCATTGCTGTCATGCACTCAAAGTGAAACGCCATTTGCCTTTGTACAATTTTGTTCTTAACCTTTTAATGAAAATTTCAAAAACTTAATTTTCCTTCATAGTTTTAAAATATACGCATTTCTTAATAAATGCTGCCAAAAACTCGGCTCTCTGTCATAGTGAATATGCCTTTTTTGGGCTTTACTTGCTCTATTTTTAGTTGAATTGTATTTATCCATTTTCACATGCATTTAATCTAACATTTATAGGCCTTATATGAATTAATGAAAATCGCATAGAAAGGCTATGCTTAATAATTTAGATCTCTTCTCTTCTATCTCTCTCTCTCTCATGCTACATTGAATTCATGAAAATCGCATAGAAGGGCGATGTGAAAGTCGTTCGCTCTTTCCCTCTCTCTCCTCTTTTTGTCTCTCTCTCTCTGTTTCCTAAAAATGTGTAGGCAATTCGCAAAAGAGTACAGGGTACCATCTAGTCAGCCATTGCCCGCTTAAGTTTTCTATGTACTTATATCGCAAATGAATTTGTTTACCGCTTTCATATAGTTTTTGTTGACGTTTTTTTTTATTTTATCGTATGACGTGCGTAAAAAAAAGAAAAAAATGTAAAACCTAATCAATAGAAGAATACGATAAATAACTAAAGCTGCAGATAGAAAGGAAAATAATAAAAAATAGGTGAATGTAAAAACAGTTTAGAAGAAGTCTATTTACTCTTGAGCTAGAGACAGTTTCTTGACATGCTTTTGAAATCTACGACAAATATTTAAACAGATATTCCATCTATTTGAACAGATATTTTTTAAAATAACATTAACATCTATGTTCATACAAAAAAATTCAAAAACGTTTAAGAATGCGACACAAAGTGGAAGGGAAAGAAGAACACGTAAGGGCAAGCGACATAACCTTATGTCAACGCAGACAAACAAAATTTACGAATGCGATACAAAGAAGAGAAAGAAGTGTGGAAAAAACCTACGTAAGTGCGAACGAGATAACCTTATGTACATACAGCTGCAAAACATTTAAGAATGCACAACACAGAAGAAGCAAAAGAAGAGTCTTACGTAATACGTAAAATGTTACGTACACGCAAGCACAACACATTTACGAATGTGACACATAGAAGAAGCGAAAGAAGAGTTGCCAAGACTTACGTAATACGTAAGCGCGGGCAAGAAAATGTTACGTATGCGCAAGCACAAAACATTTACGAATGCGCCACAAAGAAGAAGCAGCGAAAAGCGCTGAGAGAAGTAATTCGTCACCCGATTATATGAAAGTAAATGAATCAAATAAACATATAAATTATCATTTTGAAATGCAATTGTGTTTTTTTAATGCTTAATCGAGAGCTTAAAATGCTAGAAAATAAAACCAGAATCGGTAGGTACAACAATAGACAAAGCTAAGTACGCGGCATAACTAAAAGCTAATGGACAAGATAAACATCACATGACAATAGAAATAAAAAGCCCCCCAAACGGGTAAATACCCGCTCGCTGAGCTGTCTAACAAATTAACTTAAGTAAGTAGGGCTAACAATTTCAGATATTCAATAGATACATATACTAGATAGATGGGAATGGGAATGGGAATGCGAATACTCCAGCTTAAATCTTTGTTCAGCGTATCGTGTGCTCAATGTGACCCATGGACTGTTTGCGCTGATTGTTGACCTCGAAGCGTTCCATGATCTTGGCGACAATCGACGAGGGCGGCTGATCGGAGCTGGAGGTGAGGCCGCGATAGCCCAGAGCGCTCGAATCGGCCAGGGAGCTGGCCAATTGCAGACGCTTGACAAACGCCTCCGTATCGATGCCCGGCACCTTGGAGGGCTTGAGGAAGCGTTTCGGTATGCGCGACAGCATATCCTCGGTGCCGACGGGCCCGAAGCCCAGATTGATGAGTATCGCCTCCGGATCCGGTTTGCGCGACTCCAGCAAGCTGTCCACGCTCGAATACCGGCTCGAGTCCGACTGCATCGAGACGGAGCTGTCCCGCAGCAACAGGCTGCTGAAGCGATGCTGTCGCACCGCCTGCGGACTCAGCTCCGGCGCCGTGCTGCACGAGTCAAAGGACTCCTCGTGCCGCAGGCAACGTCCATTCTGGGAACTGCCGCCGCTGCTGCACGAGACGTGCCGCACATGCGGCTCAAAGTGCTTGCCCGGCAGCCGGGGCATGATTAGCGGCTCCTCGGCTGCATCCGGATCGGCGTTCTCCTCCAGATCTGCCGCATAGGCGCACTCGCATTCCGTGTCGTCCACAATGACGGACTGCTGTCGCTGCAGCTTGCGGCGCTTGCGCAGCGGCTTGTTGGGCGGAAAGTGCGCCATGGAGCTGGCGGCGATGCTCTTTGGCAGATTGTCGCTGCTGCCGGCGTGCGGCTTGTGGACGCCAGATGCAGGCGACGCCTCCGCCTGCGGACCCTCAAAGTTGCTGCAGCTGTGCGAACGCTCCATTCTCTACAGGTGTGTACAGGTGTGTGCACAGGTGTTTGTGTGTGTACGTGTGTGTGTGTGTGTTGTTGTTGTTGTTGACTTCAAGTCACGGCTGCTTGAATTACGTGCGCGCTGCTGAGCTAGGCTATGCTCATATTTGGTAAGGGGTAAAAACCGACACGCTTCCGAGCTGGCGCTCAAGATCGAGATCGAGATCGAGATCGAGATCAGGTTTGTGCTCGATGACGAAACAGCAAGGCCTGGAAACTGGAAAAGGCCTCGAATCTGGCTCCGACCTTGTCTCTGGCTTTGTCTTTGGCACTGTCTGTTTCTCTTATGGTCTCTAGAGCTGGCTCTGCCTCTGGCAGCTTCTCTAGGTTTGTCTCTGGCAACTTCTCTGGCTTTGGTTCCTTATCTTAGGCTGGCTCTGTCTCTGTTTCTCTGCCTGGCATTCGTTGCCGCCGGCTCTGCCTCTGGCAATTCTTCTGGCACCTTCTTTGGCTTCGTGTCTCTGGCGCTGGCTCTGTCTCTGGTTCTCTTCTCTCCCTCTCTCTCTCTCTCTCTCTCTCTGTGACACCTTCTCTAATAGTCTTTCGCTTTGTCTGTGACGATGGTTTTTCCTCAACCTTTGTTCCTGGCTCTTTATCTGTCTTTGGTTATGTCTCTGGCGCCTGCTCTGCCTCTGGCACTGGCACCTGGCTTTGGTGATGATTCTGTCTCTGGCTCCTTCTCTGGCGCCTTCTCTGGCTTCTTCTCTGGCTCAGGCTCTGGTTCCGTCTCCGGGTTCTGCTCTGGCTCTGCCTCTGTCTCCTTCTCTGTCTCAGGCTTTGCCTCAGGCTTTGTCTCTAGCTCCTTTTCAGCTTGTCCCTGGCTGTGTCTCCTCTTCTCTGGCCCTGAGCTGCAGTCTCTGGCCAAGACGATTTGTGTGCGGCGTATTTAATTTATTTAATTTATTTGTATTGATATTTGTTTAATTCGATGTCTGTTTTGCTGCATCAACAACGATTACGACAATAATTTCAATTATTTGCCTTCTTTTTTTCTTTCTTTTTTTTTTTTTTTTGTTCTGTGCTTTGTTTTTTTATTTATTGTTTTTTTGTGAAAAAAAACACACACACACAAAACGTGTTTCGCGCCGTTTCACCTTATTAGTCGTTTATTTGTTGCTTTTTTGTTTTGTTGTTTGGCTTTATTTTATTTTATTTTATTTTTTTTTGCTTATTTCTTGCTTCTCTCTTTTGTCGCTCAGTTGTATTGAACGTTAATCAGCCGCTGAGCACTTCTGACCCCGGATTCGATCGGACGGGCAGCACTTGACATTGATATGCGAAGACGGAATTCGGGCGGAATTTGTGCAATTGAATACGAAAAAAACAAAACAAAACAAGGTAAATGGCAATGTTTCGTCAAGTGTCTGGCAAGAGTTGAGTTCGACTGGCACAGCTTTATTTAATTCGATTTCTATTATGATTGTTATTTATTTATTGTTAAGTACACAAATCAATTATAGAGTTTAGCTCTCTGCCGCTCTTCCGCATGCAAAGCTAAACCGCACGGCGCAAACTGATCTTCAAAACTGAAACTGAAATCACGAAACGGCAGGCGGGCAACGCCGCGAGGCACGCGAAGCCGCTGCCAAAGCTCGCGGAGAGTTTGTAGAGATTGCGCGAGTGGAAGAGCGGCAGAGAGGCGAGCGCACGCGCTAACTCTCCAACGCGCGCACGTGTGCATGTGTGTGCGTGCGTGCGTCCGTGTGAGCTGAGAGCGCAAATTGGAAATTGTTTTGCGGGCATTCAACAATTTTCTCGAGCACGACGCGAATCTATAAAAACTTTTGATTAAAAGCACAACGTTTTGCGGTTAACATTGCGCCTCCTCCTCCTCCTCCTCCCTGCCCCTCTTACACACTCAGTCCACCGCTCGCAATGTCTTGTGCGCACAGGCGCCGTCGAAAGGGGGCTTAAAGCAACTTATTGCGCCTTTTGAGCTATTTCGACTAGACGACGCCTTTCGCTCGCTTTTATGTTTTTCAAATATAGATAACTAAAATATTCTATCCATATCTAAATTTCTAAATGTCGCATTTTAAAGATAGCCTGCTAAATATTAATTTATTGTATTTAACACGTTCTCTGAACGTGGTCGGAGACTTCTTGAAGGGCCCGCCATTAAACGGCCCAAACGGCTGTGGGCAAAACCCGCCATTCGAAAGCATGACAAACAAACATGTTTCACTGTGGTGGGAGAGTGCAGCGCAAAAGCTAACGGATCGAAGCTTTTGGGCAGCTGATCGCGTGACAAGCTTTAACGGTAAGCGGGGCGAGCTTTAAATGCAATGCCAATATGTCAATGGTTAGGAATTCTACAAAACGAAAATAAACATGTTAAGCAAGTCGACTTCTAAATGCCCTTACGCATATTCTTGTCTCTAGGAAGTTTTGTGATTGAATAAATATATTTAATAAATATTTATAAATATAAAGCATGAATTCAAAAACTTTAACTTTACTTTCTTTGCAAGAGAATGCGACATGTTCATGGCCAACACCAACAACAACAACAACAAGAACGTAATCAACACGAAGAAAAACATTGTTTAAAGGCTTTGTTAACAGTTCATGAAAAGTTGTTGCAAGAGTCTTAGCCGCAATATTGATTACTCGAACCCATTTGGAAATGTGTGCCAAGATAAAAGCAAAAGTCAATTTACACAAGACATCAACAAAATTTGGCTTTTGGTATCTTTCGCTGAAATACTAACAAAAAAAAAAAGAAGAAGACGGAAAACAAATGAAAAAACGTGAAGCCATAAATTTGTATATGATCCATTTCAGCATTTGCCAACAGCCCCAACCCAAACAAATCCAACCCCATTTAACCCGACAAACATTTAATAAATAAGCGGAATCTATTTTTAGAAAAGTAACAAGAACGACTAATAAATACCCTGGCAGGACTTTGACCGAAAAGAGTAAAGCTTACAATTGCCGATTTGGTCAAAAGAATATTCAAATATTAAATATATTTAAAAGAAAAACTCTGGGTTCGACAAATTCTTGATTGGATTTATAAGGATATCAAGCTATATATATATAGAATACATATATGTAGTAGAAGTCAGGTTTGGTTAAAATATGTATTGTAGCATGTTACATGATAATTGATAATAAAATAGGTTTTCATACTAGAACTTGATAGAACTTTTGACTTATCTTCCCTATGACAGCTATATTATATATGATATCCGATTTTACCGAAATTTGTCGAGAAATCTTGATAAGCAAAATAACAAGACCTGAACTGCATTCTGCAGAAAAGCCAACTTGTCCAGAGACTCTTGATGTTATATTTAAAACAGAAAGATTAGTTGATTTATGAGATCGAACCTGCCTTCTAGATAATACTCGAGAATATATAAGCTTTAGAGGAACAGATATGTCATCTTTATACTGATCGAGAATATATATACTTTATGCTGTCAGATATGTGTTATAGTATCATGATCGATAATATATATCTTAATGGGATCCTTGATAATGATCGAGAATATATATAGTTTATGGAGTCGGAGGTGTCTCCTTCTGACTGTTACATATTGCATGTCAAAATTATAATTACTTTTAGAAGAGTATGGTAAAAAAAAAAGAAAACTATAATAATTACATAAGTTAAATAATTAGCTGGCAAGAATTCCACTTAAAAAAATCGATAGGAGGGGGCAGTGAAGGGGGAACCGCATTCAAAATAAGGCCTGAAACATCTGGAGGGAAGTCTCATGAGAGAGAGAGAGAGAGAGAGAGAGAGAGAGAGAGAGAGGAAAACAGGTGATAAAGGTCGTCCAGCCCGGCGGATATTCCAAAACGCAATCGAGACTCGCGCCAGCATGATTTGAACTTTGCTTCCTTCCAAGCATGCATTCATATACTATATACACACATATATGTATATATATTCGACATTTGAATGTAATTATAAATGTTGATAAATGATTAACACATTGCATTTGCACATGCATCGTCAGAAGTTAACAATTAATGCTCTAACTAATTGCAAAATAAATATAATATATAAAAAAAAAAATAAATAAAACAAATTAAATTGTTGCAGTTTTATTCACACGGTTATGAAAGATTATTATAAATGTATACGTTAGCATATATGTATTTATTTATATATGCATCCCAACCGTGTCCCAGGCACAATAACTGTTATTACCCGCCTCTGATAAAATACTTGGAAGACAAGTAAGCGGTTCTAGTCGGGAGCTCCCGACTAGGGTATACCCTGAACCCTCTTGTTCCAACATCAAATGCATATATATACATATATTCTATTTTAGAAGCTATATGTCAAGTTTGGTGACTCTAGCTCTTATTATTTACCAAAATTGCCCAAAAAACAGGATATCGATATCGATTTTTATCGATTGCTTGGAAACGGAGTAGGTTATCGATTATCGGAAACAAACTCGATCTGCGCGGGCACTAGGAGCACCTACATCTAAAATTTCACGTCTCTATCTCTTATAGGTTCAGAGATCCTTGAGTTCATACATACGGACGGACGGATGGACGGACGGACGGACGGACAGACAGACGGACATGGCTAGATCGACTCGGCTATTGATGCTGATCAAGAATATATATACTTTATGGGGTCGGAGATGCTTCCTTCTGCCTGTTTTGCCTGGATTTTGCACAAATACAATATACCCTTATACCCATTTTTAATGGGTTCAGGTTATAAAAAAAGAAGAAGAAGAAAAAGCAAATATCATCAGAGGGAGTCGAGGAGTTTTCTGGTTCGCGTGCCGTCGCACGGAATTGTTCATCAGTAACGGGATTTTCGAACTGGAACCGTTTCTATTCGAACCATGTGCTATTGGATCGCGCCCTTTCAATTGAATTTAATTGCTTTCGAATTCGAGCTGTAAACATTTGCAGTACAAAGTATTTAAGTGGGGCATGCACGACGTGCAGATATCCTGCAATAGGTTATTCGTAAGGCAAAGAGTAAATTGGCTGTTTTCGATACTTTTCGAAGTTTGCAGATTGGTACTTTACAACACTGGTATTTTATAACAGACACATATGCAATTCTACCTTCTTCCTCCAAGAACGTCTACTTCCAAGTCTGGAACGTCTACTAACATTCTATTTAACTCGATTTGTGGAATTTCAAAATTAATTTATGTGAATTTATCATTCGTCTTTCATACGCCCCGCCCCGTATGGCATACGCCACATTTGATATATGTGTGCCTACATAATTAATTTGCTGGCCTCAAGTCTTATAGTTTCCTAGTTCGATTGATTCGAGGTTTACACACACACAAGCACAACCTTAAAATGCCCTTAAGCGCCTATTATTTTTACAGGGTATAGAAATGAAAGTATTTAATGCAAGGAAGTGCAACAGTTTTTAATAAATTATATAATTAGTATAACTCAGATTCTTACCTGTGGCAGATGCTCAATAAAAGTGCTTCAGAACAAGAAAACAACTCAATTAGCTTGCATTTGGTTATGCGTGAAACCGTTATCGAGACGTTCGTTAGGTAAAAATTTTTGTATAACGGCGTCTGCAACTGTTTGCGCTTTCTAAGCCAATCGGAATTCCAGAGCTTGCAAATGCAGGGCAAAGACAAAGACAGAGACAGCTAACGGAGAGCGCGACAGCGACAGCGACCACTATAACTGTAAATCACAACCGGCGCGATGCACACGCAGCAGCGAACTGAGTAGTGAAAAATGGTGAATGGCTTTTCACTTGGCTTCTATTGTTATGTCTTCAAGTTGGTTTATCTGTGGCGCGTAATCAGCTTTTGTCATTCGCGCTGACATTAGAGATCATCTGGGATCTTATCTTTACTGTGTGCACACACATACTCACACACACACTTGCAAACACGCACGCATTAACTGTCACAAAATTCAGGCCTTGTATGCTTAGAATTTGTTGTAAGTGTGCAAAATTGTTGGCAGACTATTTTTATCGTTTTATATTTTGTGCAATTTGTAATTAACTGTAACTGTAACTGTAAAATGTCTGGACAACAGGCGACAGCAACAACACCGCCAAAAAGAAAAACTAATACTGAACTGCCAAAAGCCAAGCAGACGACGACGACGCGTTCGTTTCAAAGTAGTTTGCATGCGGCGCAATGTGAAGAGAGCGAGAGCGAGAGAGATTCGAACAACAGTTGCAGGCAGGCAGGCAGCAGGCTGGCAGCGCTGTTGCCATAGCAACGTGTCTCAGAGTGGATAGCGCACTCGCGAACAATTTGATGCATGCTAGTTAAGCGCCTAATTGAGTGGGCGCTCTTGTGCACAGCATGTGGGCAAATGCAGCTTTCTCCGGCATATGCTACAGGTCTGGCAACACTCACACCCCTAGCAGCAACAGTTATGCTAGAGTGCGAGAGTGCAAACGATGCATGCTGTATGCTCTGCTGTTCGCACACTGTTAACATGCTGTTATAACAGCGGCAGCGCTGCCAGCAGAGCCTCGCGCCATTTTTGAACATTGAATTTCCGGTTGAAATCTCTGTTAAATGATTAAACTTAAAAGTATTTGCGATAAGTGGCAGATAAGGTATCTAAACATTTAGATAGGCTCTTAAATGATCTAATTTGTGCAAATATTGTTAAGTAAATACATAGAACGTTTACTTTTTGTTCTTTATTTAAATTTTGTGTATTCATTATGATAATATTGTACAATTTGTTCATTTTTGTTTTGTTTTGTTTTGTGTTGTGTTTTGAAAATTTCTCAAGCTCACATACATACACAAATCGCATGAGTTTCACTTGCGCTCAGTTTCAGTTTTACTTTTAACTTTTACTATTTTTCGCGGAATCTTTTCCAACAGGTAACAAAAAATAAATTATTGGCTTTTTATATATATATATATATATATATAGAGATATATATGTATACAACATATATGTATATATATATTTTATATAGACAGAGCATAAAACTTATCAACTACAACTAAACATACAGATTTATAACATGTCGGCAAGATATTCGATTCTCATTCTCATTTGTAAAAACTCTTCTTCCGCTATTCTCATTTATATATTATCATTATTATTATTATTATTATATTCATATATCTTGAATTATTAAGTTTAAGGTTTAGACTATAACTAAAAACAAATTGTGATGTACAACACCGAAGATGACGAAACTTGTTAAGAAATGTTGCTTACATTTTAGACAAGAAAGAGCATAAGCTTGTGTGTGTGTGTGTGTGTGTGTGTGTGTCGGTGTATTGTTAAAAATAATAAACAAATTATAATATAATATTGAGCATTGAACGTGATGCGGAGAGTATTCGTGGAAGGAAGAAAACAAAAGTTATGAAGCAAAAGCTTTCAAGTTTCTTGCGGTTACACTTCACGTTAATTGTAATTGTTGTTTAAACAATTGTTAATTAAATTAAGTAAGCTGTTAATTATGGCAAACAAAGATTGTAAACGCACAATGTCATATATGTGAATGTATATGCTGCATAAAATTTCAATTATCCTTTATGTTTATATGTTCATTACGATATATATGATATATGTATGTGTATATATTATCATTATCATTAACATTATTATCATTATTATCATTATTATTGTTATTGTTATGGTTATTGTTCTCACTACTCGATATTGTTGCTGCGTTTGTAGTTTATTTATAATTTTGTTTGTTTTGCATCAACTTCGTTGCGTTGATTATTTTGTAGATTTTTCTTGTTTTACAACAAATGCACACAATTTATTTTTCTTTTTTTTGTTCCGTTTTTGTTTTTTTTGTTTTTGTTTTTGTTTTTTGATTGCCTTAACTTGGACTTAATTAAGATTTTTATCAACATGTTTTATTGCAGAGCGACTTATATATGTAAAAGTTAATTACTTTAAAGTGTGTTCTTTTTCACAATTTTTTTCTTCTTCTTTTTGTTTTTGTTTTTGTTTTTCGTTTTGTTCTAGGCATTGGAAGCAAACATATGGACAAAATCTGTCGTATTTTTAATTTTTTTGTTTTTGTTTTTGTTTAGCAGAGATCCTAATTATTTTTAAGCATATAATTCAACTTTCATACAAAAAATATATATATATATATATATATCATATAATTGTATAGCCACAAGTAACAAGGGGTTTTAAGTAATTAGCCAGAAATGAGTGTGGAAATAGTTCCAGGAGCATAGAACAAACGATTTTGTTATTCATTTATTTACGAATTCATTTTACAAAAAAATTATTTCGATTTCAACAATAAGAAATGCTTAAGACAAGCTTTATATAGAGCACAATTGAAATAGGCTTAATTCTGAAAGGGAATTTCGAAGAGAATTTTGGAGTTTTGTATATCTGGCATGGACCTAGGGTCGGGCGTTGAGCAAGAGGCGAACTTACGTTCTACTGGACAGACATTTTGCACTCTATTCTTGTTGTCTTAAAATAAGTATATATATATATGCATAGATATGTTTTTATAAATACATAAAGATGATATTTTTACTTAATTACAGCATTTTTTTTTTGTTTTTTTGTTTTTTTTTTTTGTATTTGTTTTTCATTTATATATATTAACATAGCGAGAGTGGAAATTTGTTAAAAAATTTAATGTAATCTCATTGTTACTAATGTAGCTAACACAAAAACAATTACAACTAATGGTTTTGTATTGTTCGATTCCGAATATTGTTCAGTTTTACACACACATATATATGTATATAGATACATTATACATATATATTCATAATTATGTATTCATATCGAGCGCTTAGCCTAGCTTATGGTTTATTTTGAAAAAATGGCTTATTGAAACAACTTTTGTTAGCAAAATTGTGTCCACATTTTGTGTGTGTGTGTGTGTGTGTGTGTTTTGGGGGGTGTGTGTGTGGTTTTTGAGAGCAAGTACTACTGATTGGGCAGCTCTGTGAGCGTCACATCGTACAGGTCGTCCTCGATCTGTTGCACCTCCAGCAAGAAAATGTCCTCGTTGCAGTAGAAGGATATCATGTCATCATCAATTTTCGCCGTAATCCTGCAAGAAATTGGACATACACATATATATATATATATATATAAAGAATAGCATATAGCTCGGATCAGTAGTTGGTTTTTTCTTCTTCTTTCTTTATAAAGCACCCAGGCCAGTTGAGCATTGGTTAGTTTTAGGCTACGGGATGAGTGTTGAGTGAGACTTGAAATTCATATTTTACTTTTTTTTTTAATATTAATGATGTATATAGCCAAGGTGCAGGTGTGTGTGTGTGTGTGTGCTTGTGTGTGTGTGTGTGTGTGTGTGTGTGTGTGTGTGTGTGTGTGTGTGTGTGTGTGTGTGTGTGTGTGTGTGTGTGTTTGTGTGTGCGTGTGTGCGTGTGTGTGTGTGTGTGTGTGTGTGTGTGTGTGTGTGTGTGTGTGTGCGCGTGTGTGTGTGCGTGTGTGTGTGTGTGTGTGTGTGTGTGTGTGTGTGTGTGTGTGTGTGTGTGTGTGTGTGTGTGTGTGTGTGTGTGTGTGTGTTTGTGTGTTGGTGTGGTGACTGTTGTATATGTGTGTGTGTGCGTGTGTGTGTAGCACTTGACACAGCTGCCTTACTTACCCCTTCTTATTTGTGCGATAAATGTTATTTATGCTCGTTGTTGAGATTTTGTATTTGTTTTCAATCTGCAATTGAGAAACGAGAGAAATATGATGTTTTGTCTGTTGTGTTTTGCACGAGTAGCGAGTTGCGAGTAACGACTAGCGAGTAACGAGTAACGAGTAACGAGTAACGAGAGAGAGAGACAGAGAGAGACAGCGAGAACGAGAGCGTGTATAAACAAGAAAAACTAACTGGAAAACTAAAATATTTCTCTTATAACTCTTGTGTGTGTTTGTGATTTTGTTCATTTTGAAAAACTTTGCAGTTTTCTCGTTGGTTTCAAATTGATTGTCAGCCAATATACGATATTTAATATTGCCCCAGTAAAATAAATAAGAACTGTTGCCTGTGCCATTTTCTTTTTGTGTTGGGTTTAGTGTAGTTATATTATGGATAGATATACACATATATAGTATATATATATTGAATTTGATTTATTCAATTGAACGTTTCAGCTAGTGATGTGTGTGTTTTGGTTTGATGAGGTTTTTATAGCTGGTTTTATGTGACTTTGGTTACGACGCTGCAATTAGTTTCAACTACGATAAACGTTCCTTGATTTAATATATATATATATATGTATTTAATTTGTTTTCTTTTAGGATGAATAACGATTGATATGAAGTTGGGTTTTATTTATATATATATATAGATGCTTTAGTTGAGTTTATGCATTAACTTTGGCCAGTTATGTTTTTAATTTTTGTTTTAAGAGCACCTCATTCTTCAGCTTTGAACATTTTGGGTTTGAATATTTGTTTTGATTTTTTTTTTTTAAATATTCTTTTTTTCCGATTTAACCAATTCGACCAAAATGAACAAAATTACAGACGTTAGAGTTTTGGGTATTTTTTTTTTTATGTATATATATAGTTGTTTTTTAGGCTGATTCGTGAATTTTGTTTTGGGTTGTATTACGTTGTGGATAGGGGTCACATGCTGGGTCAGCTGCCGCTTCACCTTAGCTCAGCCCCAAGACTTACCGCATTCAGCAGGCCAATTGTGGTCGGCGGCACCACGTGCAGCGGCGTGTAGACCTCCTCGTTCTCCTGCCGCACGTACAGCATGACGCGCTCCGTGGTCGGCGGCGTCATCCGGCCACGTTTCATGGGCGGCCCAAAGTCGGACATGGGCGTGCTGGTTAACATGCTCTGATCCAGTATATGATCCTTCTTGTCACTGCGAGAAGGGATATTTTTTATTAGTCTCATGCTCGTGGGCAGCTGTAGCTGCGCGTCCTTTTGCTGAGAAAGGTGGACGATTTTTACTCACGTCTGCATGTCGGGCGGAAAATGATTGTGAAACTTGAGCGTGGGCGTGGCCACCTTCTGGCCGTGCAGCAAGAAAGGCGAGGCGCCCTTCAGTTCCGGCGAGTCAGTCTCATGGCCATAGAAGCTCTGTCAGAAAGAGAGAGAGAGAGAGAGCGAGAGAGGTGTGGGGGTGGGGGGTGGTGTGAGTGGGTGTTGGATCAAATTTGTGGCAGTTTGTACTTACCTTCTCCATATCCTCGGCGGGCGAGAAGAGCACGGGCGGCTTGGCCAGATCCTGCATGCCATAGAACTCGGAACGATCTGTGACCGGATGATAGAGCTCGTCCAGCTTCTTGCGTCCGGTGGCTGTCATTTTGCGCTTGGCCGCGCGGCGCTCCTCATCGCGCGTCTTGCGCTCTGCGCCCTGTTTAAAGAGAGGGGAAGAGAGAGGGAGGGAGAGAGGTGAGTTAAGCTGCTGCGAAAGGTGGGTCGGCGTTTTGGGCGCTTACGCAAGCTTTTGGCCAGGTGTGTGTCTGTCTGTGTGTGTGTGTGTGTGTGTGTGTGTAATTAGCAATCAATCAAAATGCATGGGATGCACACATATTTCGTTTATTGCCTTTTTTTTTTTGTGCCTCTCTTTTATAGAAATTAATTAAATTCGCGCATGTGGCATAAGCCTGCCACAGCCGGTGGCAGGCAACACTCGACTGCAACAAGCTGCCAGTTGCAGCCAGTTGCTGCCACAAACAAGTTTTGTGTGCCACCAACGCGGCCAGGCACCGTTAGGGTCACAGCCCAAAAGCAACAACAACAACAACAACAACAACAACGAACTCGAAAATAGCCATGATTATTTCTGACTTTTTGTTTTTTTGTTTTTTTTTTTTTTGCTTTGCCGTTAAATTATTATAAAATACTTAGCAGATGCTGCATAAATATGCATGCATCATAAATAATGCGGCGGCGCCCCAAACCAAATGGCGCACACGTTGACTCCCAGCTCCAAGCCTGGCCAATTGCCCACCTGACCAGCAGCGGCAGCTCGATTTGCTTGATTGCCTGTGAGTGAGCGGCTAGCACACACACACTCGCACACACTCGCACACACACACACACACACTCGGCTGTGATTGCTGGTTTGCGTGTAAACAGATTCTTCGCTCTGCACTTTGCATTTGTAATTAAAAATCTGCAATTGAGGCGCGCAGGAAGTGATATACCCCCCTACACCTCCCCCCTCTTAAATCAACCCTGCCCCCACCCCTTCTTGTAGACAATCTTTAGCTGCTCTGGTAGCCATTTTTTATGGTCTTTATATTAGTTTTTCTTCTCTCTGCTCAAGTTATGCAAGGATGTCGACTGTGCGCACATACACACACACACTCACACACACACATATATACTACATATGTACATGCTGGCTACCTATAAGACCCCCCCCCCCCCTCACTTCCCCTCGCACAACTGTTGCTCTGTTGCTGCGCTGCGCTTATCACAGCTACAAATTTTGCCTAGAGCATTCGCTGCACAACTGCTAAGCATCTGTGTGTGTGTGTGTGTGTGTGTGTGTGTGTGTGTTGGTGTGTGTTGGTGTGCCTGCATGTAAATAACTGTATTTTATTACATACTTTTATTTTATCTTGGCAAAAATATCGCCAAAGCTGCGCAGACAGCGGCTCGAATCGCCGCCAATGCGGTCAATGTTCGCCGTCGCCGTCGCTGCCAGCTTTAGCTTCAGCTTCTTCTGCTGCTGCTGCTGCTGCTGCTTCTTCTTCGACATTATCTTCTGCTTCTTCTTGGCAAACGAGTGGCTTGAGTGCTGGGGTGTGGGGAGCAGGAGCGGGAGGGGGGGGGGGGGGCCTTCATATTTGCTTAACTGCGATAGTCACAAGCGATAACCCAATTTTCGCCATTTTCGGGCATATCGATTATAATGTGTTTATCGATAAATTTGATATATCAACTTTCTCTGTGCCAAAGTGAGTTTATCTACTGCAAATATCGAGAATATTTCCTATAAGAAACCTACAGAAAGAAGGGTTATATAAACCCATTTTAAGTAAATATAATAAACAAACTAATTTATTGCACATATTTGAGGAACAACTTAGATAATGCTATTCTATGGAACTTCGATAAATTTGATGAGCTTTCCCTGTGCCAAAGTACATTTATCTAAAGCGAATATAATAATGTGTCATTCTATATACTTGAAGCACAGCTTAAGTAATTGTGATCTATGAAACTTTGATCGAATTTGATCAACTTTCTCTGTGCCAAAGTCAATTTATCTAAAGCATATATCTAGAAAGTGTCCCAATCAGTTAACTTCTCAAAGAAGAGTTTTAATAAATATAAATACAATAAATAAATTTGTTTATTTTCTATGCTAGAAGCACAAGTTAATTAAAGGTGTTCCATGAAACTTGGCCAGAGTTTGTCAGCTATAATAATTATCTCTGACGACTCGAAAGTTGACTAAAATTTTGTTATTCTCTGATATATCAAATTCCGCCCATTCCTCTAAACTCAACTCTATAACAGCACAGTAACAGCATAGTACGCCTTTCCAGCTCAACTCGGAGATTATGCGATCTAGAGTTGGCCAATTTGGTATATGGCTTGTCTCATAACACACACACACACACACACATCAACTTAATAACTTTTGTGGTATATTATAGTCCGTAGAGTCGTAATAGTAAAGCTGCAAAAATATAATTGTACTTTGTGCCCATTAAATGGCCAATAAAGCTATGCTAAGCAGACAGTACGTAGTTGGCTCTTTTAAGATGGGTCTAAGAAAAACCTTGCAATATGGCTAACAAGTTTTCCTATCTACGCTTTCCTTTATAAAAGCTAACTCTTTTGTTGGAGTATTTAGAATATAGTTAAGTCCAGAAATATATTGATTTATACAAATGTATACTAAGATATTAATCGAAGCCCAGAAATTCTGCATAGTTAATTCTACTAGAATTTTCTGGAAACTCATCAAATTTGCATTTGGAGATAACAAAAATTGTATTTACTTATAAATGTCGCTCAGGTTTACCATCAAATTAATTATTTTGGCCTTTGATACTTTGAACTAATTATTTCTCTTTTTTAAGATGGAGGTAAATTTGACTGGCAGAATTTTCCAGAAACTTTTCAAATAAAAAGTTTTTTATTTTATTAACTAATGTTTTTGAATTTAATTAAATTCATCATATTTTGCAATTTGAAACTTTTCCTCGTAAATTTCCCTTTAAATACGTGCAGGGAAATTTGATTTTTAATATATTTAATAGAACTTGTTAATATTTCTATTTCTTTTGAGAAGCGATAAACTTTTCGGATTTGAAAAATTGTAGTTAACTTATTTAATATTTTGAAAATTAATTAAATAAATTGTTTTTGCCCTTGGAAACTTTGAACTATTTATTTCTTTTTGAATGAAAACTTTCTTTATATCTATTGAGTATTGATAAAATGCTAAACTGATAATCAAAATTAATGCAATTATGTGTCTATCAGTAAAAACACATAATAAAATAATGAAATGTTGTTAATATATCCCAACGGAATTTCCCTTCAACTCTTTGCAATCGCATTCGAATACTTTTTACCATAAAAAGCTGACTCCGTAGATGGCAATCTTGGGAAATAAATTTGTTTGCGGCAGTTTTGAAACGTTTTAAAATACAGAAACAAAAAATACGCAAAACCTATATTTTTCATTGATTGCATTTGCAGGCAGAGCGAGAGAGAGAGAGAGAGAGGGGGAGAGAGAAAAAGGTGCCAAAAGACGGCAATTGCAACCGAGTTGCAAATGCAGTGAAATCAGAAACCGAAAAGTCAGCAAAAACAAAAAAAAACCCAAAGAGAAATGCGTAACTGAAGAGATGGATATAGTATATATACATGTATGAGCATATAAAATAAGCTGGTACGCGAAATTTAATTGATACATTTACCGATAAACACACGCCTCGAAGTTCAGGTTAAGCCCACTCCAAGAGTGTGTGTGTGCGTGTGTGTGTGTGTGTGTGTGTGTGTGTGTGTGTGTGTGTAGGGGCCCTGCAGTTAAGGTATGGCTCGCAGGGCGTAGGGACTATGTGGAGTATAATAAAAGGTAGCTCCGGCCAGGTCCAGGTCCCGGCTTGGACTTGCAGCAGCAGAAGAAGAAGAAGATGCGGACGAAGCAGCAGAAGTGTAATGATATGAGAAAATTAAATTGGAAATCCACGAAATGATTTATTAATAAAGCACATCAAGCGCAAAAAAAAGTGAAGGGTTCGCATACAAAGCATGAAATCAGCGAGAGAGCGAGAGGGAAAGAGCGGGAGAGAACGGGAGAGAGAGAGAGAGGGAGAGGGAGTGAGGGCGAGAGAAAAAGTGACCAAGGCGAAACATTGGTTCAAAACAAGGGCACGACGCAGGCGAAAGGATGATGCCAGGGAATCAGTGCCACAGCAGAAGGGTGAAGTGGGGAAAGGAGCGGGGGGAGGGGGGCAGTCCATTTACTTTTGTACGCGTTACGCTTTCCACCTGAGCCCAGGCACGGACAGACATTGTGGCCTGATGAAGGGACAACCCATATGCCATATGCAACAACAGCCAGCCAGCCAGTTGCCCCCGATTCGATAAAAGCTGCAAGCGACAAGTGGCAACAACAACAACAACAACAACAACTGCAACAACAACAATTGGCTGGAACTCTGCCTCGAGTCACGTCGCAGCGCTTTTAGTTAGCTTCATTCAACCTGTTGGTTGCACGTGGCAGCTGTGTGTGCGGCATGTGCGTGTATGCCTGTGTGTGTGTGTGTGTGTGTGTGTGTGTGTGTGCGTAATTATATGTATCTGGCCGTTCGTATGTGGTAGCTGGTCTCAGGCGCAGCATTGCGAAATGGGAATCACTTACCTTATCGCAGAAGACCTTTATCTGACAGTAGCCGCGATGGAAGACCGTCGCGTCCCGCGGATCCTCGAACGTATCGATTTGTACGTGCAGCGGCAGGCCCTAAAAATACCACAAAGAAATACCAAATGTTATAATGTTTCAATTTGAAATACTTAAAACTATATACAAGCGACGAATTAAAGGCAGGTTTGACTTAAATACCACAAATAAATACCAAATATACTGATATTAAATACTAAAAACAATATACTAGCGTCGACCTAAGCTGGGCTCAACTATAGCTAGCTCAAAAATACTAGAAATAAATACCAAATATACTAAATTCTTAAGACTAAATACTAGCGGCAACATTAGCTGGACTTGGCTGTAGCATGCCCTAAGATACCAAAAATAAATACCAAATATACTAACGATTCAATCACAAATTCTTAATACTAACAGCGCTTTTGGCCAGCCCTGACTGTAGAAGGCCTTAAAATATAAAAATACCAAGTATGCTAAATATACTAAATTGGAATAAAGCCAGGATCAATTAAAATACCAAAAATAAATATCAATTATACTAATCCTAATATTTGAATAATGAATACTGAAAAGGAAATACTTAATACTAGCTGCGCCTATAGCCAGGCTTGACTTAAGCAGACCCTAAACTACCAGAATTAAATACCGAATATACTAAAGAAAAATACTAGCGATGCCTTTAGTCAGTGCTGACTGTAGCTGTCGCGTATCCGATTTGTACGTGCAGCGGCATTCCTTAAAATACCAGAAATAAATACTTAATATACTAATGATTCAATCATACAAAATACTAGTTGCGCCTTTAGCCAGGCCTGACTGTAGCTGTCACGTATTGCTCCCTTTTGGCTTTTAATGGCAAGCAGCAAAAAGAAACTCTTGACCAGGCCGAGCTCGTGTGTTTCTGTCAATGAAATATCAACTTAATGGTACGCATTACAACATACGAAGGATGTAACAACTGCAACAACAACAACAACTGCAACAACTCTCAACTGACACGAAGAAGAAGAGCAACAGCAACAACAACTTCCTACATATATGTTTAGTGTCGAGAACTGTAGCAATCTGCCCCCCCTTCATTTTCTTCTTCATTTTCATTTATGATGTTGGCCTTGCAGCGCCTCCTGGCACGGGTATTATGACTATGTGATTAAGTGTGTAACACAGGTAACACACTGGCAAACGGGAGCAGGCTACACGCCTTGGGGCCTCATCAACTTGTAGACAGAAGACCCTGTCGCTCTGTGCCCAGGTGTTTATTAAGCCAGCCATGAACAAAGAAATAATGAAAGAGCTTGAAGCCTACAACAGGCTTCTGCTTTTTGCTGCTTGTGTGTTCCCAGCTAGGGCCAGGCTAAAGACTATAGAACTATATATATTAGTATTATTTATACTATTTTTATAATAATATCTAGCTGTTCATAAGAAACTGCTCAAAGATCAATTCTTCTCTTGTGTTGCCAGCTCAATTGAAAGTCAACAACATTTTCAAACAGTCTGGCAGCGCTAAATTAGCTGAACACCTCATTAAGTTGGCTGCGATTAATAAATTCATCATTTACTTAACGAATTTGTGGCACATTCCTGAGAAATGTGACATAATGCATGTATTTGGTATTTAATCAATCTATTAGGCAGCTCTTCTTCTTACTTTGATAATAAATGCAGACTATATAAGAAAGAAAGAAAATAGAGAAAGAGAAAAAAGCTGCTCTACTTTTATGTTTAACTAGCTTGATTTATATAAATGCAACTGATGCGACTCTTGCAGAATCCAAAATATTCTTGGATATATACATAGCCATGCGCCCAATCCTACATCTATCTATATATCTATGTATCTATATACATATGTATCTATGTATCTATGCATCTATACGCATATGTATCTATGTATCTTTATATATATATAACTCTTTACATAGCTGCATATCTTTAAATCAATTATATAGAGCTATCTATGTATATTTGTCTTTATGTATCTATTCACATATATATCTAAATATATATATATATATATATATATATATATCTTTGGAGAAGAAAACTCACCTTAACACCTTTTTGACTGCTAAAGTCCGTGCTGAGGCATTGAACCGCAATGTTGATCTGTGGAAAATAAATGCGATGCAATTAAAAGCGAGGCAATTAATAAAAAATGAACAGAAAGAAATGAAAAAATAAATAAATGGAAATAAAAAAGAAATTAAAGCGACAGCAAAATGATAATAAAAACAACAACAACAACAAAAGATGACAAAAAGTGCAAATTGGGAAGGAAAAAAAAAGTGCGTCTGGGGGCTGCGACTGCGATTGCGACTGCGACTGTTATTAGAAGCAATTGTTTTCTCTCTATTAAGTCGATGTCCTCTTTATGCCCACGACAGTTTAAAAAATTCCAACACACACACGCACTCGCACACTCGCACACACACGCACAACCAAAAGGCGGGCATACTACAGTTGGTTATGGCCATGGCAATGCCAATGTAGCTGGAGACAATAACAAGGCAATACACAGAGGACCAAACCGAACTGTGGCAACATATCTGCACAGGTGCGGAAGGGGGACAGGTGGGCAGGTAAGCAGCGAAAGGGAGGGGGGGGGGTGGGGAGGGTTGCTGCGGCAAGTTGACTTGTGCAACGCATCCAATTCATTTTTTTTTCTGCGCTCTTCAGTTTCGACTTCGATTCAGTTGCTCAGCGACAGACTTCAAGTCGCTGCGTCTGTGTGCGAGTGTGTGTGTGTGCGTGTGTGTGTGTGCGTGCGTGTGTGTGTTTAAAGGCATTTTAAGCATGTCCAAGCCAGATGCGACGAGCCAAAGACAAACAACAGCAATATATATATATATATATGTATATACAAAAAAAAAAAGAGTAGAAAATCCATCAACGCAAAAATACCAAAGGAAACAATCTTAATGGTAAAAGTGCAACGCGGTCGACGCAGCGCTGTCGCAGTCGGCGTCGCAGTCGGCGTCGTCGTGGACGTTGTCGATGCTGGACGACGTGGAGCAGTATTTAATGTGAATAATTAGCGGGCGCGTACCATATAAGAGAAGCGACACAGACAGCAGGCAGTTGCAGTTGCAGAGGGAGAGGGGGGACAGGGGATAGGCGGGGGGGCCTTGCACAAGCTGCAGCACCTGCGTGTCGGTGCGTACGAAAGTTTTTTAGCTGCCGCTGGGAAAGGCAAAAGCAAAAGATACGCGCGCGCGCACACACAGCTGCAGATACAGATACACACACACACACACACACACACACACACGGCGACAGATACAGATGCGCAGATACATAGCGCAAGAGCGTGCGACGGCGCGGGTAGGGGGCAGGGGGATGCTGCTGCCTAACGGCATAAAACGAAATCGACATTATGCGGCCTTTGGCTGCGTCGGCGTCGGCGACGGCGACGGCGACTCTCTCTCGTTTTTGGGATTAACATCTCAGCGCGTAAACAATTTGTAAATAAAAAGCGCGATATCGAAATGCAGCCAAAATGCACTTATGGCCATAAGCCAGCCAATTGGCCAGCCAGACAGTCAGCCAGGCAGCCTGTTAGCCAATTTAATAACCGCTTGCCAATTTGACGCAAGTCACTGAACTTGACAACTTGTGAAAAATCAGTGCATTTGGCTGCAATAAAATGGCTGGAATTATCAGAGGCAGAGCGCATGCGCCCAACCCTATATATTATAGACAAGGCCTTCAAAGAGACTCCGATTGACAGCTGCTGTTGGAAAACTTTGCTATTTGGTCTATTTCAATTATTGAATATCTTAATATATATATATATATATATATATACATATCTTTATAGACAAGGCCTTGAAGAAGGCTCCCATTGACAGCTGTCGGAAAAGTTTGGTATTTGGACTCTCATACAGCTTATGTACTCAAAGTATGCTTCAATTGTTGAACATCTTAATATATATGTATATATACATATCTTTATAGATAAGGCCTTCAAAGATTTTCTTCATGACAGCTGCTGTTAGAAAACTTTTGCATATATGATCCTATATAGCTTATACGCTCCAAGTATGCTTCAATTATTGTATATCTTTATAACTTTATTTATAATCAAAGAAAACCTATTGCACGCAGAAACATGAACCTATAAGATGGACTTTAAGACATCTTTCCTAAACGATAAAAAGTATTAATTGGCAGCTGTGAAAATAGTCTTGATATTTGCTAAAAACAAGGACCTCTAACTCGGTTCTTAAAGCACACTTGATTATCATACAAAATTAATAAGAGGCAGCTCTAAAGGTAGTCTTGCTATTTGCTAATGTTTATAAGATATGAGTTAATCCTGGAAACATACTTCATATTCAAAGAAATTCTTTACAGGCAGCTAGCAAATAGTCTTAATATTTCGTGAAAACACAGACTACGGACATGGAGTTACTTTTATATAAAAGCTTTAATACAAAAACTTGCTACAGGGTATCTGCTAGTCGTAGACACAGACGGATCTGTTACGCATTGGCAGTTAAGTGAGCTGGATTGTAGAGTTTGGTGAGGATATCTTGGAAAGAATTATAAGTAAACTTGCTATAGGGTATCTGCTAGTCGTATCTGCTAGACCGACGTTCTACGCTTAAGTGAGATGCACAGAGGAGCTTAAATGTATTTGGCGTGTTTACTTAAAACTTTCATTAAAAAATTCCATTTGCAACCGAAATCAAGCTTGTTACAGGGTATCTGCTAGTCGTGCACTGAGCACAACGTAACTCGTTGCTTGCCGTTTCATTTGGATTTGTTTATTTTCGGGGTGGAGCCTATGACTCCCAGCTGCTTGAATGCATCTGCATTCCAATTACAATGTTGTTCAACTGTTTGGCGGTGCTTCGGCAGATCGGGGGTTGGGTGGTGCGGCAGGTGGGAGGGGGGGAGTGGGGGGGGGGGGGGGTGGCGTATACGTAATGGCAGGACGGCGCATGGCGCTTGATTCGCTCAATAGAATTGCAAATATTTGTGGCGATTAAAATTGCTGATAATTGCTAAATTAAACGCGCGGCCAGCTCGGGCTTAAAGCCAAAGCTTTGGCAAATACAAAATACGAGACGAACAGAAAGGGAGAGAGAGAAGGAAAGAGAGCGAGAGAGAGAGAGAGAGAGAGAGAGAGGGGTAGAGCGAGCGAGCGCGAACGAGACTGAAATTTGTCGAGGCAGGTGATTAAAAAACTAAGTGTCATAAATAAATAAATGCATAAATTATTCTTTTCAAAATAACAACAAAGGCGAGAGCGAGACGGCAAGAGTTTGGCGCCCAAGGCGTGCGACAGAGATGGCAACAACAAGAGGCGACTTTGCGACGCGCGTTGAATAATTTGCGTTGTACGCTGCAATTGAAAATAAATCACAAATTAATTCTTACACACACACACACACACGCACAACAAGCACACATAAACACACACACACTCTCACACACACACAGAGCGTTTCATTTATTTGCCGTCTCGTTCATAAAATGATTTTTTGTTGTTGTTTTTTTAATTGAGGCGGCGCTCGGCCGCAAACAAAATGGAGACTACAACAGTTAGAGAAAAGGAGAGGGGATGGGAATGGGAATGGGCGCACAGAGTTCACAGGTGCTTGGCACTTACCTTGGCAGAGCTCTCGAGCGGATTCCAATAGACGGCGATGGCATTGTGCGACACTTCCTCAATGCAGCCAACAAGACCAACCGAGTTCTTTGTATCTGCAACAACAAAAACAAAAACAAAAACAAGAATAAGGTATGAGAAACAGTCCAAAGAGAGGGGTGTTGTCTAGAGGGGGGGTGTTTAAGGGGGGGGGGGGGGGGGGGAGTCGCATCGTATCGTTTGTATTAACAATTAAGGAAAATTGTCTGTGACAAGTGCCTAATGAGTTATGTTTGATGGGGCAAGCGCGCAACAGGATGCAGCAAGTGGCAGCAACACTGTGAGAGCTTGAGAGAGAGAGGGAGAAGGAGTGAGTGGGGGGAGGCAGAGGCAGCCGGCAAACTAGCCAAGATTATCTGCAATCAAACAAAACCCGAACGCATTGCGCGTTTATCAATGTCATAACTCGGGCTGCATGTTGCATGTTCCCTCGCCTCCTGCTGCCCCTCCCCCCCTCCCCCTCCGCTCAACCGTTCAATAAAAAGCAACAATTTACGATCTGGATATTCTATACACAACTCGGTAGCGGTTGGCTCTTCAGCCCGTACGCACCTGCATCCAAGATTCTTTGCTTCACGGAATGCTGACGACTGTGCCAGAATTGCCAGGCCTTTATCTCGTCCTCGGGACTCTTCTCCTCGCGAAACATTAACATGATCACACTCTGCAAAAATGCAAAAACAGAAAAAGAAAAACAATTACATAAAAGTATTATTAAATGAAAGAATTATTAAAGAGTTGTTGATATATTCTCGTGTTGTTGTTGGTTCTTGTTGTAGGCTTGGACTCATTTTAAATTAAGCTGATAGTTAAAGGATATTATTAGATTTATTTTTAATAGAAACAAATTTGTTAAAGTAACAAATAAAACAAAAGTCAGGATATCCTTCTAGAAATTTGCCTTTTACAGATATCTACGAATAGTGAACCACGTGAATGCTGAGCTCGACGAAAATATCTTGGATAATATTTCAACGATATTTCCTATAGCAGCTATAGCATCAAAAGTGTTCCGATGTAGATAAGATTTCGCTTATATATGAGGTTCATAATGGAACCAATAGATCTCAAGTTTGGTCAAGTTTTCTTATTATAAATAAAGGTTTACATCTGAGAACCAAATGTTTGGCGGATCGTTTAGGAATATATATAGCTACTGCCATCCAATATTTACTGCCGGCAACAGAAAGACGGATCTGTGCAAAGTTTCAAGACTGAGAGTTCGCATAGAAAGAGCTAAATGCTAGATAACTCCGATTAATTGTTTATGCTTTTAGTACCTGATGCATATATAAACATTTATTTTAAAAATTTGGTATCTCTTTTTGTTCTCTGCTTTCAAGTAATAAATTAATTAAAATATATTAACCAGTATCTGGGAAGTGTGAACGTGTTAAATATATATATTTAACAAAAATCTGACGTGTTATAAACATATTAGAAAACAATAAAAGAGTTCGAGGCACACTTTTAGAAACAGTTTTCCGATACTAATAAGGCTTTCTGACAATTATCCTCTTTCCATTTCATTCTCAAACTATTTACAGGGTATCTGCCTGTTGTTATCGTTCCTTAAGCCTTTACTTCTTGACATTTTTTCGGCCTCTGCCCTACCTCGCTCCCTCACATTCTGCCAATTACACCCAGAACATTAAACTCTTTGACTTTTAACAGGGTATCTGTCAGTCGTTGTTCAGGGCCAACCCGCTTGACATATACGCGTTGTGACACATGTTTTGTCGGCCCATGCCGATCTATTGCTCGCACCCAACAAAGTCAAAAGGATTAGAAACAGAAAATGCAACAATAATGAAAACAAAAAAAAAAAATCAAAAATCAAAAAAGGACTAACTCGATTTAGCAGAAAAATATCTAACACATTTGTATCTGAGTATCCCGAGCATATTCGTATCTGACAAGCGTCCGTTCCCAGAGATATTTGCATTTTGTGTGCATCATTTATGTGTTTTTCACATTTTGAATAATTACGTTGACAGCGCAAAAGGAAGCGCACAGATATATGTAGGAACCCGAGGAACCCGAGGAACCCATCCAAATTGCAACCCCTTTGCCATTTACCCCGACTACCCCCGATTACCCCCTGTCTAGAAGATCTTTGCATCTACTGATTACTCGGCATAAATATTTTTGTGTATTTTGTGCGCCTTTTTCTTGAATCTTTAGTTTTCTACCAGAATTTTTTTTTTTTTTGTTCAACTCTTCGGCCTCTGTGTTTTATATATCGTAAATATTCATGGGCTAATCAGCTCGTAAATTATACTAGGTTCACTTTTTTTTTTTTGGATTTTTGGTAAGTTTTTCACCGTTAGGCATTTGGGAAATGGATATGGAAATGGACACGTCTATGCAAATGCGCCGCTTTGATTTTTCGTTGGGTTGCTTTTTCCACGTCGATTCTGTAGTTTCTTGAGTTACACTTAAATGTCTTCTTTTTTTTATGGAATGTTTGCTGCCAGCCCGAAAAAGGGCGAGAGGGTTAAACAAATAAGCTCGTAAATTCATTTTGACACTTTTTTCTAGCGTCTCTTACGCAAAAATTATTGCACTTTTATGGTAATACGAGACGTCGCGGCACTTCATAAAACACAATTAGCAGGGGTAGCCAGAACTATGGAAAATTCAAAGGTAGGGGTAGTCAAGACAGTCACCAGATGGTCGCTAGAGCTCGAGTTCGTTAAGATCTGCCAGAAGTATTTTATATAGATTTTCTATTTAGTTGCCAGATGTTCTCTAGAGCTCGAGATCTGCTAGAACTATTTTATGTAGAATTTCTTTTTTAATGTTATCTTTTATATTCAAGCAACTCAAGATCTTACGAATTTCAAAGAGTTGCAGTAAATATTAATATAGGATCTTTAAGAACTTGTTTTCTTTTTCCTAAAATGTTTCCTCAAGATCATAAATCATATTTTGAATTCTGAGAAAGTTTCGTATTTTAAGCAAACTGTCAACTTATTTAAAAATCTCTCCAAATATTTAAGATCTTTAAAAGGTTTAAAGAACAATTTCCACTTTTTTTTTTTGTTCTTTACAAAAATTTCGTACACCTTTCCGTTTAACCTTAAGAACCTTAAGATATTTAAATTCATGCTATCAACGTGTTCATTCAATTGATTTTGATCAAGATTTTGTTGGAATTTTAGAAATATTCATTTATAATTCCTTTTGTATTTATTTAGCATATTTCCTTGAGTTCAAGATCTTAAAATTCGGGCATTGTACGCGTTGTGACTTTTTTTGATTAAAACTGAAGATTTTTCGGATTTCGATATACATTTTAGCCAGCTTTAGGATATTTATTTTCCTGGAAATTCCTTTGGACCTTTCAAAATATTCATTAATTTTCTTTCTATTTATGCTGTGAACTGAAGTTCTTAAAATTCAGGCTATCCTCGTGACTTTTATTTTATTAAACCCGAAAATCTTTTGCATTTTTCAAAAATATTCATTAATTTTCTTTCTGTTTATTTAGTATAATTCCTTGAGCTCAAGATCCTTGGACCTCAAAAAAAAGTTTTTTTACTATTGTTTTTTAATTTTTTTCCATCAATTTGTCGCAGCTTTTATTTACGTATGCAAATAACATTTGAAAGACAGTTCCAATTTCAGGCCCTAGATTCTCGAGACGCAGAACTCAAAACTCAATTGTTGTTTACTTAGCGAACCGTTGGCACTTCCACATCCACATTCACAACTTCTTTGAACTACCCAAGTTGCCACTTCCCATTTTGAACTGTAACTTTGATTGTCATTCTTCAAAACTCAACGGGTTCAGTTTACAATTTGCATTTTCCAGTAGCAGTCGAGTCGAGGAGCAGACGTCATTTAAGCTTATCTGATTGATGATGTTGATGTGTATTGTGCACAACTAGGAAAAAATAACCATGTAGTGTGTGTGTGTGTGTGTGTGTGTGTGCTGAAAGGCTCACAATTTGCATTGAGCGGCATATTCAAATTCTCATAAAGGCAGCGCCTTGGCGTATCATTTATCATTTATCATCGGGATATGCATATGAAGACGAGATCAGAGCAAAGCCTTAAGCAGGATATGCGTGTCCTTGTGTGTGTGCCTATGTGTCTGTGTGCAATTGAGCAAAGGGTGGCGAGTGCTGCCAAACTTGATTAGCGCCTGGGCATTCTGACATTCTGAGCTCTGCTCGCGGCAACGCCAGGACTCACAGCTGACAAATCGCAGGGTGAAAAGGGTTTGAACTGGGTGTTGACAACAACAACAACAACAACAAGAACAACAAGAACTGGTAGCAGGATCAGGCAGCTCCACAATCAATAGGACTTACCTTAACTGTTGTATTCTTGATTGGCTTATCCGCATCGTGCACATACTCCAGCGTTATGCCATAGAATTGACCCTTGTTGATGTAGGTGATGCGATCGTCTTCGCGCCGCTGCGACGAGCTGATCGGGCTCTCCAGATTATAGCGAAAGCCCACATTTGTGAAGCTAAACAAATATATATATATATAAAATAACAAATAAAGGAAAGTAATTTAGTAACAGTTATTAATTTAGTTAATTCGTTGCCGTTCGACTTACATTTTTGGTATTTGTATTTTGTCAGCATCATTTTGGCGCCCGAAATCGTGCCAGGGCCGCGAACGTGTCGAGCCATTTGTGCTGGTATCCACCAGCGATGTGGTTGGACTATTCTGGCTGCCATGCACCACGGTGCGCTGCTGTATGCTGTTCACCGAAACGGGTATGCTGCCATTTGCATCGATCAGGGTACCCGGCTGACACAGTTCCGTATAGTCGAAGGACTGCAAAAGAATTGGTATAAATTGGATTGGTTATAAGATCGATATGACATAGATTTGATTAGGTAAATAGAATTAGGCTTAAGTTTAGGTTTTAATGGACACGCCACGCATGTTAAGTGGCTACTCGTTACTCGCTACTCGTCACTCGCTACTCGTTACTCATAAATAGAATTAGGCTTAAGTTTAGGTTTTAATGGACACGTCACGCACTGTATGTGGTTACTCGCTACTCGTTACTCGCTACTCGTTGCTAGCTAAAAGTTTAGTGTTTTATTTTATATAAGTAGTTTTAAGTCTAGGTTCTAAATGTTTTAATGGACACGACACGCACTGCGCTACTCGCTACTCGTTACTTTTTACTCGCTACTCGTTACATTTTACTCGCTATGAATATACAGCTAGCTGCTTGGCAGCTTTGCGTGTGTTTTTGTGTGGGTATACCTGCTGTATGTGATTCTGATCCCGCGGCGTTATGGCATCCGTGCCAATGCCCGAATCGGGACTGGGCAAGTCCACGGTCAGACCCGCCGCCGTTATAGCCTTGGCATATAGTGGGGTGCCGCCGCTTTTGCCCGACTGTTCCTGCTGCTGTTGCTGTTGTTGCTGCTGCTGCTGTTGCTGCTGCTGCTGCTGTTGACTGTGGTGGTGTGCATTGCTGCTGGTTAGCACTGTGGTGGTGGTGGGCGCATTGCTGCTGAAGCGCGCCTCGTAGACGCCGCCCACGGGCTGCGGCTGCGTGGCCGCCGTAACGGATACATCCTCGCCGTAGAGACTGCGCGCCGTGCCCGCTGGCACATAGCCGCCTTGGCCGTCAGGTGCAAAATATTCACGATAATAGGGCTCCGTTATGAATGTGGTGGCGGGCGGTGGGCCGGGCGGCAGCCTGCTCGCCGTATACATGCCATAGCTGTCCGTTGTGATATACGGCCCGGGACTGGGACTTTGCGCTTGCAGTGTGCTCTGCTGTGTGTTGGCGCCATTGCTGCTCTGCTGGTGTGAGGTCTGTGCAGGAGTTCAGGTCAGTCTCTCTCTCTCTCTCTCTATCTCTCTCATACGCTCTGCTCCGCTCGCTCACTCACCTGTAGATAAATCTGTGTGCCGCCCGTGGTAGCATACATCTCTAGATCTGTCGCTGTCGCTCTGGCGGGACTAGTTGCAGTTGCAGTTGCAGTTGTTGTTGCTGCTGTATTATTGCCTATTTCGAATGCAGTTGCAGTTGCCTCAGTTTCGGTTCTAGCTGCATCCACGCCCAATATCTGTGAATTTTCGTTTGGATTTGTGTTGGTTTCTGTTTCTTTCAACTGTTGCAACTTTGGAACTTAAGATCTATTTTTAGGCTATTACGAACTCAACTATTCTTACACAAGATTTGGCGCATTTCTATCTTATCTGATTTGTTAGATTGGATTAGATTGGCATAGCTGTGGGTCATAATAGTTTATAGAGTGTGCGACTCCTAGGATCTTTGCGTGATCGGATGCCCGTTTTAGCTACATTTGAAGATAGAATTCAGATTGATCGCCAGTCTTTCCCAACTGATCTCTAATAAATGATTTATATAAACTAAAGTTATTTCGTGTAGATAAAAGATCTTAAATACTAAAGTTATTTCGTGTACATCAAAGATCTTATAAAGACACTCTGATCTCACATAGAATTTTAGGCAGGGCCTTCAGAGGAAGTCTGACTGATCTTCGCGTGATCGGAGGCGAGTTTTAGCTACTTTTGAAGAAGGAGTATAGATTGATCGTAGGTCTTTCCCTACTGATCTCCAATAAATACTATTTTAACCGATCTGTAAAGATCAAAGATCTTATAAAGACACACTGATCTCATACAGATCTTTGGGAATGGCCTTTAGAAAAAGTCTGAGTGATCTTGACGGGATCAGCGAATGGTTTTAGCTACTTTTGAAGGTGGAATTTAGGCCTTTCCTAACTGATCTCCAATTAGTGCCTTTTATAAATTATCTATGTAGATCAGCGACAGTTTTTAGATTGATCTCAGGCCTCTTTGAAGTGATCTTCAATAAACCTTTATTAAATGCTCTTTATAAATGATCGAAGCTAGATCAAAGGCTTTTATGGGTTAAATTAAATGAAGATTTAGACAAACGAAGATCGTGATGAGCTAGTATCCATGCATATTCATATTTCTAGAGTTAACAAATAAGCATAGACGCAATTTTTCAAGAACTTAACTCGAACGAAGTCAAGTCTGGGCGCTGAGACTAATCTTTAATAGATCAGAGAGACCTTCAGAAGTAACCTGTCAGGAAGAATATTTGGATAACAACGAGACCTTCATTGGAGACCATGTTGTGCTGATATTTTTTATAGATCGAGGCTAAACTAATCTCGCATAGATCAATGAAAGCTTTTTAATACTGATCTCGAATAGATCAGAGACATTTTTAAGGCTAAGCTCACGTGGATCAGAGACTTATTTGAGAGCTCAACTCTCGCAGAGATCTTTTGGAATTTGAGCTCAAATAGAGTAGAGATTTTTTGGAAACTGATCTTGCATAGATCAGAGACCTTAATACGAAGTCAAGACGTAGAGCGCGCGCAATCCAAATTCTACAAGCCGGCACAAATAATAATAATATAATAATAATGCTTTGAATTGGTTCAGCATATGATTTGTTTGGGGAATTACATTGATTGATCGCACACACGCACAAAATAGACAACAACAACAACTGCTGGTGGTCAATGTTTATTGTTGATTGATAACTGATTGTGAACGCGGAAGGTCAAAACGGACCATGGTTGACAAAAGAGCGCGTCTCGTGCGTTGAGTTCTTTTTTTTTTTTTTTTGAGCTTTATTTTTGTATATTGCCTTAGCTGATTCATAAATACAACAGCCACAAGCAGCAATAAGTACAGTTTATAAAATAAAATATAAACAAAAAACAACAACAGCAACAGCAAGAAATGAATGCTATAAAAATCGAAACAGTCGTCGGTTGTCGTCGAGTGGAAAGAAACCAATTAAAATGCGAGAAAAAAAAACAACACAGTCTATATAACTTATACACAGATGCTAGATGGTATATAATTTTACATATTTATGTATGCGTATATATATATATATATATATGTGTGTGTGTGTGTGTGTGTGTGTGCATATGTTAATTAGCATTGCTTTTTTTATTATTATTTATTTGTATTTTATTGATCGCACCAAAATGTCAAACGTTTTTCGACGCTGTTGACGCGCGCGCTAAATGAGGTAATACGCCAAGATACAGATACAGATACAGCCAAAAGATACAGCTAAAAGATACAGATACAAGATACATTGGGTTAGCTGCTGGCCGGCAGGTGCCACGCCCTGTTTAGCTGTCGCGTCCAAGCATCTAAATTAACATTTTTCTTTCATTCGGTTGATGAGTGTTTCACGCAGCCGCCAAAAGAAAGTGAAATCAAAAGACGTCAGCTGCCGCTTGGCCAATTGGCCGGGCCCAAAGCGAGCCTCGACAAAGAATCGAAAATTTTAACAACAATTTAGTTTATATTGTTTTGCCATATTTCCAATTTAACTACAATTGCTTGGCAGCTCCGATTGAGCGCGAAAATCATGAAAATTTTAAATTTGGCTTTGGCTTTTGGTCAGGTGTGCGGCGCGTTGGGTTGCTCTGCCAAAGATTCTAGCTGCGAGCTAATTAAATTTGTTCATAAAAATCAATTTGCATTTTGAAAAAAAAAAAACACAAAAAAAAAACTTCAACGTGCAACGTCAGAAAAGGCCTTGGCTAGTGAAGCTGAGCCAACGATCCGACAGATATTTTTTTTCTCATTATTTTTTTTTGGCTTTTTTTTTTGGTTTTTTTTTGTGCGTGTCTTTAGGAATCGTTCGTTAGCTTGTGCTATTATAAAACAGCGCGCTTTGCATATGCCACACACACATGCACACACACACACGCACACACACACACGCACACACAAATCAGATATCTATACTATAGATATTCATACTAAACCAAGTTTTAGAATTATGCTAAACGCGTCTCTGGCATATATTTATGTATGAGGAAGAAATAAAAAACGACAACAAAAAATGAGTGAAAAAAAACACACACACACACACACATACTCACACACAAAGAATTTAAATAAAGCCAATTAAC
The DNA here is from genome assembly GCF_003285875.2 of Drosophila novamexicana. Lineage (NCBI taxonomy): Eukaryota > Metazoa > Arthropoda > Insecta > Diptera > Drosophilidae > Drosophila > Drosophila novamexicana. The sequence goes on along the minus strand of NW_020824806.1, from coordinate 273,303 downwards.
TATTTTAATGCCTTTGGGTTGATAAAAAGTGAAACTTTTTTTTTCTACTAGTCGTTCGTTTTGTCAAGAATCTATTTAGCTTGGCCGTTTTATGCATATCGTTAATTCTCGGAAATAAACCAAGGCAAAACAATAATACATACAGAAATTATTAACAATATTAAAATTATAATATTATTATTATTATTAGATATGATTTTGAATAGTTTTGTTTTTTTTTTTTGTCATTTATCTTTGGGATTTTTCGTTTTGGGGCTTTTAGTTGGTTACGTTTGGGCTTCAATTTAGTTAGTTACCAAGTTTAAGCCAAGCAACTAAATATAAAACATTTATCGATAGCCTTTTGGGTTTTTTTCTCCTAAGCTGAAGTTCAGTTGAGTAAGGCTTTGATTTAAGCATATGCTAATATTCAAAACGTCTCAGAAAGTTAATCGACTTTTTCTTTCTGATTTATCGATAACATTTCTTAAAATTTAAGTTCATTTCTGTAAGTCCCTATTAATATATATAAAGGAGAGATACCTCCTAGAGGATGTCTCCAAGTTATGAACTGCTTTGTGGTTAATTTAAAACAAAATACAATAAAAAAGTGTATCGATAACAGTTTGGTCTTGTATATCGATTAATGAAAGTCATATTTGTATGCTGTTATTCTTGGATTTAAAGTCAAACTCAATAAATATAGTCTATAATTAATCAGTAGTCATCATCAACTACTTTAAGCTTGATAACCATTAAAAAATCGGTTATCGATAATTTATCGATAACGCCTTTAGCACTATTATTGGTAGATTCATAACTTTCTTGCTTTAATCCTACTACGATTAATATATATCGATTTCCGGCAAGTCCAAGCTTTAATTAGTAGCCTTTGCTTAGTTTTTGATACATTGAACCAATGCTCAAAGCTGTTATCGATAACACTTCTCGCTTTTATCGAAAGTCTTTTGTGGGCTTTGAGTTAATTTTAGTTAAATCTGGTTACTGTTAAGACGAACGCTTAATTACAGCTACTTTGTTTCATTAATTAACTATAAGTTAAACATTTATCGATAGCTCTTTTTAAACAACGCTTGGGCGTTCTGAGCAATTTTTACAATTAGCTTAACAGCAGGCGGTTTATTGACACCATTTGTTTTTTGTTGTTGAGTTTTTTGTTATTGGCTAACGATTACACTTTCCGGTCTAGAATTGCAATAAATTGCAATATCAATTTTTCATCTATCATATATATACTTTTTTTTTTCATTATGTCATTTGTTCAGTGTGTGTTGTTGTTGTTTTCGTTTGGGTTTTTTAATTTAAATTCTGTGGCATAAATTAGTCAAGCGATTTGTTATACGATTTGTATATAAACCTTTCGACTTTATAACTCTAGGCGACGCGTGTTATGCAAATCGAAGTCTAAGACAAATATTGCAAATAATTAACTGGCAATGCGAATAATAAAATATAAATTAGAGTGCAATGCAAATTGCACAGACAAATATATATACATATATGTATATACATATGGGCAATAACAACCAGAACAACAATGACAACAAGAAATTCAAACAAAACAAGCCAATTAAATAGTGCTGCACAAATTTTGCTCAATGAATTTTGCTGCTGCACACACACACACACACACGCTCACGCACACACGCACACTAAAAGCCCACTCTCATCTGCAAAAAGCGTCAAAAAGCAACAACAAACTGTTAAGTGCCGTTGTTGCTGCTCTTGTTGTTGTTGCTGCTGCTGCTGCTGCTGCTGCTGCTGCTGCTGTGTTCTCGCGCGCCAAACAAAAGACTTAGAGCTCAAACTTGTTCGCCGCGCGTGGGTGTTGAAAGGCAACGCGTTGCCGCTCAGCTGCTGCTGCTGCACGCCCACACGCAGCTTGTTGCTGTTCGCTGTTGTTGTTGTTGTTGTTGTTGTTGTTGTTGTTTGTCTTTTGCGCGCGTTTGCTCAATTTGTGTTGCATTTGTTATTTGTTGTTGCTGTTTCTGTTGTTTCTTTTGTTTCGTTTTGGGCGCACGTTTGCATTTTGATTGCAGGTGTTTTTTTTTCTTTTTTTTTTAAATTTAATTTATATATATTTGTTGCATTAGCTAACTGGGCAACTGGGCGCCCACATTCCAATCAAGCGGCACTATATCACATATCATATATCATATATATATCATAACACAATATGCAAAATAGCAGCATATCGAATTCGGGCACACACACACACACTTACATTTGTTACAGTATTATTTGCGCAGGTGGACGAGGGGGGGCGCGGCGGTTTTGGTTTGTTATTGGTTTAATGATACTGATCACTGAATCTGAACAATATAATACACTTTAACACGTTGTTGTTGTTGTGTTTGTTGCTGCGCTCGCATTACAAGATTTTACGCGCAGGAGAAGCATTCGCGTCCGCTCAGAAATCAGACGAATCGCAGAAACGATCCTACTCCGACAGCGTGATACGACTGACTGACCGATTCCACGTATGACAACGTCGGCGGCGGCTGCGACGGCGGCGCTACCTGAACGAACACGCACACATGCACACACATACAAGCGCGCAGACAGACGTCAGCGGCGTTGCGTCGGCCAGTTGGACCAGCGTTCACACACACACATACGACGATCACACACACACATGCAGGCGCACACAGGCGCACGCATATCAGTTCAAAATGGTTGGAATCTCTGCGGCTGTCGCGTATTCTGACATGCGCTGCGGCCGGACAGGGCGTTACAAGCAGCGCTGCGCTGCGCGGCGCGGCATTAAAAAATAGTTTTCATTGATTCGCGAGCGGATCGAACGAAGGAAGAACGCAACAGTGGGCCGGAAGTGCGCACTTAACTTTTGTCGCCTTTGGCTTATGTTGTTATCTTTGTTGTTGTTGTATTTGTTGTCAGTCGCGCAATTTCCCAGCACTTGTTGTTGTGCAAGAAAAAGCGCTTTAATTACGGCTTGGGTTTTTTTTATTATTTATAAGCTGCCGTTGTTTTTGTTTTTGCATGCAATTGATAAAAGCACATCAGGCATCGAACATGCAACATGCAACTCGAACCGGCCAGCAGCATGGCAGGCAACTGACTCTAAGCGCAAGCGAGCTGCTCTTATGCGCAGCATGCGTGCGTGCGAGCGAGCGCAATATACAAATCACACAGGCACGCACACACACACGCACACACAGTGTGAGCAGCGGCGTAGCGTTGATCGTGTATAACAAGTTGGGTGTATAACAGTTGCTCGAATGCAAACTGAGCGACGGCTGTTGTTGTTGTTGTTGCTAGCTGCCTGGCTGCCTGCCTGCCAGTTGCTGTTGTTGTTGTTGTCTCATTGCTTTTGCGTCAATAGAACGACGACGAGCGACGAACAACAGCAACAACGACAGCAACAACAACAGCAACAACACAGCGGCAACGACGTTGATTCGTATTGGCTGCAGCCACAAATACTCATTGCTCGCACACACACACACAGCTGACAGACCAATTGCAGGTCTTAGAGAAGCAGCGGCGACACATAAAAACCGCAACAAAAACAACAACAACAACAACGCAAGCAAAAACTCGCATGTTAATTGAGACAAACAAAGTAGAGCGTAGAGCGCAGGATGCGCTGCGACGCCTGCGCTGGCGCAGCTGCCCATACGAAACTAATTTCTAATTGGATTTTGCTGTTCTTAGTTTTAATACCCTGTTTTTTTTTTGGTTTTGCGTGCGTGTCCATTAAAGCGTTAAATACGTAAGGCTTGCTATTTTTGTAGTTTTTAATTTTGACATTAACTTTCCTACCTTCTGCGTTATGACCGAACCATTTGCTGAGGCGCCCAGGCTGCCGTTCTTGGGATCCTTGCTCAAGTCTTCGGGCTCACGCTTGATGCTCAGCAGCTGCTGCTGCTGCTGCTGCTGCTGCTGCACTGCAGCGGAGACAATTGAGCCCGCGCTCCCCACGCCCGCGGTGGTTATGGTTACAATGTCGCTGGGATGTGGCGGCTGCTGCTGCTGCTGCTGCTGCTGCTGTTGATGCTGCTGTTGCTGCTGCTGCTGATGTTGCTGCTGTTGATGCTGTTGATTTGAGATTGTTGTTGTGGAGACCACGCCGGTTGTGGCGGACGAAGATGAGGGGTGTGAACCAAGCAGAAAGCCTTGAATTTCATTTTGCGATAGGCCAGAGACATCGATAGGTGTGGTCTGGCCATTCAGTTTGCCGGCGCTGCTCGCATTGCTGCAAAAAGACAACAAGAGGAAGGAAATGCCAGAGCAACAGAGATAGCAAAAGTTAGAGAGCCAGAGAGAGAGAGAGACAAAGAGAGAGAGAGAGAGGGAGAGAGAGCGCGTTGCATGAGTACAAAGTTTATAAGTTGTTTGCCTAATTTAAGTGCTTAATTACTTAACTACTTAATTACTTAATTGCTTAACAATTAACATTAACATACACCCACGAGATTGTCGCCAGCGCCTAACGGTACCCAGAACGAGTCCAATTCAAAACCAAATCCCAATCAGAAACTGACAATCAAGAGCGCAAAATATGCAGCAATTGCAAATTTTCAATAGCTAATCCGTTGGCTGCGCCTAATTTGCCAGCAACAGCAACAGCAACAGCTACAACAACAACAACAACAACTACACCTGTAGCTGCAGCTCAAGCTGTGGCTGGACCTGTTACCAACTGGCCAATCGACTCGAACACACACACACGCACACACACACACACACAGCCAAATAGGAGCAGCGACAACAACTGCAAAAAGCAAACCAGATTCCAGCTGCAGCCCGAGCGACTGCGACTGCGGGTCCAGCGGCTCGATGTATAAAATAAAAAATACAGCTTTTGGCCAGCTACGATAACAACAACAACAACAACAACAACAGCAACAACAACAAATATCTGCACAATAAAAACAAATTGCATTCAATGAAAATAATCACAAGCCGTTTTTTTCTCTCTCTCTCTCTCTCACTCTCAACGTTTCAAATCAGTGACAAATACTTTATTTATTTATTGCTTTGTATTTGTTGTTGTTTTTGTTGTTGCTGGGTTTTTCCCGTACCCCCTCCCCCCCTTCTCCCCTTCTCCCCTGACCCGCTGCTCAGCTTTTGTCAAGGTCACAGCCCAAATTGGGCAACAAAATTTCGAGCAAGAAAATTTATGCTCAAAATCAGCGCAAAGAACTTGTTGTGATTCTTCACAAAAATTATGACGTCAATTGTTTAAACAAAAATTTCAACTTTTAGGCTAATAAAAGTGCGATTTTTTTTAATGAGCAAGTTTTATGAAGTGTACTAAGGCCAGGCTGGAAGCTTAACATAAAACAAAAAAACTAAATAAATGATTTTACAGCAGATTCTGCTCTCAACATATCCAAAAGCCACTCTTCAGCAAATAATGCCCATTGATGAGCTGCGACAAAAAAAGCGTGATTCATAATTTGAGCAGCTCGATGGCTTAATAGAAACTTGTTTCAAGCCAAAACTGGCTTGGTTTTAACAATAAATTGGACTTAGTCGCAGTCTTTAATTGTTTTCCATTTGTAAAGTGAAATTTTCGATTTTGAATGAATTTGATTCCGCTTTAGGTCTCAGCTTTGTTTTGATATTTGTTTTGAATTTGTTTAATTTATTATTTAATAAATAACCTGCTTACGACGTATTAAAACAATATTTTGCAATGAGAGAAGGGTACTTAAAGTACCTTATCGCAGTTACATGGAAAGAAATATATATCGGAAATTTTTTACTTGAATCAAGTAAGCCTGTGTACTTGTGTTAAAGATGTCTCAGACTTAAATCAAGTTAGCCCAGTTACTTGATTCTAGTTTTAAAAAAGCGAGATTTAAGTTCAAGATAAGCCTAGTTACTTGATTCAAGCTTCAAATTTCTTAAATCAAGTAAGCTAAGTTGTTTGTTTTCAGTTTAAGATTTCTCAAACTTGAAACAAGTAGGTCTAGCTACTTAATTTAGCGTAGCTTACTTGATTAAAGCTTAAGATTTTTTAAACTTTACTTGATTAAAGTTTAAAATATGCTTTGTTACTTGATTCAAGTTCAACATAAGCATAGTAACTTGATTTAAGCCTCAAATTTCTTGAATATGAAGTTTGGTATCTTTTTAAGCATAAATTGACATCGACAAAGTTTTCGTAGTCTGGAATCGTTTATTTATACAAAAGTCTTATCCAAATACCTAACTGCATATTCATAAACGCAGATCGAGTGAAGCTTTAAGATTAAATGCATATTTATATAAATCTCCATTGATATTTATCTGTATATCCATATCTATAGAAGGGCGGATCGCGTGACAGCCAGAAGGCAGCTAACTCTAGCTTGATATTAAGCGGTTCAGCCAAGAAATAGCTAGATCTAAGTTAACATGTCAGCGAGGAAACAGCTAGATATAGCTTAATATTAAGCGTGTCAGCCAGGAGGCAGCTAGATCTAGCTTGATATATAGCGGGTCAGCCTAGAGGCAGCTAAATCTAGCCTAATATTAAGCGCGTCAGCCAAGAAACAGCTAAATCTAGCTTACTATTTAGCCAGTCAGCCAAAAGGCAGCTAAATCTAGCCTAATATTAAGCGGGTCAGCCTAGACACAGCGAGATCTAGCTTACTGTTTAGCCTGTCAGCCAAAAGGCAGCTGGATCTAGCTTGATATCAATATAAAACCCAGACATAAGCATAGATCGTGTCAAAATTTACTTTATATGAACTTAAAGAAAAGATTTGTAATATCGTTTGTTGCTTACAGAATTTACATGAACTTTTTAGGCCTCAATTTGCCCGTTGCATGCAAACGGCTCCAACTTAATGCTAAGCTTTTCACAATCCTTTTATTTTTTTCGAGAAACAAACAATCATAAAAAATGCCCAAAAAATAAACGACAACAAGAGAAAAACAAGTAAGACGTTCTAGTCGGGAGCTCCCGACTAGGGTATACCCTGAACCCTCTTTTTCCAACATCAAATGCATATATATATATATTTTATTTTAGAAGCTATATGTCAAGTTTGGTGACTCTAGCTCTTATTATTTACCAAAATTGCCCAAAAAAAAGGGTATCGATATCGATCAATTTTATCAATTGCTTGGAAACGGAGCAAGTTATCGGTTATCGGAACCAAACTCGATCTGCGCGGGAGCTAGGAGCATCTACATCTAAAGTTTCAAGTCTCTAGCTCTTATAGGTTCTGAGATCCTTGAGATCATACATACGGACGGACGGACGGACGGACAGACAGACAGACGGACATGGCTAGATCGACTCGGCTATTGATGCTGATCAAGAATATATATACTTTATGGGGTTGGAGATGCTTCCTTCTGTCTGTTACATACATTTGGCTTTCGCACAAATACAACATACCCTTATACCCATTTTGAATGGGTTCAGGGTATAAAAATGAGAACAAATGTCGCAATTTCTTCGTCGAGCAGCTGCCGTTTTGGCAAAGCTCAACGATTGCGAGATACATTTGTATCTAGATACTTTGGCTGGCCGGCACGGTAAACAAAAAGGCGCCCGTCGTGCCCGATTTCACCCGAATTCCGCGGACAAATGTCATTTAACGTGAGGTTAAGGCCGCGCTTGGACATGGCTACAATTTGTTTTTTCTTTTTCTTGGTTTTGGTTTTTTTATGTTCTGCGGAACATTTTTCGCTATTAAAAGAACATTTTTTCGTAATGCGATATGTTTATATTGTGTGTGTGCCAGCTTTTCGCCCGTTTTCTGTGTGTGTTTGGTTTTTTTTTTTTGTTTTTTAGGGTCAGTTCGTGTACATCACGTAGAAAAACATTTATTAGATGCGAGCCGAGGGAAAACGCTTTCAAAAACTGTCTTTTAATTGTGTTTCTAACCCAACTGCCGCAACTGCCGCAACGACCTTTTCCATGCCCCCTTAGCGGTGCGCACCGTTTCGCCTGCCCGTTACAATTTCAACAGCCTTAGCCTGAACTTGATATAAAACAAGAAAGAGCACGGCTAGCGCTGGCCAAGACGCACTTGAAATACCCTTTTAGATGAAAAGTTTTCCGTTTGCCGTTACAAATATCATTTCCATACAAAAAGTTCTTTTACGAACGAAACTTTCTGTAAAGTTGTTCCCTTTTGTTTGATCTAGATATCTTTATAAATACATAAGTTTTTCATACTATAACAAAATCTTCTACCGGTTACTCGAATAGATCCCATATAACATTGTAGACAAGTCGGAAGAAATGTGAAGCATGTGTTTGCTGAAGAAATCCGGTACAATATCAGGGTAAAGATTTCTTCCTCTCAGTTTCAAGCAGTTCTTCATATAGATCTTTATGATATAGGGGTTCGATAAAGATAAAATTTTGATCATATATAAGAAGAAGCATGTTAGTTCTAGCAAATTCCAATTTTGCTTAAGATATCTTGAGGAGCAAGAAAAAGTTAGTTCCATAAATGAAATTACATATTGAAGAAACATTCCCCTCACAGCTATATGATAAAGTGGTCCGATGCGGGGGATCCGGGGACATTTGGGGATAAACTAATGCAGACAAGCCAGGCCTGCTAGGAGGAATAGAAAACTGACCATGGAGGACTGGCAAAAAGTGGCTGCACATAAAAACAAATTGACAGCAAAGAAAATTCGTGGACTTAATACAAGATGCAAATCAAGAATGTTAAGCGACCAAGGAGAGTATGGAAATGGTTAACAATCTGACCATGGAGGACAAGAGAGTACAAAAGAAAGATTTCCAAGGCGAATATCAAGCACTTTAACGAGCTAGGAGAACAGGCAAAAGCAGGAAATCATGAAAGGCAAGAATTGAGAAAATAATATGAACATGGAGGTGGCACGAGAATAATATGAAAATCAAGAAAGCAAGCTGAATTTGTATGAAATCATTATGGAAAATGAAGAAATCAAGGGGACAACACGAAGACAATAATATGTTGCCGTATTTTGGATGCGAAACTGGGAATTCCGAATTCGAATGCGATCAAGAAGAAATGTGAAAAATATGTAAATAAGGGAAAGCATCTAAATTGGCTTACAAGAGCTTACAAGAAATATATCTAAAAAAAAATATATATAATAATAATACAAATTAAATAAAAGAAAATACAAAAAGATGAGACAAAGCCCCGCCCGAGAGGCCTCGAGATCTAGCATCAAGCTTACAAGATTTATATTCATAAAAATATAAAATATAGGCCTAGGCCTAAGCTAGACAATGTCCTTTTCATGCTAGGACTACGATCCTTGCTCGAGTAAATAAAGCAAAACCATTTTGATTGACTATGAAAAGGACTTTTGTTATATTTATAAACTGTTGAATATAGAGAAAGTATAGGACCAGGCGCAGAGCTTCCCAATGATGCTCTAACCTAAGGCTGCGATTCTTGTACATCGATTATCTGAATAACTGGCTCGGTTCGAGCTTAAAAAGGGCAAGAATGTAATCTCTTCATTAAACGGTCCTACAAATAAATGTAGAATAAAGAGCAAGGGATTATACAAAGCTCTCCGTTTTATGATCTAGTCCAGGGCTGCGATCCTTGTGCCTCAATAATAGCCGAATAACTGGCTCCCTTAGGAAAACTTCCGCTAACAAGAACTGCCCAAATGATGGGTAATACAAGAGTTACAACTCACAAGCAACTTATAAACGTGTTAAATAAATGTTGAACAGGCTTTAAGCCTTGTTTTAGCTTGGCCACGTCCAAAGCGCTTGGCACAGTCAAAAGGCCCCACGGCGTTAGGGCATATCGGGCATAAAGAACGGCGCACGCTCAAAAGCGAACAGAAAAGCATAAGAAGAAGAAGAAGAGAAGCAAAAGACAAAAAAAAAACCAGCACAGAAGCACATTTCATAACTCGATTTTCGGAAGCGCCGCTGGCTACGTGCCGACGCGGATTTCCACGAAGACAAGGGAACACACACATAGAGGGGCAACTAAGGGGGGAGAGGTGTGGGCAGGGCAACAGCAACCGGCGGCAACTTACCTCCACACGAGCTGATGCTGTCTGGTGCTGTGCTCCTGCTCCTGCTGCTGCTGCTGCTGCTGCTGCTGCTGCTGCTCATCTCTGTAGTAGCTGTAGACAGCATAGGCTTGAGGGGCATCTGGGTTGGTGGCGGATTCGTTGCCAGCTGTGGGCGGCGGCGTGGGCTGCTGTTCGCTCAGCTGTATCTCGGCGGCCACCGACTGCATGAGCCCGGCGGCGGTCAGCGGTAGGTGTTGCAGCTGCGGCTGCGGCTGCGGCTGCAGTGCATCATGCTTGGCCGGCTCATAGTAGTGCGCATGCTGATGCTGCTGCTCCTGATGATGCTGATGATGATGGGAAAGCGGCTGATGAGGATGTTGCTGCGTTGCGTCCAGGCTGTAGCTGCTGGCGCTGCGTCTGACGAGCATTGTAGTAGTGTGGGAGATCATGTATGATGGGGAGAGGGGCACGTATTAGGGCAAAGGCTACAAAAGGCAGCGGGGCGCAGTCGGCGTTCATGTGCGTGCAGTTTGCCAGTCGAGCGAACCCCATTAGCATTTGTTTACATAACCAATTTTGTTTTTTGGCCAGACACGTGTGCGTGTGTGTGTGTGTGTGTGTGTGAGCTGTAACTCTTTGCGGCAGCTTTTGAGCTTTTTTTTTGTTTTATTTCAATCAGTGAGCGCGACGTTGGGGCAACAAAAAATTGATTCGTTTAGCGCTATTAGCGCCATTAGACGAATGCTGTTAAAATTCCAACAACAACAACAAAAGCAACAACAATTAAAGCAACAAAAGCCGCCGTCAACTCTTTCCTCTGGCTTTATTAACACTTGAGCCAAGGCGGCGCCCGAGCAGGGACGATCCCTGCGCGTCGCTGCAAGTGGTCCACTCTAATTACGCATTTCCCATAGTGCTATTTTTTTTGCTCTGCGCGGCATTTAAGTTTGTTGCCAGAGCCTGTGATTAGGCAAACACTTCATTAGCAGCTCACGACGGGTGGGGCAAGCAACAAGTAGCGCAAAAAAAAAAAAACAATTCTTGATTTTGGCAAAGAAAAATGGGCAGGGCAACCCTAAGCGCGCGCTGTGGCAACCCTGTGCAGCACATGCAGCGCATTAACACCTGAAAGCTTCCAAAGGGGCCGTACCGGAGGCTGGCCGCTGTGGTATCGAGCCTGGGAAGTGCCAGCCCAGGGGCAGGCCCGACCAGGCGAAGTGGGCAAGGTGCCCAGCAAAAAAAGAAAAACCGGTAAATGCAGCTGCTGCTGCTGCTGCTGCGGCTGGTCGAATCGCATCCCGAGACGCAACCGTTAGATCATAATTGATATTTGTGGCAAGGCCCGCGCAAGGAGTTGGCGCGCAGACAATAGCCGGCAGCTCGGACAGCGTCCTTTTTTCCGTAAAGGCGCACAAAGCGCTGATTTGCATAATGCTTTCAGCTAGCAGCAATGCGTGACATGAAGGATTCACACAAGGATACACGTCTGCGATTCACATGGGCCGTTCTTGGCATATCCTTAGCATTTGATACGGTCGAATTGATGCGCGTTGCGGCATTTGTTGTTATTGTCATTGTTTCTCAACGTTGGACATCGCACCTCTTTCTTCTTCTGGTCCGGGGTTTCTGTGTTTCAGACGACGTCCTTTTAACCGTGTCCGGCGCATAGGACACTCGCTTTGAGCGGATAGCAACCCCTTCTGGGCAGTAGACGGCATTCGCATTTGCATAATTATCTGGCATCGACCAGGTAACATTTATTTTCAACCCCCCTCGCGTTGCTATTAATAAAACAACAAATCCTTTGGCCTGTGGACGCCCAAAAACACCCGAAGCCCGGTCCACCCCGTTGCCCGTTGCCCGTCGCCCGTCTCCCGCTGCCCGCTGCCCGCTGCTTGCGCATTTCTACAGCAGCCAAAACGAAGGATAACAACGGCGAGCCTAGGTCCATTAATTTGTCCACAATGCGTGCATCCTTTTTTGATTTGACCAGGGCCGTCGCCGAGTGTGAGAAACGTTTGCGTCTGATTGGGAAAAGCCGACACATGGCGGCGCCCAGCTGTTCCAATTGGAAAAACTGCGCAGCATCAACAACATCAGCTCATCATTTATGCAAATGGAGAGCGCGGAGCGCAGACGCAGACGCAGACGCAGACTCTCCAAATAAATGTCGTGGCCAAAGCCGAAAGCGTTTATTTAATTTTTGTTTCTGTTTTTTGTTTCTTTTTTTGTTTTTTTCGGGCGTGGGGGCCATAAATTTCTCATTCGTATCGCATTAATTACTACAATATTATCAACAGCTACAGCAAAGACATAAAAACGAAACAACAACAACAACAGAGACGGCAGAGACAGCAGCCGCAGCAGCAGCGCAGTCGCAGCGAACGCATAGCGCAGCGGCCATATTGAAAAAAAATGACGCAGAGCGAGAGCAAGAGAGACACAGAGAAAGAGAGAGAGAGAGAGAGGGAGTGAGAGACGCGTGCGCCTGCGCGACAGCCAAATGAATGAGCGCATTAAAAGCTTTTTAGCTTAAGAGCTTTTCATACAACAAAACGTTACAGCATATTACAATGTTATGTTACACAAGCACACGCACGCACACACGCACAAGAATTAACCGCTTAGTGGGCGGGCGGGGGTCAGTCGCAGCACATGAACGCCGCATCAGCTGCTGCTGCTGCTACTACCGTGACTCGGCTATCCAGTCTGTGTAGGATATGGCATAGCTGCTGCTGGCATCCTGCATGATGTGCAGCAGTTACAAGTCCCGTTACAATTGCACTATTGGAAATGGCGCACGCGCAGCTGTTAAACGTCGCGCTGCTGCTGCTGCTTCTTCGTCTTCTTCTGCTTCTGGTGCTGCGGCGGCTGCCTGTTAAGCTCATGTCGCCCGTTTGGTAATGTAATTGAAACTGTTATCGAAGCACATTGTCTTTTTTTTTTTTTTGAGTTTTTGTTATATTCCTTTTCGAGCTAAGCTTTGGATTTTTTTTTTGTTTTGGTTTTGCGCGCGACGCGTTCTGTTGGCAACGTTGCGAGTTAAGCTCGGGCACTGATACGAATTCAGTTATTCGGCCAAAAAGAATAAAAAATAAAATATATATATATCTATGTATATATATATATGTGTGTGTGTGTGTGTGTATAAACTTGATGCTGTTGTCGACCTTGTGGCTTTTCGATATCAACTGAAAACCACTTTGAGCGTTCGATAAACTTGTAGCGCCAATTCACAATATATGTACATGTGGAGTAGTAGAGTATAGCAGCAGCAGCGGCAGCAGAGACAACAACAGCAACAACAACAACAGCAACAACAACAACAACAACAACAACAGCAACAACAACTGACGACAAACGACAGTCGAAAGCGTACGACGTTGAATTGTGTTAACATGTTTCTTTCTTGTCTCGCTCGACATCGTTGTTGTTGTTGTTGTTGTTGCTGCTGCTGCTGCTGCTGCAGGTAGACTGCGCAGGTGAACAGGTTTGTTTTTGTATCAAAATGTCCAAACGCTGTTGCACCTTTAATATTAATAATAATAAAAATGAGACGAGAAAAACACAGCAACAACAACAAGGCAAAACAAAAAGCAAACGACAATTGTTGCACGCCGAAGCTCTGCTGCCCTTACAAGCTGCGGGTCGCTATATCATTCAGAACTTGCAACTTGCGGGGTCCAAAGAGTTCACTTAAAAAATATTAAATTACATTAAAATGTGTTCTCATAAAAAAACTGTTTATGCACTTCATAGTCTTAGCTTTAGATTTGTCTCTAAACTTGATTAAAACGAATAAAAGCTTTATCTATTTCTCCCAACTTGATTAAGTTGAATGCAAATCTAGAGATTGTAAGAGAAAAAGCTCTTGGTCAATGAGCTTTGAACGTCCGCTTGCAGAAAGTTGTTAGTAGTGTGGAAAGTTGCTAGTACTGAAGCTTAAGGATACTTAAAGCTTCCTAAAACCAAAGTTACTGTTGATTTCTACAATTATTGGTTAAAGCCCTAGAGCCTTCAGCTTTAATTTGCGAGCTTAAGAGTCGAAAATGTCATTTCCTTAAGTCGAATTGCATTTAAAGCTTGATTTCAGACTGCTTTTCTTTAAAAGCATCATGCAAGCGAGACAAGGACGAAAGCTCTAGAGCTTTAAGCTTTTCGAATCAATCAAACATCAATCAAAGCATGATATTTGATTGAGAATCCCTTCTTCTTCTACTTCTGCGTTACAAGTTGTGTGACAAAGCTAATATGCTTGCAGCTAGCTTCGTCAAATCAAAATGCTCCATTTCCGATGGGTGTGTGATTGGGTGTGCTTAAGTATCTGATTGTGTGTACGTGTGTGTGTGTGTTAACAATAAACCCACTGAATTATTGTCAATCGGGGCAAAGGCAAAGCCAATAACAAAGAAAAACAATGCAATACGAAATGCGCTTACAGGTTAAATAATTTAAGACAGTCACAGTTTACTCTCGGCCATTTCAGGCGGCAGCAAAAAAGGTGTCGATAATTTGCTGGCCAGCACTGTGCAGCCATCACACACACACACACACACGCACACACACGCGCGCACAGATCGTTTTTATCGTGACTAAAATGTCATATTAAAATAAAATAAAAATAAAAATTGAATAAAAAATGTGAGGGAAAAAAACAAAATAGCTGGCAAAAATATGTTTTGCAGCTCGGAAATTTAATATGATCACTAAAGTGAAAGTAACTAAATAAATGAGGTGTGCCTGCCGGACAGTCTGACTGTGTCTGTGCCTGTGTGTGTGCGTGTGTGTGTGTATTCCGTGCGCGTGTGTGTCCGAGTGTAAGTGCATGACCGCGAACGCCCCACAAGGAAGGCTATCTTGAAGGGCATCCTTATATATGGCATGGAAATTTCATAAAGTGCAATTCATTTTAACACAATTTGTGTGGTTTCCGTATGAGAAACAAAATACACTGCACAACAAAAGTGGGGCACTTTGCACTAACATTTTTGATAACTAAAGAGGAATTTATTTAAAGCAACAAAACTAGAGTCTTATCAAGGGTAATAATATCTGTTAAATATGGCGAAATTAAACTGTTCCAAAATAAAACTGTTCTCAGATCAAAGCTTTTTGTAAAGAGCACATTTAAATAGGCACTAAATAAATAAGTGAAAACGCACTTGATAATAAAAACAAAAAGACAGTCTAATCAAATTTATTAATTTGTGTTCAATATTTTGCAGAGAAATTGCTTCAAACAAAAACTGTTCCCAGGTCTAAGCTTTTTCGAAAGAGAACAGTCCGGAAGGAGCAAAATCTTGAAATGCTCTCCTGTACTCTTGCTCTACCCAAAACTAAAAGGTCACCAGATCATGTACACAGTTTTAAGTTAAACTGTTCCTAGCTACGCTTTTGCATAGACGAAAGCTTTTTGTGAAGAGAACAGTCCTGCGCTACATTAAAATAAAAGTTAAGACTAGCAAAGTAGCTGGGAACGAATTTCGATTGCAATTGCTCTCCAGCTTGACTTTACCTAAACTTTACTGTAATTGTGCATAGATTAAGGACTTTCAGAACAGTCGTAGAAAGGCGAACGTATTAAAAGCTCAAAGCTTAATTCACACGAGCTTTACTCTCTAGTGCTCTCCATAAGCACGCGTAAAGATCAATATTTAGTAATTAAAACTGTTCCTAGATCAAAGACTTTCGTGCTGAGAACAGTCATAAAGTTACCAAATAATGGAAAGCTTTATTGAGAGCACAAAATTAACTGCACCTGAGACGACAGGTGGTCAGCCTGTGGGCAGCGAACTTTGCTTTAGATCGTTAATTGAATTATAAAATCGACTTTAGGAGAGACTTCAATGATGATGGATCTTATGTTATATGAGCACGAATATCTTTGTCTGTCTGTGTACCTCTTGCACAATACGCTTTTAATGAAAATGCATAAGCCGTAAAATCATTTTGTTGTTGTTGTTTTTTTATGGAGCCTAAGCAATAAATAAACCTATCCAATGTTTCTTGATAATCGTGCATTGCTTTGCACTCAACCGAATAATGTGGGTAATAAATGTTGCTGCCGCTTGGCGCTTCGATCGTCAAAGCTTTCGTCACAAATGCCTTGACATTTCATCAAGCTTGCAAAGCTCCAAGTGTGGGGAGAGAGAGGTTGGGCGAGCTTAAAACATGTTGCGCAGTGTAGTCGCATGTAAGCAGCTTATTTATGCGAACCATGGAAAAAGGGACGTAGGACACGTGGTGACAGGCAGATGCTGAATAGGTGTAGAGAGAGAGGAGGGAGAGGAGGGATAGGAGGGAAAGGGTTTGCAGTTAATGTTAAGAGCGACAACAGCAACGGCAACAGCAAAGGTCAACGTTGACTGATGCACGCAGACGAATGCAGCTGATACCCGCTGCACGCGGTCCCTAAAACCAAAGGGGCGAGCAGTCGCGACTGCTGGATACCCTGTAACAAGTTCTTGAAGTGCTCGCAAAAGTAGAATAGAATCTATCAAACATATTTGCAATATAATGCAATTATTTAATGGGATATCGACTAGAAGATACCCTGTAGCAGTGTTTATAAGTTGTATTTTACATCATTTTAGCCGAGTCTCAACTAGCAGATACCCTATGAAAAGTTATAAAAGTGTTTGAAAAGAATCTATCATTGATCTATAAGATCATTGACTGCTAGATACTCTGTGAAAAGCTAGTTGATGCTTAAATACAAAACTGCTAGATACCCTGTAGTAACTTAGAATTTCTATTTTGTATGACATTTAGAGCGCCAAATGTAATTAAATATGCACACATTCATTTTAAGTCAGTTTGATCGAATATTAACTCTGAGATACCCTGTAAAATTTTGGTGAAACTTGTTGTTGACAAAACATAGAGATTTAATGCCCGAGTGAGATCTGCTTAGGCACATAAACATAACAGTATTATAGTGAACAACGACTGTTAGATACCCTGTAAATTTGAAAGAAACTTGCAACATTCAAATCAACTAATTATATAATACTTTAATAGAAAAAAACCCTTCTATTAGCATGTACTATGTTACTATTCTTAACATATCGAGTCAAAGATACCCTGTAAGTGAAAAATGCAGCCTCATATTCAATTTTTTATGCCAACCAGTCTTTGATATAATCTCAATGAGAGGCAGAGCACATTTCTCAAAAATCGGTATACCCTACTCAATCAGTTGACAGCACAGGGTATCAAAATTAGGCAAAAAAAGTGTCCCAACTAGCAGAAACTGTAGCCAAATACCACGACTACATATCAAGGAAGGCAGAAAAACCAACTGTACAACATGCGAGGCAAACACCAACACGCAAGCCGATTGAGATGGAGCCAGATGGAGCCAGATGGAGGCAGATGGAGGCCGAGGTTGAGGCCGGGTGCAGTCAACCAATGTGGCGCGTTCGTTAGAATGCAGGCGGGGAGTCGGACAGGCAGGGAGTCGGGCGGGGAAAGAACGGTCATCAAAGTCTTTGGGGCCAGCTTCTTGGTCAAACAGCATGCCAAACGTCAGAGGCGTCTGCAGAGTCCACACAGAGTCCAGAGAGCGTCGTCCATATGCGGAAACGCAATTTTGTCGTTATTTATGGACCTTGGCGTGCATGCAACATGCATGCAGCTGAGGCAGCCACAGACATAGACGCAGTTGCAGCCTCCGCTATAACAGGATGACCATCGACGTGGCATTAGAAGAAGCTGCTGCTGCTGCTGCTGCTGTTGTTGTTGTTGTTGTTGTTGTTGTTGTTGTTGCCGCATGCAGATTCGGTTGACGATGACTTAGTTGGTGTTGCAGCAGCAGCAGGCAGCAGGCAGCACCTTGCTCGAGGTGCTGCGCTTGCCACACAGTCGAGCCGTAACGGTTCTCTATTAGATTAATTTATATTCAAATTTTTATTACCTGCGCATACCAAAAGCTCGACGACGACGACGACGACGACGACGATGATGATGGCGTCGGCTGCTCCAAAATGAATTGCCAGGCTGCGGCTGCGGCTGTGGCACATCCGCGTGGATTCTGCGACTGCGGCTGAGGCTCTTTGGCTGCCTCTTTGGCTGTGTATTATTAGCCTCTCGCCTACTTGCAGATTCGATGCACGCCAAATGCCAGAGTTGTAGCTGTTGTTGTTGTTGTTGCCGTTGTTGTTGTTGCAATAACGTATAGTAGAAACAGTTACAACGGAAGCTGTCATTCGCCTTGGGAATGGGGTCTGAGGATTGCCAGCGATTGCGCTTGCTCGGGCCGAATGTTCGGGCCATGGTTAAAATAGGGGGAATGCGCTGGCGTTCCAGCTAGTTGCTGGTTGTTGTTGTTGTTGTTGTTGTTGTTGCTGTTGTTGTTGTTGTTGCTGCTGCTCTTGTTAGTGTTTGTTGGCTATCGCAATAATTAACAGTAAAACGGACAGCGGTTAATTCAAATGCATGAGAAATGCAAATGACGAAACATTTGATGCCAAAAGGACCAAAACGACAGCGAACTCTCAGCCAATGCCAATGAAGATGTTGTTGCAGCTGTTGCAGCTGTTGCAGCTGTAGCTGTTGCAGCTTCTTCTTCTTCATGCATGTGCGACAATTAGCCAAGATTTATGATAAGATCTGTGGGCTGGGCTCGCACATGCGAGCTGTGTTTAATAAGCAAAATCAATCGATCATTTATCGTGCTTGCATATCTGATCGAAAGCTGAAAATCGAAATCAAGCCAAGAAAATCGGGCCAAATGGCAACTCTATCGTTAATAATTCCCCTGTCTTTCTCCAGCTGAAACATTCCCCAGCTGTGAGTTAAGTTTAGAGTCGCAATTGAAAGTAGTCAAGAAATAATTTGGAAAGCTTAGAGCAAAAACAAATTTAACAATAATAAGTATACAAATATGGGGGATGGCAACCCTATTGTTAATAACTCTGTCTAGACTAAGACATACTAGAGATAAAAATTAAGAGTCGCAACTGAAGGGCAACAACAGATAACTACGAAATCTCAAAATCAAACAAATTTTTCACTAACACAAAGTTTACCAAGTGGCAACCCTATCCCTAATATATCTCCATCTTCGTATAGCTCTATTTAGACTAGTCCATGCCCATTATGAAAAGTTTAGAGTCGCAATTGAAAGTTATCAAGAGATAATTACGAAAACTCAGAACAAACCAATTCTACAATATTAGAAAATCGCGTCAAGTGGCAGCCCTGGCGGTGGCATCCCACTTATTTATCTCTATATTGTCTAATATACGGGCATTTAGAACCTTTTAGAACTTGAAGATAAAAGTCTCTTACCGATATGAAAAAGTCTTAAATTTATCGATCCAATTAAGGACAAATATCGATTCACTTCTTATGGTAATATTTTGAACATTGTCATATTCACTTCATCTGGTCACAATTTAGATGAATCAGGACTCTAACCCAATATATAACATGTGGAAACCCTGATAAACGAATCGAATTTAGTGTCAAGGCATTGAATCGAATCCTGAACCGAAACAGCGACAATTTCTTTTTGGTTAGATACGAAAACCTTTATCATAAAACAATCTCCCAAGATTTCTAACAGCAAGGATAAGGCTGATTCTTGCTATTAGAATTCTATATGTAACATATATATAGTATGCTATATATTATACTATATACTAACTTAAATCTACTTAAGATTAATATAAAGCTTGTTAGGCAAAGCTGATTAAAACGAATTTGACTATAGACAAAATAGAATGGATAAAAGGAAACCCTATTTGGGAAAACCTATATACAATTCTAACTTTAATTTCAATATATATTTTGATAGACTCACCCCTGCAAATGCTCCTCGACATCGGCCACAATGTAAACAGGCTGACCCGTGCCACTGGTGGCCGTCGCATAGGGCAGACCTGCCTGCACGACGACCTGGCCGTCGGATACCAGGCTGCCGATATCGCCGCCGGAGTAGATCTCGAGGCCCTTCTGGTCGCTGGTGGAGTAGATGACGGTCTTGCTGCCATCGTTGTAGATCAGATCGATGTGCTTGTCCGGCTGATACAGTTCGGGATCCAGTTTCTGGGGCACGCCCGTCAGATGCGGCAGCTGCTTGACATTCACATTGACGCCGTTCGGATCGGAGGTGGTGTAGATAATGGAGCCGCCGGCATGTTTCTTGTGATCCTCATAGATCTCCGCCTCGGTCTTGATCACATTGTCGTTGCCGTAGTGCAGCACGGAGGCGTCCAGCGGCAGCGGGGAGGTCTGATAGACGCCATGGTGCTCGTTGTTCAGCTTCTGGGCCTGGTTGTACATGGCGGTGGCCACCGCGTTGTCGTTGGGCATCAGCTTGGAGGGATCGCTGACGATGCGCGTGAGTATGTGCTCGCCGGCCTCGTTTCTGGACAGGATGTGATGCTCGCCGTTGATGATCTCCCGCGATATGATCTGCTGCTGCTCGCCATTGGGGCCGACCACGCGTATAATTTGATTCTCATCGAACTCGATCTTGGCCAGCGGCTGATGCTCCGACTGCTGCTGCTGCTGTTGCTGTTGCTGCTGCTGCTGTGTCGCCGTCAGGTGCTGTGTGCTCAACTGTGCCGCGATGCGGGCGTCTATCACTTGGCCATCGTCGTGGCCGCCATTGGAGCCGGGCCCGCCGTTGCCGCCGCCGCCTCCATTGCCGGCCCCATTGCCATCCGGCGGCATGACCACCTTGGGCGTCTCATAGATGAAGACCGCCTCCTTGTCGTAGAGCTTGGAGGAGTCCGTGTGCAGATCGAGCACATTCACGTTCGTCATCGTTGCCAGCTCCGGCTGGGGGCTGTCCGGCGAACGATGCATCGTGGTCAGCAGCGGCACGCCGTTCTGGCCCAAAGGGGAGCTGTTGCTGCTGGCGACTATGTTGGCGCCCTGCTGTATGGGCGACAGTGAGGCGTCGCTCAGATGGCCACCTACGCCCACGCCCACGCCCACGCCGACGCCGACGCCTACGCCCACGCCCAGGCGATGCTGTTGCTGCTGCTGATGTTGTTGCTGCTGCTGTTGCTGTTGCTGATGTTGTTGTTGTTGCTGATGGGGATGCGAATGCAGGGTGTGCGTATGCGTGTGCGTGTGGGCGTGACCGTGCGTATGGGCGTGTGCGTGGGCGGACAGCGATAGATCGTTCGACGTGATGACGCTCGTTGTCGCCGTGGATGTGGACATTATCTAGATGTACGGCTCAGTGTGCCCAAAAAGTCGCCCCTGCGGCGACTCAAAACTTAATGAAGATGGAAGACTTTGAACTTTGAACTTGAGTTGTTGTTGTTGCGGCTGGCAAATGGCGATGGCATTCGAAGTTGTTGTTGCAAGATGTTGCAGGTGTTGCAAGTTGTTGTTGTTGTTGTTGTTGTTGTTGTTGTTGTTAGTGGCAAGCTTTGTTGTTACGAGTATATAAACATTATTAATATCACTATCACGTTTTGAATGAAGGCACTTGTTGTTGTTGTTATTGTTGTTGTTGTAAATGTGGTTGTTGTTGTTGTTGTTGCTCTGCTCGTTGTCGCTTCAATATTGCATTTTATGGCACTAAGGAACTTGGGTAACAACTAGCTCCTTCACGTTGTAATTAGCTGAAATGATAAAAGCATAAAACAAACAAATATTTTAGTTAGGTAGCTTAAATGAACTTTGTTTAGTATTATAAAACATTCAAATATGCGAGACTGTAAAAAGAAAATATAAAAAAACAAGTAAGAGGTTCTAGTCGGGAGCTCCCGACTAGAGTATACCCTGAACCCTCTTTTTCCAACATCAAATGCATATATATATATATTTTATTTTAGAAGCTATATGTCAAGTTTGGTGACTCTAGCTCTTATTATTTACCAAAATTGCCCAAAAAACAGGATATCGATATCGATCAATTTTATCAATTGCTTGGAAACGGAGCAAGTTATCGGTTATCGGAACCAAACTCGATCTGCGCGGGAGCTAGGAGCATCTATATCTAAAATTTCAAGTCTCTAGCTCTTATAGGTTCTGAGATCCTTGCGTTCATACATACGGACGGACGGACGGACGGACGGACGGACATGGCTAGATCGACTCGGCTATTGGTGCTGATCAAGAATATATATACTTTATGGGGTCGGAGATGGTTCCTTCTGCCTGTTACATGCATTTGGATTTTGCACAAATACAATATACCCTTATACCCATTTTTAATGGGTTCAGGGTATAAAAAATAGCAAAAGCTTTTAACTAACTAACTCGCTTGCCAAATCTTAAAGCTATTTAGTAATAATATTTATTTATTGCTTTATTATAGAATAATATTTATTGCTCCATGTTTTTTATTATATAATTATATTTACTACTCAACGTAATAATGTTTATTTTGGAATAATATTTATTAATTTTAAATTTTTCGAGCTTTTGAGCTTCTTTGTTCTCGAAGTTATACTCTTAAGTTCGAGAGAAATTTATTTGGGAAAATAAAATTGATAAGTTTCGAAAATATATAATAACTATTGCATCATATTCTCTTCATGTTAATGTTCTATTTCATATTCTATTACATTTGAAAGCTTAGATCACATTCAAAAGGCCCAATTTAAAGCTCAAAAACAACCTATTTGAAGAACTTAAATAAGGAAAACTAAATTAGGTTTAAATACTCTTGGAGAATAAATAAGAACTTTGCCACATTCCACTAATTTTATTTAATTTGAAAACTTAAAAGATTTCCAAAAATGAGCAACAGGCTGTTGTTGGGCTTGGGCGAGGTGTCTGTGTGTGTGTGTGTGGGGGGGGGGGGGGGGGGGGGGGGGGGGGGGGGGGATACCAAATAATAAAAACAAAACGAAACGTAAACGGAATGTGGAATGTGGAACGGGTTCAAACGGCGGCGGTTTCCCCGATGAGTCGATAATGCGATGAGTTGTTGTTGTTGTTGTTGTTGTTGTTGTTGTTGTTGTTGTTGTTGTTGTTGTTGTTGTTGTTGTTGAGCTGAACGATTTGCAAGCGAACAAACATGCAAACAAACATAAACAGAAACCGAAACGGAAACAGAAACGAGACGAAATACAAGTGTGAGTCTCTGTGTGTGTGTGTATGTGTATGTGTGTGTGCGTGTGTAGGGTGGCGGGGAAGGGTGGAACAAACGGAACAGACGGAACAGGCGGAGGGACAGACCAAACAAAAGCTGCACACACGTGCCCGTCGAACTAGTTTGACTCCTTCGCAAATGTCAAACGTGTAACTGCATAACTCATCACATCAACAACAACAGGTGGAAAGAAGCAGCAGCAGCGGCAGCGGCAGCAGCGGCAGCAGCTGAGCTTAAGTTGGCAGCGCTGCCGGCGCGACGCTGGGCCGCTGCTTATTTGTGTTTTGTTTTGTTTTGTTTTGTTTACAGCTGGAAATTAAACGTAGCTAAGCCAGAAAATGCCGCTACACCAGATCCATCAGCAGCAGCTCGAATAGTCCAGTTTTTATGTGTGTGTGTGTGTGTGTGTGTTTTTTTTTTGGGATGAATTTCGATTTCGATTTCGGTTGCGGCCAGTTTCAGAATTTCACGCAAAAGCAAACATGTTTGCGAAACGAAACGTTAGCAACGAGTGGCAACAACTTGTTGTTGTTGTTGTTGTTGCTGGGTGTTTTTTAGAACAGGTACCGGTAGTCGGAAACAACAACAACAACAACAAGTCAATCCTTGACCTAATCCAGAAGTTGCCGTTTGCCGGACTTTCTGGTTCAGCCACAAAAAGTTGGCAACCTGCCTGGCCCCTGCATCAGGTTCAGGTGGCACGTCCACTCGCTGCCAGTTATTGTTTGATAAAACACAACAACAACAACAACAATAAGAAGAAGAAGAAGAAACAAACAAAGTTCATGCGACTTGGTGTCTGTTGGGGATGTGGATAAACTTGTTTTTCGTCAGTTCAACCGGCTCGAGTTCGAGTTCGACTTCGAGTTCGAGCTGTGTCAGAGTGAGACGCGTTCCACGGCGTCTGCGGATCGTGTCTAACCGTCTGCTCCTCTGGCTCACTGGCTCACTGGCTCACTGGCTGGCTGGGCTGGCTGGGCTGGCTTGTTCCGTTAGTAGGTGAGGTCAGTGTCATGTGGCGCGCTTATAGACTAGTTTTTGGCACACACTCGCACACTCGCACACACCTTTTCGGTGGGTGCACTGGGGGTGCGGCTGCATCGGTGACCGCGCAAAACCGGTCAATATACTGACAAGCTGGCACCCGGCACACGTGGCCCCAAAGGCCGCAGGCGACAGATACTCAAATGCGATTTACCTGCCGCGTATTTGCTGGCAATTAGAAAACAATTAAAACGACATCAATATCAAAGCCAAAAGCTGTCTGCCCGAATTGGGGTCAACCCCCCTCCCCCCCCCCTCCCACTCGGAGTGCCCCTCGAGCTGGCGAGGCTTTTGGCCATTTAGCCAGAAAGTACTTTCAAGAGCAACAGCAAAGATATAATAATAAAAGAAAGAGAACTTGAGCCAAATCTGATTCTGAACTGTTTTGTCTACTTGGTCTTAAGCAAATTGTATGATTGTCAGATTGTCAGTTTGAGAGATTGAGAGATTGAGGCGGGGCTCTGCGACTTTTACCCATTTCAATTTAGAACAGATTTGCGGATAAACTAAGTGTTAAGTGTTAGGTCTTAACAAATTCCGAGCATCTTTTGGCTATGAGAAGCTAAGGATTCGATTTCTATGCTGAATGCTCCAGTTAAAGTCAGACTAGCCTATATATTCCATAATATTCCAACTATTTAATATTCTATATACATTCTAGATTCGTTTATTTGAATCCCATTTTAATCCAATGTATATTAGATGTCGGGAGCTTCTAACCCCTATTCTAACCCCATTCCATATTCATAACATTCCTTTGCCTAATATCAGAAAACAGACGATTCTATAGAATGTTTTCTTTGATCTAATTCGTTGGGTTTTTAAAACATCTTATATTCAAAAAAAATTCAAAATTAAAAACAATTTAAAATAAAAGTTTCTTATATTTAGTTTATACTTCGTTTTTAGTTAGCCCCTATATCATATTAATCTTACCAAAAATGATTTTAGACTTTGTTTTTAAACAATTTCTGGCGTCAGTTATAACATGGCCTAATATATAGCTATATTGGATAGTATAAAATCTTGTTGGAATATTTTTTTGTTGCTATTTTTACAGAATTCTATAGGAAGCTCAGCAATGTCTTTCCAGCTATAAAACATAAAAAAGGGAATAACTAAAAATTAAGGTTCTTGCATTAAACCTTTGACTTTCGTAAACATCTGATTGATTGATTGACTGATTGATGGCCTGACTGAGAACTTTAGGTTCCCGATGTGAAGGACTTTGACTGGGTTGAATCACCAAATTTACCACGGGCAAGGCCGGGTAATATGCGCTAGGAAAACGAGGTTTTTGGGAATGGAATCTTGAAAGCATATTAGATATAAATCTCAGTATTAGACATATATGATATATATGTAAATCAGATATATATATATATCAGTATAGGATATATATGATATATACATCAGATATATGTATATATTTCACGGCAAAGATAATTGTATTTGTTTTTTTTTAATCAATGTTCAATATAATAATATCTTTGGCATATAAATTTCTCAAGTATTCTCATGTATTTCAAATTGGCTAAAACATAATTTTTCCCAGCGGCAATATATATAAGTATATACAACATTTACACATTAAGTGAAAAGCAACTTTTTTTTGTAATTTATTCACTTTAGAAATTTAATCTGTGCATTGTTTTTATTATAGAATCTTAATATACGCCATACGCATTCAACTTAGCCAGGGCCGGGGTCCAAAGATAGAGGAATAATCGTTTCGAAGCAATACGATTTGGAATCCCATCTAGATTTGACATAATTTAGACCCAGACGGTCATTTCATATACAGACACATGCATGTGCGTGCGTGTGTGTGTGCGTGTGTGTGAGCACCCTGGACAGCGTTACCAAAGACAAGAAATGTACGAACCTAACCCTAAGCCATCGGTCAGAGCCGGGCATCAATAACTACACGAACCCAACTGAAAAAGCAAAGGCGCAGAGACGGCGACTGAGAGCCAGAGCCAGAGTTAGCGCAGAGAAGGTAAGAAAAACGCAGAAAAAGAAAAGAAAAACAATAAACGTTAACACGAACACGAAAATAAAATAACTCTCTCACGAAGTTAACTGCCCGCCCCAAGCCCCTTTCGGTTGCCCACCTTTGGCGCGCCTTGGCTTTTGTGTGGGTTAAGTGTGCCCCGACTCTTTGTCTCTGTGTGTGTGTGTGTGTGTGTGTAAGCTGACGTGCACATGTGAGTGTCATTATGCATTGGTATGTGTGTGTGTGTGTGTGTGCTGCGTAGTGGCTAACGCAAGACAACGACAACGACAACGACAACGACGACAGCGACAGCGACGGCAGCAGCGACGTTGTTCATTTTACTGTACCATAATCGCAGCCCCAAATTGATCGCCATCATCAATGTGCGGACCACTAACAAAAAGTATAAAGAATAATACATAATACAAAAAAAAACAACACACAAAAAGAGCAACAACAACAGCAGCAGCTCAAAAGCCAAAGTCAACGAAGTCACAGACCAAACGATACAAGAAGCCACGAGAAAACGTAATCAAAAAACACAAAAGCAACAACAACAACAGTAACTTCGATTTTCGAACAAGTCGACTGAGACGCTGGCAGCAGCCCGCAGCAGCAGCGGCGTCGGCGGCGGCGGCATCGGCATCGCATACACAGACAACACCTTTTGATCCCTTTTCGCTCCCACTTTGCGCTCGCTGTCTGACCGAACGAACACGCGCGCTTGCGCTCTCTATCTCTCTTACACGCTGTTGCGCACTCTCCAACACTATTGCCTATTACCGTCGCGGCTGCGACGTTGACAGCGTCTGCGCGCACCTTACAGGGTGCTTTATATTTGGCTTTTATTGATGTCGCTGTTGCGTTACGTTAAAGCCTGGCTTAGAGCGCAGTGTTGCATTTTATGCATTTATAATTACTTCTGTGTAGTAGAGCTATAACTGGTACTTACATATTTCTTTTGTATGCAGCTGTCCGCTGTCCGCGCCAGTCCACAGGTAAAAACGTAACGTAATGTAGTTGTGTTGTTTTATTGGAATTTTGGCACTACAATTCCTAAGGATCGATCACTATGGCACACTATCACTGGAAGGCGGCAGCGCTGGAAGGCGGCATGTTCGAAAAAGCCAAACAAAAACCGACAAAAAAAAACACACACACACACCGTTAATGCTGTGTATGTGTGTGTGTGCTGCTGCTGCTGCTGGTGCCCGCTTAATTCGTGGCTGACTGCTGGAATTGTTGCTGCTGTTGTTGTTGTTGTTGTTGTTGTTGTTGTTGTTGTTGTTGGTGGGTGCACCTTTCGCCACTTTTGCGCTGCTGTGGTATGCGTCTTGGCTCAAAGCCTGGCTGCGAGCTGTGTGCTTTGGCTTTTTGAGCTTCTAATGTGCGACTCCTTGGCCTCTTTGTCGTCGGAGTTGAATGTTGTTGTTGTTGTTGTTGTTGTTGCTGTTGTTGCTGCTGCTGGCGGGCGTCTGTGCATTTTGGACAGACTCACGCACACACACAGGCACAGTCACAGGCACAGGCACTAACACGCACACTGAGACACACACATGCACAGCTCACAGCATTAACATTTGATTTGCGTATTTTGCATAAAACTTTTTTAATTGCCACGACGTACACGAAACACGGCTGCGTAGCATGCGGGGGCGGCGGCGCTGGCGGTGTCGGATGCGCGCAGCATTTGCGTCTCTCTGTTGTTGTTGCTGTTGCTGTTGTTGCTTTTGCTGCTGTTGTTGTTGCTTTTGCACTTTTGTTGTTAACAGTTTATACATTTTTCATTGTGAGCGCGCCTTTATGGTTGTTTAGTATATTTAGTATTTTGTATATACAAACGCACACACACACACACACATACATACGTATGCCTGTTTGTATGTGTATGTGTGCTTGGTTTACGCGCTTTTTTCTCAGCGCGTTCGCCTTTTGTTGTTCTTTGCTTTTGCTTTGTTATTAATCACAATTTTTATTTTGAATTTTATTTCTGTTGCTCAGCTTTGATGGCGTCTCGTTTTGGCTCACACAGATACACAAGCACTCACACACACGCACGCACACACATGCACACGCAGCAGCGGGCCCGACAGAGCCACACTCATGCACACACACACTAACTCACACACACACACACATGCACATACACAAGCAATCACACACATGCACACGCGAAACGAACGCGAACGAATTCTGTGTGTGTGTGTGTGTGTGTTTTTTTTCTACGTTTCTTTCTGTATTTTATGTTTTTTTCTTCTTCTTCTTTTCTACTTCACTTAAATATCACAAATTTTCGCAGAGTTTTTCGACTGTGCTGGCAACTCTGCTGACGCAATTTTTGTTAATAATTTGTTGTGCGTTTGCGAATGTACTTTTTGAGGAGCCAAAGCAAAAATGTGTAACTCGCCTGCACGAAAGGTACGAAAAACTTGTCGCGGATGAACGTTGAGCTCGGCTATAATGCCCAAAGAGTCAATTGGAGATTGTTCAACTGTTGAATGTGTTGTTGCTGCTGCTGCTGCCGTCGCTGCGGTCGGTTCGGTTGCGGCTGCTGCTGCTCTGCTGCGCAGTCGCTGCTCGCCTTCTCTCTCTCTCTCTCTTTTGCTCTCTATGTGTGTGTGTGTGTGTGTGTGCGCGCGCGCCTCGTGTCTGTGCAGGCGAGCACAGGTGATTGTCTGTGTGAGAGAGCGTGCATGTTGCTCGATTATTATTGCTTTTTATGGTTTCATCTCTTTCGTAACTGATATTGAGCGAGGCGTCGCAGTCGCAACCGCTGTCGGCGTCGACTGCAGCAGCGGCAGCGGCCAGAGCGAGCGAAACTCAAATTCATCGATTCGATGATGATGTTGTCTCTACACTGGCAACACAGACACGCACACAGGTAGCAGCCAGTGTCCGTCCGCACGTACTTTTGTCCCTGCGCCTGCGCCTGTGCCTGCGCCTGCCGCTGTGTGCACGCACCTGCATAGCGCTAGTGCCGCGTTTTCCAGGTACGCATTTATAACTGTGTGCAATAACCAATGACTCAGGCAACGAACTCGCTTCGACTTTGGTTCGAAACTTGACTAGCCTAGCCTACAGGCGCTCACGCAAGCACACAGCATATGCTAGATGGCGCCTTCAATTTACAGTTCGACGAAGCGCATTTCGCATTGCCCGCTGAACCGGCCCTGGTCATTTTGCGCTTTTGTAGCTTTCTGGTTCATTTTGTGGCGTGCATTCATTTTCGAACTTTCGAACATTCGAACACGCCGTCGCGTTTTTTTGTTTTGCTTGTTGCTTTTGTTGCTGTTGCTGCCGCTGCCGCTGCGCAGCTACTGCTGCTGACTTACAGCGCCAGCGCGCATTGTGAAAGTGGTAGTGCAGTTGGACACCAGGTAGAGCCAGCGGTAGAGAGCTGCCTGCACGCATACCAAGAGAGAGAGCGAGAGAGCGAGAGAGAGAGAGAGAGAGACACACACACATGCACGCACACGTAAAATAGTTATGCATGTAGCACAAATGAATGCCATGTAGCCGTCGGCACAGACTCCGACGCCGCCTTACGACAACAGCAACAGCAACAACAACAGCAGCAGCGGCGGCGGCAGCGGCGGCGGCAGAATCAACGCTCTGTCGTGTAGACGGTACTGACTGTGTGTTGCCCAGTGTGCTTTTTGCCGTGTTTTCTGCCAGGCCGTTTACAGGGTGTCCGATTCATTTGTATAAAGGGAAATATGTATGCAGATATCTTAAATTCTTTTTGAATGCATTTTTCATTGAATTTCAGTTTTATTTTCATGTTGTTTATTGTTGCAATATATTAAATTTGTTTTAAAACTAAATGTATGCTTAGTTTAAACGTGTTTTTGTATTCATTTTTGAAGTTTTTGTATGTTTAAATTTTTTATAATCATTTTTTTTTTTTTTGGTTTTTTTAACTGGTCGAAACTTTTCACTAATACTTTGTTTTTGGGTTTTTTTTTGCGATTACATTTACATTCATGTATTATATAGTATATATATTTATATATATGTAAGTATATGCATGTGTGTGCGTGCGTGTGTGTGTGTGTGTGTGTGTGTTTGCGCGTTTGTGTACCTTAAAAAAATAACGTAAAGCATATAATATTGTTTTGTGTTTTTTTAGAAAATTAAAACATATACACAAAAATAAATGTAGTGGTTTTTTTTTTAATATTTGGTATTTTTTGGTAGCCTAAAATTAAGTTAACAAACCATGGAAAATGACACTTGTTAAAGAACTGTCGATAATGCGTTTATCGCTATCGTTATCGCTATTGTTATCGATATTCGTATTCTATAATGCAAAAGGTTGTCGAATTTTCAATTCCAAGTAGCAGCCTGAGCGACGTAAATTCAATGAGCTTTTCGGATATTTCTTGTGGTATTTTTTGATATTTTCGGTATTTTTTGGTATTTTTGGTGTGTTCAGTATTTGTGGGCAAGGAGTGTGGCTCTGGTGGGGTGGGAGTGGTGAGAGGGGGAGAACAGAAGCTAAGGCCTATTGTAAGGAGGTTGTGGGTGTGTTGAGGGGGGGAGGGGAGGGGGGGGGGGGGGGGGGGGGGGGGTAAAGTGTAGCGGTAAAGCTAGTTGTTATCGCTCTGGAAGACGCTTTTTTTCACGCCCACGCCGCTCTTGTTTGTATGTGTGTGTGTGTGTGTGTGTGTGTGTTAAGTCTATTAAGTACATATGCATTAAAACTAGACACACCAACTAGCTAATAGCTACTAAAAACATTCTCTGATTTAACTGAGGTAACCATTTACTATTATTTTTATTTTGTTTTCTGTTTTCTTCCTTTTTCTTTATTTTTTTTGGGATCAAATACGAAACTTGTTGTGCTGTAAATCGTACGGCACGTGGATACGTCACCTGTTAAAACTCATGTTAACTTTTGCTCAATGTTTTGGTTTTTTATTTTAAGTTTATTTTAAATGTAATTCGACAACGTTTGCTAAAATTTAAATATTCATCTTCTACAGTAGTTTTATGTTCAGTTATAAAGCTTGCAACACGCCTGCAGAGTCGGACAATTTTAAGGTTATGTTGAACAAATATTGGGAAATGATATAAAAGATCTTTTGGCCAAGAAGAAGAGCGAAAAACTAAGCGTACGAATCTGTTTTTGAAGATCTTTTGCGAAAATGTTAAATATATTATTTAAAGTATGGAAATAAATATCGGAAGTAAGCACGCTCGAGATCAAGAAAATTTCAAATATTTTTTTTTATGTGTCAAAAATACAGAAAAAAAAATATAAAATATATAAGTTTGATATATCCGAGAGTCGGGAAATTTTAAAATATATTATTTTTGTATATCAAGAGAATTAAAAATATATATATTTTGGTATATCGGAAGGTCAAGAAAATTTCAAATATGTTATTTTGATCTAAATCAGAAACTCAAGAAAACTGAAGATCTATTTTTTAAGTAAATCATCAACTAAAGAACATTCGAAATATACATTTTCGATAACTCCAAAAATTTAAAATATATATATTTTTAATATATCGAAAAGGACATATAAGGAGCATACGACTCGCACAACTACATCAAATTCATTTACAAAAAAAATGTATATACTTGAGTTCACATTGCTTTAAATTTCTCAAATTTACTATCTCTTTACTTGTGTTTAATTTGATGGCATTTTATTAGAAAACCAGCTCTTGGTTATTTTTTTAAAATTCTTTTACCCTCTGCAAGAGTATTCAAGCTTCGGCATGCCAAAGTTAGTTTTACATTTATGTTAATACTGACTGTTGAATGCAGAAAAACTAGCGCGCGCCTCAGCGTGTGAATTTTGGCGGTGGAGGGGGGGAGGTGGGTGTGTGAGGGGGAGGGGGAGGGGTTGGGTTTGGGGGTGGGGGGCAATGTATGAAGGGGTTTGCAGTATCATCTTGATAAGCCCAGCCCGCAGTTGCCAGTGTATAAGTGTGACTGTGTGTGTGTGTGAGTGTGTGTGTGTATAGTGTGCGGATAGTAAACGCAACTGCTTTGTGTGTGATACATATACACATATATATACATATAATATATATGATATATCTCTTGCGGAGTTGGCAGTGATATTGCGAAACGTTTTGTTGGTATTAATTATTTTTTGTTTTTGTTTTGTTTTTGTTGTTGTTTTGTTTTTTTTTTGTTTTTTTTCGATTTGAAATCAATGCGTTATCCAAATAAAATACTTAGTAATGCGCACATAGTTAAGTTTCGTACGCGTTTTCCCCTTTTTTGGGCTCGATTATAAGAACTTTTTGACATTATTGTAAATGATTTAGTTTATGTGTTTTTTTGTTTTTTTTTTTTTTTCATTTTCTTTAAACAAATGTACAATAAATATGTAATCTATAATTTGTTTTTATGCGTTATAAACATTAGACACAATCCAAATTGTCTTGATTCCGAGTTCGTATCTCTATTTAAATAATATTTGATTATTATTTGTTAATGTTTTTTTTTTTTTTCATTTTCATTTTTGTTTTGTTTTGTTTTTTTTTTTTCAAATCTAACGAACTGCAATGCCATGTCACAACGTAATCGCAACTAAATTGCTAAATTTAATTTAATTTAATTTATTTTTTGTTTGTTATTTTTTCTTGTTGTTGTATTTTGTATATTTACAGAATGCTTCGATGTCGCTATCCGTACATATATATATATATACACACACACACACATATATATATATATATATATATATATATAGATGTATTGTATTGTACGATCTAAAATGTTTTGAAAACTAATTAAGTATAAATGTAAGTAATACGTTTAAAAATGTTGCGTTTTGTTTCTTTTTTTTTTTGGAAAAAGTATTTGCGTTAAAGTTGGTTTTCATTTCAATTTGATTAATAGTTCTTAGCATAACAGTTATTACAATATATATAGTATGCTAATTGCCAATCTGTTGTTGTAGCTTGTCGACTTTTATACATTTTACAATATTAACTTATAGTTGCTTAAAGTTCAAATATGGTAATCTTCGTAGAAATGCCGGCTGTAGTATGTTATATCTAAACCAAAACGGCGCTTCTTCTTCTCGTTTGCTTTGTTTTGTTTTGTTAACAACTAATTTGTATATAAATTGCCTAGTTTGGTATTTTGTTTTTGGTTTGTTAACGACTAGAACATTGTAAAGAAGGAATCGGTTTCACATAATGCATCATATATCTGCTAAGTATATATATATCTAGCTCCTCGCGCGCATCCTGGACTGTTGCCTTTGCCGCCGACCTTCGACCTCCGCCAGCCGTCCCGCTCTCTTTATATATTTGGCACACGCCAAATGGAATTGTATCAATTTAGTTTGTATGACATATTGCTTTGCTTTTCTTTTCATCTTTTTGTTTGTTTTTGTTTTTAGGGACAGCTGTACAGTCTGTGGACAGGCTGCGGAGCTAACCGGTAAATAAAAATAAAATAAATAAAAATATTAAATAGTCTAATGTTAAAACAACAACAAAATCAACAGAGCGTCAATTGTAATAACATAACATCTAAGTGGGACTATCCGCCTTGGAGCCGGCATTCGAATTGTCTTGCATTTGAGCGAGTGTCTTGAACTTTTGCGAGTTTAGGAATCTGCAATAAACACATCATATTATGATTATAATAAACCAAAATGTTATTTAACTGCGACCTACCTGGGATATGAGTCTCTGTGCATCAGCGTATAGATTTGGATTTGAGCCTCGTCGAAGGTGTGGGTCGTCGGCTCGATCATATTGCGATTGACAATCTCGCGTACTCGCGAATCGAGGGAGACCTCGCGCGGCGATAGTATCGATATATAGTCCTCGTATATAAGGCGCGCCTTCTCCTCGACCACCTCGGCGCTGTTCTCCTTCTTCAGATCCTCGCAGGCGAGCCAAAATAATATGTTCTCCTCGCTGAATTCGCTGCGCAGAAAATCCCGGAATACCTTGCGCCCATCTGCAATATATTTCCAGCATTAATAATCTTCAATTGAGATTCAAGCGGAATTGTCTAGAACTTACTTGAGTTCTTCATTAATTTATCAAAGCTTTTGCCCCAACTGCGTATTTCTTCTAATGTGGGTCTGTAAATGTGAGAAATGTTATTAGCGATAGCTTCTTTTGGGTATTATCGTTGGGCAAAACATACTGATCGCCATCTAGGAAATCGGCGCTAACGAGATCACGTTTGGTGGGCGCATTTTCATCGGCATTCTTGATGGCAAGACTGCGGGAAATACAATTTGAATTAATTTAGATAATTAGTGTATTGAGAAAATGTTGAAAATGTTGCAGAAAATGGGAAATTGAAACATGAAAATGCATTTAATTAAATTATAAAATAAATATAAATTTATAAATTAATTAAATACAAATTACAAACAATTAATAATATAATTATTAATTTGTAAATTCATAAAATAATTTATCAAATAAATATAAATTTATGCATAAATCAAATTAAAATGCTGTCTAAAAATGTCTACAAATCGTGAAAAACTATTTCCAAATATGTTAAAACAAATTCAAATAATATAGCTAAGACTATCCTCTAGCTAGATAATACTTGAGTTTTAAGTTCAAGTTAAAGCTCTTAGTATAAAAATCATATTGTAAAAATGTTATAAAAGCTTTTTAAAACTAAGCTTTATTTTATTAGATAAAAACATGAAAGAAAAGTACTTTAAATTATATATAAAAACATTTACAATAATTACAAATTGTTTAGTTAGAGATTAAAATCAGAATAGCAGAGCATGTGCTTTAATTTGTTTAAAATTTGCACATCCACATTGCAAACTTTTGAGCTTAATTACATTATTCTTTCATTAATAACAATTTTGTTTGGTTTGCATAGATTTTGATAAGATTTATCAACCAAGTATTCTCCATAATGCGGAAATCTCTATCTAATGGAAATAATGTTTACAATTTTGCCAAACATTTCAATGAAGTTTTCCCGTTATTTGCCTCCATAATCAATTCACACACACACACACACACGCACACATATGCAGCATATATATTTAAAGGCTATATTTAACTATCTTGAACTGAAATACGCTTTAAATTAGAAGAGTATACGTACAGCATACGTTTGGTTAGGCCCAACATTTTGGTTTTTGCTGCATTTGAAGCTTTTCGCTTTAAATCGTGTTACTAGTGCGAGCTTTTACTTAGTGTAATTGCGTTAAGGATCACTGATAAGCGCAAAAGCTTTCGGTACTTGAGAGACAGCTGTTTGAGCTGCTATCACAGTTAGTTGGCTGCGCTTGCGTTGCTTTTGTTGTTGCCAGCACAGTGGTTCACACAAAACTGGCCACACGTTATCAACGATTCGATCCGATTCGGCTGCCTCGTATCAGGTAAGCGTTACACGCACCCTACGTAGAACTCATCAAAGTTCGTTATCTGTTTACCCTGCTTGGACAGCTTGCCAATAACATGGCTATGTGCGAGTGCCTGTGTAGGTGTGTGTATGTGTGTATGCACAAGTACTCGTATGATTAAGTGCGTATAGATGGACAACAGCTAAGCATACAAAGGTGCGGGAGAAATGCCCACCCAAGCAAGAACAGCTTTCGTTTTCATTCACGAAAACTTTGCAACATTTTCGCAACAACAGCAACAGCATTAGAAGCAGCAGCAGCAGCAGCAGCAGCAGCAAGAGCCTTCAATTGTTTGATTGTGATTTTTGAAAAGTGCCCAACTGAGAGCTTTTGGCGCTCCCAAAATTGTGAATGGAACAGTTGTACGAATTGGCAAGAGCGAGATGGCGCGACAGAGAGAAAAAGCTTTTACTATTCGCCTAGCATAGAGCATTGCCAGCTGCGAGCAAACCAGAGAGAATGAGAGAGAGAGAGAGAGAGAGAGAGCAGGCAATGCCCCTGACTGCGTGGGTGCGTGTGTATGTGTGTGTGCCTGCGTGCGTGTGTGTGTGTGTGTGCCTAGGAACTTACCATTTAGCCCTGTTGTTGCGGTTGGACGACCCGTGGAGCAGCGGCAATGAAATAGATTCCGTTGAAATAGATGTTATGCATTTAACAGTTAACCCGCAGGTAATACTCACCAGGAGCAGGAACAACAACAGCACCAACAAAAGCAGCACGGCTTCTGCGACTGCGGCCGCTGCAGCGTCGCATTCGACTCCTGCAGCACGTTCGATGTGGCGCTAACGCTGCCCTGCAGCGTTGCGCTTGTGCCCGTTGTGCCGCTGACGCCCCCGATGCCCCCAGTTGAGCTCAAGCCGCTGCCAGGTCCGGCACCGACGCTATCCCCGTTACCGTTACCGTTGCCATTCCCGTTGTTGGCCGCTGCCGCCGCCGCTGCTGCCGCGCTCTGTGAGGATGCAGTCATGCCGCGCAAGCGACAGCCACTGGGCAGCTCGGAGACGGTGCAGGACATGCTGCAAGCAATTAAAATGTTGGATGAACAACAGCAGCCCTCCCCCACCAGACCAGAAGCACACCAAATTGGCCACACTTACCTGCCCTTTGCAAGTTCAAGTTGATGTTGGCGTTTGGCGTTGGCGTTGGCGTAGCTGCCACAGCTGGCGCTGCCGCTGGCGCTGGCGCTGCTGCCGCTGCTAGGCCGCCCACTGCCACTGACCTACCTACTGTCCGTCTCGTTCTGCCTCTCTCCCACTCTCAGCTCGCACTCCCACACAGAGCACACTCGGGGCTGAGCGTTGGCGTTGGGCGCCCTTTTTGTGAGCGAGCGAGAGGGAGAGCGTCAGAGAGCGCGCGCGGAAAAGAGAGCAAGTAACGTATTTATGTTTTTGCTAATAACTTTTTATCGAGTGCTTTTGCTTGTGTGTGCTTTCGACTCTCGCGCCTTGCACGCTCTTGCTGTAGTTCTAGTTGTTGTTGTTGTTGTTGTTGTTGTTGTAGTTGTAGTTGTAGCTGTAGTTGTTGTTTTTTTTTCGAATAATTCTTTTTTTTTTTAGTTTTTACATGCATGTGCAGAGAAATTTTCGGCTCTGCCTTTTGGGCGCTGCTTCGGTTCCTTTGATTTTAGTTATCTGCACACAAGAAGTTGGTGGCGGTGAAGGGAAAAGAGAAGCACAGAAAACCGTTAGGAATTTGATGAATTATTATTATGATTATTATTATTTAGTTGTTCTTGAAATGTCCGTTGGACGCGCTCTCACTTTCATTGGCGCTGCGTGGGGCAGGTGCGCTCAAATGGGTCGGGCTAAGGGACTGAAAAGGGGGGTTGGGGGGTACTAGTTTGTTGTTGCTGGCTGCTGCTTTCAGAATTTACACATTTGCGTTTACGTATTTACAGCGAAATTAGTTTGTAATGCGAAGCAATTGATACGGGAATTTCATTTAAAGTGTTATGAAATTCTTTGAATATACTTTTTTTTTTGCCTTTGCTTTTGGCTTTTATTCTTTTATTCCAGTGAGCAGCTGGAGATGAAGAATTGCTGTTGCTGTTGTTGTTGCTCGAAATTTTGTATTTATTTCTTGTGCTAGTCATTACACACACTCACACTTGGCACACATTGACACACACTTGCTCCATGATGGCGGCGTCGAGGTCGCCTGACCGTTATTTTCTTCTTTTCTTTTTTATATTTATTTATCGTTTTGGTTTGCGCTGTTTGGGGGCTGATGGGGCGTATGCGCGATTAGCTTGCCTTGCTGCTGCTGTTGCTGCTTGTTATTGTTGTTGTTGTTGTTGTTGTTGTTGTTTGTGTGTTGTGGCAGCTGCAGAGGGCAGCGCTGCTAATTGATGCACTTGATGCTGCTGTTCTTGTTTCTTGGCATTTATCACAGTGCAGCCGTTACATTTGCTAAAATATCGAACATTTTCCAATCGTGTAGGCTTCCGCTCTTATTTGTACACACACTAACACACACACACGCACACTGACAGTGGCACACACTTGATTTGATTTCGGTTTGGTTTGTGGTCTTCTCTATGTGTTTAGGAGCAACGAATATATACAAATTTTTTTGCCTGCCACACAGCCACACTAAAAATATGTGTAGGTATTTTTTTTTTTTGTTCGTTCTTTCTTTTTGCTCTGAATGATTTTGCTTTGATTCAACTTCTACACAGAGAAAGAGAGCCAAGGAGAGAGACTGCGAGTATGGTCCGAGGGGGGCTAGAGGTATTGGAGTGAGAGAGAGAGAGCGCGCGAGAGAGCGAGAAAGTAGTGCAATTTAGCTAGACACTTCGTTATATTTGATAATTACATTTGTGAACTTTTTGATTCTCATATTTTCGGATATTTGCACATTTTTTGGCATTTTTCAAGAGCTCAACAAAACACTTGCCATATTTGATTTTTTTTTTTTGGGTGGGGGGCTCTGGCTTTACCACATTATTGCTATTTCATTTTCACTGCTGCGCTTTTTTCTATACGTGTGTGAATTTCTTTGCTATTTTTTTTTTTCTTTTTTTCGTATTTGTGTGTGTGTGCGCGCTCTGATAGCCAAAACCCAAAATCCTCGACGACAACGACAACGACCGACGACGACGGCACGAGCACAAGTGCAAACGTTTCTCTTCACATGGGCAAAGGCTGGCGACTGACTGCTGATTGAAGGAAAAGCTCCCAAATAGCTGTACAGTTGTTGTTATTGTTATTGTTGTCGGTGGAGCCGATAGCGAGCCGATTAGATTCCTGGTACACATCGCGACATGTGCGCGCGAGTGCTTTTGCCAAAAGAGCTTTCGCTCCCGCTCTCACTCTCACTCTCTAACGGTGCCACTCACTTCACACTGGACTGGAATTTAGTTGGGATTTGTGCTTTTTGGCAATGCTGCTGCTGCTGCTTGAAAAAGAAAACTGTAAATCTATTAATGAGCAGCAGCAGCGGCAGCCTTGTTGTTGCTTTTTGTTTTAGTTTGTAATTTTACGCTCTTTCGCTCTCGCAGGCATAAACGAGCCCCGTGGAGCAGACGTCGGGCAACTGCTTTTTGGGAGGGTGGGTGGCAAGCCTGTCAGGGTTGTATTCAAGCTTTTACATGCAGGACTTAAAACGGAAAATATCATTCAATAAGATATATTGTTCACTATCTCAACTTTCACATACAAATTGAGCGCTTAAAACTAAATGTGCAACAAGCTGCACTCTTCACGTATAGAGCCTGATTGTGCAGTCGGCGCCTGTGGAGAAGACCCAAGGCTGCACCGGATGCCAGCTAACATCCAGGACGCCGAACTCGTCGCGTTTCTCGTGCGTCTGCAGCTTCTTGAGCGGCACAATCAAGGGATTTTGCAACAGATCACTAGAGAGGAGGACAGACAGATAAGTATGGGATGCATTATGGAGTATCCACTTGATACTCACTTGTAGACCATGCCATGGGAGACAATGACCGCCTGGTCATCGCTGCCCGATGCGAAGAGAGGATAGCGCAAATGGAAGGCCACGCTGCGCACGGCATTGCGATGCAAACGCATTGTCTGATATGGTTTCGTGGACAGATCCAGATCGAACCAAAGCATCTTCTTGTCATAGGTGGAGACCAGCAGATTGTCGCCCTTGGGATGTATGGACATGCCCGATATCCACTTGGAGTTGGTTAGCAGCTTCTTGATCAGCTCCTGCTTGACCAGATCGTAGATGCGTATATTGTGTTGGGTCTGCAAAGAGCGCACATGGATTATGTTGAACAGAAAGAGGAGGAGGAGGAGAAGGAGGTGGAGGACCTACCGCCACGAAGAAGCACGGTTTGACTGGATGGAAGAGCACGCACTGGATAAGGCCCTTGCTCTTGGAGAAGGGTATTTGCGAGCGTCGCTTGGAGAGCTGGTGTATGAGCGCCGAACGATTGGCGCCCTCGGGCATGACGGTGGCCAGATAATCGCCGCGACCATGCCAGGTGACCTGGCGTATAGGCTTAAAGTGTGTGATGACCACACGCACGCCCTTCTCCTGCTCCTCGGGCTCCGCATTGGACCACTGAACGGCCGTCTTGATGCGCTCGTTATCAATGACATCCAGGCTGGGCGATTCGGCGAGCAGATCATCCGTTTTCTTGATCAGCAGCTTGTCGCCCACCTTGGGATTGATGAGCAGCAAGCGACTGCCGGTGGCCACCGCAATAATAGATAGCTTGGCATTGGGACACCACGCCACGCAGCGTACCACGTCGTTTGTCTCGATGGTGCGGATGCAACGACCCGTGGCAATTTCCCAAACTGCAAAAAAGTGTGTAAATATAGAATAGGATCTATCCACAGATAAATATGGAAAACTTACTCTTGACCGTCTTGTCATCGGAGCCGGAGGCCATGTACTCGCCCTTGGGCTCCACGCTGACGGAACGCACCAGATCTGTGTGGCCGCGATAGACGAGACTCTCGACCGTGGGGAACGGCTGCAGATCGCGTGGCGAAGGCAGCTTGGGTATCAGATACTCGGCATCAATGTTCAGCTTGACGCGCTTGGCACGCGGACACAAGTACAGATCGAGGCAGCGCAGGAAGCGCTCCCGCAGATAGCGGGAATAGGCGGGCACCTCGCGCAGAGATTTGAATTTCTGTGGCATGAAGTGCAGCTTGCGCTTGTGCGGCTCATCCTTTTGCTTGAGCCACTCCTTGGTCTCCTTCTCGTCGAACAGATACTCGGGCGGTGGATTATAGGATTCGGCATGGCCGGGCAGATCACGCTTGGGCGCCGAGACGGGATCGTGTATGCGACGCATACTCTCCCGGCCGGTGTCCGTTTCCCATA
Source organism: Drosophila novamexicana (assembly GCF_003285875.2). Taxonomy (NCBI): domain Eukaryota; kingdom Metazoa; phylum Arthropoda; class Insecta; order Diptera; family Drosophilidae; genus Drosophila; species Drosophila novamexicana. The sequence goes on along the minus strand of NW_020824806.1, from coordinate 232,569 downwards.
GCATATAGAACTTTGGACCGCGCTTCTTTTGCTTTTCGCGCTCCACCTCCTCGGTGGTCTTCATCCAGCCCATTTTGAGGGCATGCACCATGCGCGATACCTTCTTCTTTTCCGACACCGACGGCAGGAAAGAACGCTTGTGATCGGGCACATTCTTGATGGGCATTTTCTCCACCTCCGATGTGAACCACTCGATCCATGGCGCGTACTCATCGTGCTCGGCATTGGGTATGCGTCCCGAGTTGACACGCTTAATCAGAGCTATATCCTCGTCGGTCAGCAACACTTCCTGGCCGGTCTGCGGATCCTTGACGGTGCGCCAGAAATTCGGATCCTCGATCTTGCGCAAAAAGTCATCGATTTGATCGCCCTTTGGCGGCTTAACAATTTTCTTGGCATCCCAGTCGTAGCCAATGTGCTTGTACTCGTCGTACCAGTGCATGGGTATGTTGCCCACTGTATTGCGTATATCCTCCTCATCAGAAGTGTCCGAGTCCTCATACTCGGGCTTTGAAGGATCACGCGGAATTATCTGAATGATGGGCTCCACTTTTGTCTGGCCAGCCGCTGTCTTACTGCTGCTGGGCTTCTCCTCTTTGGCATCATCGTTATCCTCGCTAGCTTCATCGGAGTCCTCATCTTCCTCGTCGTCGTCGTCTTCATCTTCCTCTGCATCGTCCTCTGCCTCGTTGTTCGCTTTTCTGCCCAAATAGTTGCCTTCTTCGTCGCTCTCAAACTCCAGATCTTCGCTGCTGTCCGATTGATATTCCTGATCTATGCCCTCATCATCAGTGGTATCCTCACCAGGATCTTTTACAGCTTGCAGCAGGTCCTGGCCAAAACACAAACATTAGAGTCCAAACATATATCAAACCTTATTTTAATGCTTACTTCATCCTCTTCATTGTCAGACGGCTCAGAAGCTGAAGATTGTTCATTTGTGGGCTCAGGTTCCTTCACTTTACGTTTTATTGCCTGTTTTTTAGTCATTTTAATGGAAAACAAAACGAATCAGCGCGGCGCACGTGTTGCGGCCCCAGTTTCGATGTCAAACAATTTATCGATAAATGCATTTGTTTACACTTTGTGTGAATGTTATATTTTCTCAATTTTGCGTTGCATGCTCATTTTTGCGCACCATTGCACAGCATTTTTATGTTGCTTATTCAAAATGAGCAAGGTGATTTCAAATTAAAATTAATTAGTAGCGTGCACAGTAAAAACAAAAAAGCAAATATATAAAAACTCAACACGCATTTGGTAAGACCACATATTTGTGTAAAGTCGTATAAGCGCAGGCTTACCGTACATTGCAATTAGCATCGGAAATGTTATTTGTGAGAGCAGGACAACAACATTGTGACCGTTTGCCGGGCTGCCATATCGCCGGAAACGCGTCATGTGAATAAATATTGAATAAGTACCTAAATAACGACAGAAACGTACAAGACTACACAACTCTGATGAGAATAAAAACTTAATAGAGCTTGCCACAAAAAAAAAATGTAAAAAGAGTGCTAAACTAGCACAGATCCTCTATATACATATTTAATAAACGGCGACAAGCTATTGCATCATCTAAAAAAGTCTACTTTCAGCCGCGAGTTCCATCGATTTGGAGCAATTATACACATTTAAAAGCGAAAAGAAAAAATGACTGCCCCGCGACGTCTGCGCAAGGAGCTCGTAGATTTGCAGGAAAGTAGTTTAAAATCGTTTCGTGACATCAAGGCCGACGATGATAATCTGCTGCGCTGGACGGGCCTAATTGTGCCCGACAATCCGCCCTATAACAAGGGCGCCTTTCGCATCGAAATCAATTTCCCGGCAGAGTATCCTTTCAAGCCGCCAAAGATTAGTTTCAAAACAAAAATCTATCATCCAAACATCGATGAGAAGGGCCAAGTATGCCTGCCCATAATTAGCACCGAGAACTGGAAGCCAGCCACCCGCACCGACCAGGTGGTCCAGGCACTGATAGCGCTAATTAACGATCCCGAGCCCGAGCATCCGCTGCGCGCCGAACTGGCCGAGGAATTCCTGAAGGACAAAAAGAAATTTGTGAAGAATGCCGAGGATTATACCAGGAAACACAGCGAAAAGCGTCCGGCCGATTAGTCCCATGGAGGCGAGGCGCCGGCGCCAAGCAACAGCAAACGCAGGCGATTAAACAAACCAAACTGAAACCAGGATGAGACACGGATTGAAGCCCCAATACAAACACACACACACACACACACACACACACACAGCCCCACACATGCATACGAAATTAACACAAATTTTGTTTAGAAGGAAAGATGGAAACTGCTCCACGGAGTCCCAGTTTATGCGAGTCTTGTCAAATTTGTATAAACTCGAGAAATATTTGTAGTAGAAATTAATTTGCATTAATTGTTTTTAAATACAAAGAAAAAGAAGAAAACAAAAGTTGAAATACAATATGTAAACAAAAATCTCATCTGTTAGAAACTTAAAAAAAAAAACGTATACATAATTAACACACGACGGCCGCAGTCTCTTTGATGCCAGGCACGGCATGTGCCTGATCCCGGCTCAAGCGCCTGGGGAACGCATCCTCACCCAGCATGCGCCGAAAGCAGGCCACCAGCACGCTGTTGTTGTACTGGATGAGCGCGTTGCTGAACTGATTCTTCTGCAGCTGCTGCAACGGCAACACGCTGTGCAGTGCATCCTGCGCCTCGTCCACATCGCTGCTCAGCACCTGCTGCAGTTGCTGCAGCTGCTCCAGTGCTTCTGCACTGGCCTCCAGCAGCGGCCCAGTCAGCGTTATGGTCTGCAGTGTGCCGCTGTTATCGAATTGGGTGTGCTCGAAGATGTGCTCGGCCAGCAGCAGGAGCACAGACGCCGCATAGTGGGTGAGAAACAGAAACTTGTGGAAGACTATTTTCGCCGGGCGTTGTGCCAGCAATGACTCAATTAGCATGACAAAGAAATGTCGTTGAACCTTATGAAATGTTGACTCATCATCGTCGCTGGCGGGTGCGTAATCTAACGTCTGCATATTGCTGTTGTTGCCATCGAAGAACAAGCACTTGGGCGCAGTTTGCCAGAGCGGATCAAGCTCGAAGGTGTCCAGAAGGCGCAAACGCAGCAGCAGCACCGGCTCCGATGCAAAGAGACTGCTCTGCAGTGCTCTCACCGGCGCGCCGCGGCACAGCTGCAGCTTGAGAGGCGCTCCGTGCGCCTTGACATGGCTGTAGCTGTTCGTGCCGCTGGGACACTTCTCCAGCTGATTGAACTCGCGTCGCAGGCAGTATATTTGTTTGAGCAGATCGCCCTGCTTGAGGTGCTCACGCTCCGTATAGGAGCCACCATAGACGGGCACCGAAAAGCCCAGCGCCTTGTTGATGTCCTGCTGCCTGACAATGCACAGTTCGTCGGCCAGCGGGCGCACCTTGTAGCGATTGTAGTACATGGAGGAGACGACGCCGCGCAGCTGATGCAAATGACGCAGATAGTAGCGATCCTTGGACTCGTACGCATAGATGCTGCTCTCGATTGCCTCCTCCTGCAGCTTCAGAAAGAGTCGGCAGCCGATATTGTGCTGCAGCAAAAAGTCGTTTGGTATTTGCGCCTTGCCAAACAGAGGCATGACCATGGCATCGTTGGGCTGTGCGAGCTTAGCTCGCATGGCCTTCAGCAGACGCGGCAGATCGGCTGCATCCTTTTGGTAGTTCAGGCAAATCACATAGACCTCCGAATTGCCGCGCTTCGATGTGGCCGGCTTGTAGATATGCACCCGCTGGAATACACAGTTCAGCATATACATGACCGAAACGCTGCATGCCTCGAACAGCGTAAACATTTTGATCACAAAATTGCCGCCCGTGCTCAGTATGCTGAGTGCACTTAGGATCTCAGCGAACAATAGATGCGCGACGATCTCCTCCTGGCAATCGGGCTGTGCCGAGCAATCGATTGAGCCATCTGCCGTGATTAATTGCACGCCCGCTGGGAAATCCTTGGCGCAACGTTCCGTCATGTGCTCTATGTTGGCCACATTAAGCAGATTGCCCGTGAAGTCCTTGTGGAAGAGCCAATTGTCCAGCGTGTGGAATATGAAGCGGTCGTCGGTTATCATCTCATTCAGTGCATTGCCCTCATAGTAGGGATTCAGGGTAGTGGAACGCCAGCGCCATTTGATCTGCAAGGAACTAGATAACATCTTTCTTCAAATACTATCTGTGCTCTAGATACCTCATCCTGTTTGTAGACCGAGTGCAGATAATGGTTCAGAGCGGCAACAAAGGCGCCCGGCGCCTCGCATAGGTGTAGACTATTCAGTTCCGGCTGGGTGACCAGTGGAAAACGATGCATGCACTCGAAGATCTTGCACCAAGCCACCTGTAGATCAAATAATAAGTTAATCAACATTTTATTTAAGTCTAAGACTCACGGTCACAAATTCGGCTTTTGTTTCGTTTTTGAGTCGCCAGGAGATCTCGCCCGACGGATCGCGGCGATTTGTGTGTGTGCTCCACTCCTGCACTCCATAATTGTTCAGTTTGCTCTTGATGCGATTCAACTGTTCCTTGAGCTCCTGCAGCGACTCGTACTGGTAGAATTCGCTGAAGAGCGGCTCTTGCTGTGGCAGCAACCAGGCGCTGGTCTTTGGCTTTTGATATTGGAACTTCTTTTCAAAGAGCTGTTCCACTTCCTCTCTTATGCTTAGCTTGGGACGCATATTTATTTAGGTTTCTTCAATTTAAGCAAGCAAAACTAATTCAACATGTTTTTTTTTTTCGCATAAACAGCGGTTTTAACAGCGCGTATAGCAGTAACATTTCAAGAGCTGTTATTAACAGCGCGTAAGAATAACAAAGTTATTTGTGGGTTAATATCATTAAGCAAATTAAGATATTTGCAATGATGCAATGGTGTAAGTTTATAAAGGCGTTTATATCTTATTTCTGCCGAGAGCTTTTTAAAACAGAAATTTTTGACAGGATGTTTCAATTTGAATTTAACAGTTTTCTAACAGCTATAAAACTATCGAAAGCTATCGGCACTATCGATACAGAAAGCGCATCTGCAACAGTGTTGTAAGCTAGCTGTAGTTTACCGAGCTGCGCAGATTATGGCTTACGTCTCCAATTCAAAACTCTGCCAGCGAGATTCTGTCTTCTTTGTTTTAGCTGTATAGTGGGTAAAGGTGATTGATTGTAATTATAAATATTTCAGTTCTTGGTGAGTAAAGACGCACAAGTTAGATAGCAGCTCATACTTTATTGCTTGAAATATCGTTTCGCTTAATATCGATATATCAACTAGAGTTAACAGAGCATAGTTATCGATAGCTTATATCAACCGCGAATTTGTTCGCATTTAAATTCAAATTATTCCAAAACTTTCAATTTGTATGCACTTTCGCTAGGCTATAAATGTAAGGGTTCCATCTCATAAAGCTTTATCGAAATGATTTGTGGTCTTTTATTTTACGAAAATATCTTTGTTTGCAAACTTTGAATGATTTATCCTGGAAGTTAGACTTTAAGTGCATAAGCAATATAATTAGTATAAGCTTATTGGGAATTTCTTTCTATTCGCTTTTCAAGATATTTGATAAATGAAGAACAAATGATGTCTTGTGATGTTCTGTTTTATATATTTTTGAAAGTACAAAAGAGTTTCTGGTTATTTCGAGTTTAAAACTTTTATCGAAATTGCTTTCCCAATTCATTTCCGGCTGAGTTAATGGGAATTTCTTGAGTTTTTTTTATAGGTGTTGCAATAGAAAAGAAAATAGCTTCCGTGCTGGTGGCAGCACATAAAAACATTTCTAAAACTGTGCCCAAAATATTAAATTGATAATTAAAGTAAATTTCCTTGACTCAGTTAGGCTAACCATAAAAAATAATGGAAATAAGTTGGGGCACAAAAAAAAAAGAGATATTATGAAACAATCATACGTAAAAGTATTTATGGGCAAATCGATGCATCGGCCTGTGCATATAAATCTGTGCATTAACTCACAATTTAAGTCAGCAACGGAAATAGAAAATATTGGACATAAAAAAAAAAACACACAGAAAAATAACGGTACTTTGGTAAGGGTAAGCCCAAATCTGAAAAGAAAAGGTTTTTGCTTTGGAAGCCAACCTAAAACGAGCAATACGAAAAACCTCTTTGAATCATTGCGATGATGTCTCGAACATTGGAATTCAAATTGTTGTCGTTTTTTTTTTTTTTCATATACTTTTTATATTTAACTTTTGGCTATATGGTCACTAAATCGGCGCGTGAGCTGCCGACTTTATAGCGAAACGTGCGTTGTGTCTATATGAATAATAATATTCAAATTCAAGAGCTGCATTTATTAAGTGAAACTCTCTCGGGAGGATTCTATAGTATATAGGAATGCGTATATAATGCAGACGAGACGCTCTTTTATGCATATATATGTGTATATATGTGCACATGTGTGTACATGTGTGTAAGTCGGGGCGCGACACGTGACTGTTTTATATAATTGGACATAAATACATATATGCAATGTGCTGCGATGGCTTCAACGATTCCAACTTCGAGAAGAAGCGATTGTCGAGGTAAGACTATCTGCTGGCTATTGGAGCCCAGCTCTATCTAAGCGCAGGTGTTTTGCGGCTTCTGCGGAAGTAACGCCTTCTGGCTAATGTGCAGGCGTGGCTTTAGGCCCTCTTTGGCAAATGCATTCAATTGGCTTTTGGCACCGTGGCGGCAAATTCCAATAAGACGGCGACTCGCTGACGCTGAGTCGGGTCGGACGTGTACGTGGACACGGCTTTTGTTGGCAACTCAATTTTATTTTAATTTCATATTTCTTTTCTCAAAAGGGAGTTCATTAATATGCCGGGCAGGCGCCATTGCGCTAAAAAAAAAAAAAAACAACAACAACGCTCAGCGTCAGCGTCAGCTACCTGCCACTGGCAGTCTGTACAGTAAACACACACACACACACGTACACGAACGTACGGGTAATCATGCTAGTGTGAGTGCACCCCCACTTTGGATAGGCATGCGACTCTGTGCGTGTGCGTGTGTGTGTGTGTGTATGTGTGTGCTGGCAACGGGTATCAATCCCCGTTTTAGACAACATTTGATTGTATTTGTTGCTTTAACTCTTTGAGCTGCACATCGCCGCACGCACACACACACACACACGCACACGCACGTAAATTGAAACTTCTTCAATTGTCGCTTTTGGGCTTCTAAACGTCGCCGTCGTCGTCGCCGTCGCCGTCGTTGTCGCCGCTATTTGCTCACTTTTAGTCCGGCCGAGGTGTGGTGCTAAGCTCGACTCAGGGCTTTAAAATCAGTTGCCAATTAGTCTTCATCGTTGACGGATTACAATTGCCGCTGCCTCAGCAACACACAAATTAAAAATGAAATAGAAAAACTTGTTAAGTGCTTGACGACAAAAAAAAAAAAGAAAAAAGAACAGAAATAAGAAAACAAGAAATTCATTGATAAAAAATAAGTTTCGTTCATGCGAAATTACAATAATAAATTTGGTAGCAATATTTTTGTCGTTTTGTTGTTGTTTTTCTTTTGGTTCAACTATGTTTATCCCTCGGCTCGCATCTGTTGTTCAATTGGCAAGATGTCGGCATAGCTGACGTTTGAAAGCGCATTTTTATAGCGCTATGCTGCATCTAGTCAGTTATTCAATGGAACAATCAACAAAACGGTGTTTCAATACTTCAATTTTTTGGAGATTTCGCTACTCGGAACATCTCAAGGGGATCGTCTGATGTTGCTCGTTTTTATTGTATTTAACTTTTCGTTAATTTTCATAATTTAGCTTTTATTGCAGCAAGGACAGAAGGCGTATTATAGACAGGATTATGGACCCACAGAAGGATAATAGAAAGACAATCAAGGAGAACTTTGAATAAAAGCTTTTTGACGCTGGAAATGTTTGCCTTACGAAATTTCTATTAAAACAAAACGTTTTTAAGGATTGCTACTTTTGAATGTCTTGAAGCTTAAAGTCCTTGAAAAGAAACCGTTATCTTAATCTCTTTTCTGAATTTAACATATTATTTATAACTTTAACAGGCTAAGTTAAAGATTGCTCAGCCTCTCTTGTTTATCCTTGCATAATATCAAATATAATATTTGGTGTATCTTTTTCTTTACAAATTAATGCAAAATAAATGTAAATACAATATCTAAATACAAATATAAAAAGAGTTTTTTGATTGCTACTAAAGTAAAACGAGGGCCGTGTGAAATGAATGTCACACATTTGTTGCATAATAAAACTAGTTTCATTTTGACATTTACAGCCAAAACATCGCTTGGCTAATTCGTCTTAGCTGCATAATAAGTAAAATACAATTGTTAAACGCAAACACTTTAGATGTAAACAGAAGAAAAAAAGTCCACAGACCAACAGACGCTAAGCTTATAAGCACACATCAAAACAGATTGGCAGCACCATTTTTAAACTTGCGCCCATTTGGCAGCGGCATTTTGCAACACTGCATTGCAATCGATACAGTGGTGATTTCTCGATAAGCTTTTATCGCTGAAAAAAAGTAAACAATTAGGTGAAGCAGATTAAGTAAAGCTGGATAATCTACATAAAGCATATATTTTAAGTAATGGACAGCCAGGTAAGTGTGTGTAAGCCACCAATGATATCTTTAGGAACAGCACCTATAACTGTCAAAGTGTTGTCGTCTATGAATACTTCACACAAATTAGTTGCGCCACACCGTTATCTGAAAGTGGCTTTGTGATAAATCTGCCTAAATACACACATAGTATGTACACATTAACAATAGACATTAAGGGCAGCGGGTCCCGCCAATGACGTAATTAACACGGCTGAGTGAACATTAGCTACAGTTATCAGGGCAATCGTAGTCAGTTTTTGGCGGATTCTTAGAGGGGCGTTTGCTGTATTTTTGCAGGCACCGATTGATGATCTATTATTGGACATTGTGGACAATGCTTGGCGCATGGAAGTGCTGCCGTTCGATCAAATATTAGTACCAATCGAAAAGCTGCCCGATCCCGAAGCCGACGGCGGTGATTCACACCTCACCCTAAGCGAACAGGTGAGCAATGCGCAACTTGATAAGATTTATGTTAAGTTCCTAAAATTTCATTTGCAGGAACAAAAGTGGACTGACTTGGCGCTCGGCTCTCTGGCACCGGACGCCGCTTTAATCGATCAACTTAATATAACAGCTATCTAACCAAGGACGAGCAGCCTACGTGTTAGCACGTCCCCAACGCTTCTTATACCACAAGTACTATTAATCACACCACAACATGAGTAGCAGCAGCAGCAGCAGCTGCAGCAACAGCAACAACAACAATAACAATGCCATACATCAACACCTGCATTCACCCAGTAAACTAACCGAATTCGCGCGCAATTTTGAGGATAAGCCGGAGTCGCTATTCGGACGCGTCGTCACAAAAATACAAAATGTCTATAATCAAAGCTACAATACGGTCAACGATATATCCAGCGGCGGCAGCAGCAGCAGCAGCAGCGTCCAGGTGGGCAAGTCCAAGTTCTATGGGGCAGGCGGCGCCGACATGGACGGCGACGCAAGCACACGCAATAGCCCAACATCCAGCTTGAACACAATTCGGCCGCAGCCACCAACAACGCTCAAGCTGCGCAAGAGCAGCGAAACGGCCAGCGGCGGCAGCAGCAGCACAACAACCGTCGAGGAAACGTGCGAGGCCAACGAGCGTGTCGATGAGCTGCCAGGTGAAGCGAATCAGGGCCGCACCGTGTCCAATGTGCTCAAGCACATCAGCAGCATTGTTGCCTCAAAGAATAATAATGTAAGTGTGATGGCAGTCGATCTGTTGCAGCTTGTTTGCTGACGTTTCTTTGCAGGATTTGCGCAACTATAAGGAGACGGAACTGCAGCGTCTGTGGATGCCCGATTCGAAGGCCAAGGAGTGCTATGATTGTGCACAAAAGTTCTCCACATTTCGTCGCAAGCATCACTGCCGTCTCTGTGGTCAGATATTCTGCTCCAAGTGCTGCAATCAGGTTGTGCCCGGCAGCATAATACGCTGTGAGGGCGATTTGAAGGTGTGCAATTACTGTTCCAAAATTGTGCTTACCTCACTTAAATCCTCCAGCACAAATATCGGCGGAGATTTGCAGGCACTGCAGCAGCATCTGAGCAGCAAGCTCGAGGTGCAGAACAGTGCGCCCAGCACACTCTCCGCCCAGAAGCAACGCGTTCAGGTGTCCCGCAAGACATCGCTGGGCTATCAGGAGGAGCGCTTCAGTTCGCAGCCGAACTACACGGTGCTCTCCATGAACGATCGCAAGTACATACTGCAGCAGTCGAATTCGCTGATAACCCTGCACGAGGAAATGCAGCGCGAGCTGCCCGTTCAAAACTGCGGCCAGCTGCTCATCGAGTTTCTCAATACGAACAACAAGTCGGCTAATGAGGTTCAGGCGGTGGCCATACTGAATGCCATGCTGGCGGCCGGCTTCCTTGAGCCCATCGTGCCAGATGCCGAGCAGACGGAATTCGATGCCACGCTGCATTACAGATTTGCGGATCTGTCGCGTACGGGTGCGGCCAGAGCGGAGGCGCCAGACAAGAGCATTGATCCAATAAGTCCACAGTTTGATACCAGCACAGAGCCGCAGCCGCCCAAGTCTATGGATTTGTCCCTAAGCTTTCAGTCTGCCAAGGAGCTGGAGCTGGAAAATGACATGAGCTTTACGACCACTTCGACCAAGCTGCTGGAGTCCTACTGTGATCATGAGGAGCAGCTGCTGGCACAGCTGTTGCGCGCCCATCAACTGGACGCCGAGTGGGGCAAGGTGTTGCAGACGCTCTGCTCGACGGCAGCGAATCATTTCAAGCCCGAGTACTGCACCAACGATCTCATGGACATACGCAACTATGTCAACTTTAAGAAGGTGCCGGGCGGCAGGCGCAAGGACTCGAAAATTGTTCATGGCGTGGCATTCTCCAAGAATGTCGCACACAAGGACATGGCCACGCATGTCGAATTTCCGCACATCCTGCTGTTGCAGTGCCCCATTGTCTATGAGCGCATCGAGGGCAAGTTTGTTACCATCGAGACGGTGCTGCTGCAGGAGAAGGAATATTTGCGCAACGTCTGCGCCCGCATCATGAACTTCGAGCCCAACGTAGTGCTGGTGCACAAGAATGTAGCCGGCATTGCCCAGGATCTTCTGCGCTCCTACGGCGTCACTCTGGTGCTCGACGTCAAGCTCTCCGTTATGGAGCGACTCGCGCGCACGCTCCAGTGCGACATTGTGAGCTCCATTGAATCGAACATAACCATGCCGAAGCTGGGCCGCTGCAATGACTTCTACATTCGCAACTATTCGGGCGGCAAGACCCTGATGTTCTTCGAGAAGCTGAAGAATCCTCGTGGCTACACCTGTCTGTTGCGCGGCGGCAACAATGCGGAACTGACCCGCGTCAAGAAGGTGGCCTCGGCGCTGCTCTTTGCGCGATATAACTGGCGGCTGGAGATGTCCTTTCTGCTGGACGAGTTCGCCCAGCCGCTCAGTCCCAAGCCATCCATATTCGACTCCAAGGAGTCCAGTCCCAATGCAGAGAATGCTGCCGAGGAACACCTGGAGGCCGCTGAGCCGCAGCTGCGCTCATCCGCAAAACGGCCGCTGACCGAACGCAAATCGGAGGAGAAGTTTACGGCCGCCATCACTGAGAACGTGGCCGACTTTACGGATCCGTTGCGCTCCTCGCAAACTGAAACCATGTCCAGCTCGGCGGCCAATCTCAACGTGCAGGCCCTGGCCGTAGAGAATCGCTACGATAATCGCTTTCGCAATGCGCTCAGCTCCACGCTGTTGTCGGTCAGCCCGTTTCTAACGTTTCCGCTGCCCTATCTGGAGACGGAGCAGGGTCGCAATTGCAAGCTGCGCAAACTCTTTCCCGCCGAGCTCTACTTTTCCAAGCTGTGGTCCAAGACGCCAACTGCTCTGGAGCGCCCCGAAAGCCTAGACGCGGATCCATTTAAATCCAACACGGAGCCGGGCAACAAGGAGAACGAGCAGCAGCTACTGCCGGCACACGATTTCGTCAAAATGAAGATTACATCGCCTGCCAACAGCCGGGATATACAAACGCTCCTGGCCGAGTTTCGGTCATTTGGTGGTCGCTTTCCCAAAGGAAAGGCGTCAAGTAAGTGTTTAATATTTGACATGCTCTTACAATCTATTAAATCTCCTTCTAATTTAGTGCTCAAGCAGAAGAAGAAGAAGATTGGCGAGATCATACAGCGTCCGCAAAAGGTCACCGATGAGCAGCTATACAAGGATGCACTCGATCCACAAAATCATCAGCGTTTGCCGGTACTTTTCTGCAGCTTCCACTTCAACCCGAAGGGCGTGTCCTCCTTCTGCAAGCTGCCCATGCTGTTGGACATGAAGTTCTATGGCCAGCACGACATCATGCTGGAGCAGTTCCTGCAGCGCTATTGCTGCCTCTTCAACTCGATGTGCCCGTCATGCAATCTGCCCATGCTGGGCCATGTGCGTCGCTACGTTCACTCGCTGGGCTGTGTGCATGTTTATCTCACCGAGGATTCAACGCGTTCCGATCCCAAGCGCATCTACTTCACATCCTGGTGCAGCATTTGCAATGCCACGACGCCACCGGTGCCGCTCTCGGATGCCGCCAAACGTCTCTCGCTGGCCAAGTATCTGGAAATGCGCTTCCACGGCCACGCCTACAAGCGCCGTCCGCCCACAGAGGCTGGCGGCGCAGCTGCTGAGCATAGCAATCCCTGCGAGCACTCGCTGCACCGAGATTATGTGCATCATTTTAGCTTTCGTGGCGTTGGCGCCAAGTTCCAGTACACGCCCGTCGAGGTGTGGGAAACGGATTTGCCCTCGTTGACGTTACAAATGGAGTTGCCCAAGCCATTCATTGGCGTGCAAGTGCAGGAGGAGATTAAGAGCTTCTCGATACGCGGTCATGAGGTGTATACGCGGATACACGAGCGAATCGCCGATCTGGCCACCGAGGAGGAGAACTCCCCGTTGGTATCCACACTGAAGGCTAACCTCACCAAGGATCAATTCATATTCAAGCAAAAGGTGGAAATTGTGCACACCCTGCTGACGGAACGTCTGGTCAACTCCTACGATATAGCCGACGCGCTCGTCATGGCCAAGCGCGTGCTGGCCGAGAGCATTGAGCTGTGGGGTCCACGTCTGCATGAAATCGAGCAACTGGCCCAGAAGCATGCCAAGCAGTCGCATCATATCGATGCCGGCACCATATGCACCGAGGAGCTGCGACCCGAACAGCTAGATGCCGCCAGCCAGGAGCTGGCGAAGAGCAAAGGCAACAATCTGCAGCAGGATGGCACACCAATAGAATGTCCCGGTGAAGACAACCCGGAGACGGAAAAGAAGCTGACCGTGGACCAGATGCTCGCCTCCACAGTCAACGTCAATGCGGACAAGAAGTCCATCAAGTCGCGATTGCTCACGCTGCGTCAGCCTGCGAATAACCAAGCCAATCCGCTGCAGTCGCCCTTCGCGCCACAGGATCATCTGACGCTGCCCATGGGCGCCATACCCGTGCTGGTCCGCGAAAACGATCTCAGCTCAGTTATTGCCTATGCCTTGACCTCGGCCGAGTATCAGCGCTCCATTGCAGCTCTGAATGCTGGCGAAGCTGCCGGCGGCGATGCCAACTCCAGTCCGGTGCCGAAGCACAAACAGCTGGATACCGATGCGGAGGAGACGGCTGCCAGTGGCGAGTCCGAGGAGCGCAGCAAAGCTAAAACCCAGCCACAGCCGCCCAGCGCACATGTCCTGCTCTCCTTTGGCAACAGCACCCAATTTCAGTGCCAGATTTACTTTGCGCGCGAATTCGATGCGATGCGCGCGAAATGCTTGAGTCCGCCCAAGCTGGACCGGACGCTGTATCGCCGGCTGGAGAAAAGCAAAATGCGCGAGGAGCTGAGAATCTCACAGAATCGCAACGGCTCCGAAATGGAGCTGGTGCGTAAGCCCAGCGATGTGGCCGGCAGCGCACAGCACGTTGAGCAGCCGGATGCCGAGGAAGAGTCGCGCATTGCGCTCGCCCGCAGCCTCTCCAGCAGCGTGCAGTGGGAGGCGCGCGGTGGTAAATCCGGCTCACAATTCTGCAAGACGCTGGGTAAGCTCCGATGGCTCCACTTCACAAATATATAAACATATCTGAGATCTATATCATAATTGCAGACGATCGTTTCGTGCTCAAGGAAATGGGCAAAAAGGAGATGCTATTATTTGAGAACTTTGCGCCCGAGTACTTCGAGTACATTGCCAAGTGCCAGCAGCAGCAGCAGCATCCCACGCTGCTGGCCAAAATTTTTGGCGTCTTCAAAGTCAGCATTAAAAAGAAGGAGTAAGTGCGCGACAATAGTTGAATATTCATATACTTATCCCTTGGCCTGCCCGCTAGCAGCTCGTGTGTGGAGAAGTCCTTGCTGGTCATGGAGAATCTGTTCTACGGCTGCGACATATCCGACAAGTTTGACCTGAAGGGCTCGGAGCGCAATCGCCGTGTGGATCCCAGCAATACGAACGGCGAAATTGTGCTGCTCGACGAGAATCTAGTGAATAGTAAGTACCACGTAATCGAGACATGGCTACAGTTGCTCACATCCAACCGAATTGCCTTGCAGTGTCCTGGTCGAAGCCGCTTTATGTACTCTCCCACAGCAAAGCTGTGCTGCGCGATGCCATACAAAGGGATGCCTCGTTTCTGGAGCGCAATAAGATAATGGACTACTCTCTGCTGGTGGGATTGGACAGTAAGCACAATGTGCTCGTGCTGGGCATAATCGGTGCGTGTGTGTGTGTGTCTCCACAGATGCGTCAGTTTATTTAGCCGCCTGTTCTTTTGCAGATTATATACGCACTTATACGCTGGACAAAATGCTGGAGTCGATGATCAAGCAGTCGGGTCTGCTGGGCGGCATGGGCAAGTCGCCCACCATTGTGGCGCCGCAGCCCTACAAGCAGCGCTTCGTCGAGGCGATGGATCGTTATTTCTATACGGTGCCCGATCGCTGGGAGGGCCTCTCTAAGATCTGACGCAACCAAATATACCCAACACTTAGTTAAGCTGTTTAACGTCTAGTTAACGTATAGTTTTGATAAAGCAACTAAAACGCAAACGCTGCTGCTTAAAATCACATTCTCATAAACCAGCCGACATATCCGCCAGCGAATTGTTTTGCACTTGACCCACTTGTGCGCCGGAAATGGCCACCCATTCAGGACAATTGAAAGCTGGCCAGCCAGCTGCCCGCTGTGGGTGCTGTTGTTAGTTGCGTGTGCGGAAATAATTATACTGATTGAAAATTGCGTTGCGAAATGGACTCAGGAGTGCGGCTTCATTAAGGATGCATGCGAAATGCAGGAACCTCGACAGGCTGACAGCTGGCTGGCAGGCTGCATTATTTGGCTGCACCCACAAAAGTGACACCTTCAACTCGAGTCAGGGACACAAAACAACACACACACACAAACACCTACCTACCAATTCACACTCGCATTCGCACACGCTCAACGACTGCGATTCGTGCTTGATTGAAAGTTTTTGGCGTGTGAGAAGTTTGTGTTTTGGCTCAGTTTGGATTTACGATCCGTGCGGTCAAGTTGTTGTTTGCGCTTGAACGGCTTTCAGTTTCGCATTCGCGTCTTCCTTGCTGGGCCACTTGGACATGGACAGCGGCCATCTGGGCTTAAGCCCAGCCATGTTTACGCCCAGCCGCTTGCCCCGCCAAGTGCTGTCCTGTGGCCAGTGTTAAAGAGTGCAAAGTGCAAAGGCAACAACAACGATGGACTGGAAACACAACGATGGGTAAAGAGAACTTTCCTTTATGTATATGCATTTATGTAGTTCAAAGAGGTGTTAGGTGCCATGGCCTTGGCTTTTGCATTCACGCCAGCATAATGGCGCATTCATGCCATCTGCATTACGTATACGCCCCGTGGCGTGACATGCAAATGTTAATTAAATGCCGGCCATAAATCTCCTTCTATATATATAATTATGTGCAACGGAATGTGTACACGTATTGTAATTGTTTACTATTGTTGCTGCTGGCGCTGTAATTGCCAATTGATTAGCATATTTAAATGCGACCCAAACTAAAAATAGCAAACTAACCAAAGGTCATTTGGCACTGTCAAGATTAGAGCACTGGACTGGTTACAAGAACTAAATTGAAAACAAAAGAAGTTTGCTCGTTAAAGCCGAATTTGCAATGCACTTCTAGACAAATGGCTAAGCAGCGAGTTTTTATGCAGCTGGTAATAGCTGAGTTTGTTGAAGAAATCTTGAAAAAATAGATAAAATTTCCTTACTTTTCGACTGATTTTATAAAGAAGCGTTTTGCTGAGGTAAACTACCTCTAGATACATGAAGATATTTTGAAAAACATAAAAAAAATTTCGAATAATTTCTGTTTTCTGTTTACCAAGCGAATATTTTGGGAAAAAGGTAATTCTATCAATGGATTATTTACAATGAAGGGAAAAGATGTTTTGCCTTGCTTTCGATAGAGCTTCTGGGTAAAGTAGTCCAAGCATGATAGAACCTAGTAGGTGCACAGTCTGTTCAAGATGTCTTAGATATACATTACACAACAGTTTATTTATTGACCAATTGTTCCTCTCGAATATAGTCCCGACATATATACTACCAGAAAGACAGTAGATACTGTTTAAGTTTTTTGGGTATATTGATTTTTTTTTGTATATTTCGTGACAAAATTATAATACACTATAAAAACGGTATTATAGGGAAAGTTGACTTGAACCTTTAACCTTTATCTACATACCCATAGATGAAGGGCATACAAAATTCGTTCTTGGAAAGCTTATATTTATTTGAAAAAAGATAGAATTATCAAACCAGAGAAACTCCTCTTTTTATCTACATAACCCATAGAAGAAGGGCATACAAATTTCGGTGTTTGGGCGCATTCAACTGCTTTGCTTACATTTATTACCTTGGGGCGGGTGGAAAATTGGGTCAACCGTTTGGCGCTGTTGCTATTAAAAGTCGAGCCCGACATGATTTGGGCGCCTTTAGCACTCGCAGCTGCAGTTGTTGCTTTCGCCTTTGCGTTTGCGTTTGTGTCTGTTTCCGTTTCCGTTTCGAGTCAACGGTCACGCACGCAATTACAGCTGCAGCTGCAGCTGGCTTTTTGGGCAAACTGATAGAAAGCTGACACTGACGACACGATTTTGATTTACAGCCATAAGCAGCTAATCTACACGCTACTTGATTTCTTAACTATTTTTGGAGCAGGTTGATGATGCAAACGCTTCTAGGAAATTAAGTCGTAATATGCCTTTTCATTTGTATACCCTGAACCCATTGAAAATGGGTAAAAGAGGTATAATGGATTTGTGCAAATGTACGTAATTTTTTCCTAGAGTCTTTACACTTTTAGGCCTCTCTCTTTATTATTCGTTCGCTTAAACTCCTCCACTTTTGCGCTCTCCTTCGCCTTTCTATGCGATTTTCAAAAAGTTTAAATAACAGATTTTGACTAAAAATCCACCAACTGTAGCTCTAAGAGATTTTAAAGCCTCTCTCTTTGTTATTCGTTCGCTTTAACTCTTCGACTTTCACGTTTTGTTTCATTTACTGAATATCGCCTATCTATGCGATTTTCAAAAGCTTCAAATAACAGATAACAGATTTTTATCGTATTTTGACTAATAATACATCCAATGTATTATTCTTAGTCAAAGCGAGCTCTAACTGCACTTCCCTTTATATTCTTTAATATCTGTGTAAAGTCTTTCCCCCTTTTTTTTACACTCCTTCCGTTTTGTTAAACCCTCCTGGCCTTTTTTTCAAGCGTTCCAAGCTATGATTGATGGTTCTACACATCGGTTGTTTAAAAAATAGCTGCAAATGCATATGCAAAACCTTTTTGGCCATTAAATATGCAAATTTGCCAGTCATATTACAAGAACAACCGCAACTGCAACTGGAAGTACTCAATGGCAACAGGTGTGCACATTGCAATTTGCATGCCACGAACGGTGCATCATTTATGAATATTAAACACATTTAAGGCATGTCTTAGGCTAATCCGAATGTCGCCATGGGCGATGTGGGCGCAATTGGCAGCTATCGATTGATGTGCAAAAATAAACAAATCATTTAATTCACACTGAACATTTTCCAATTTCTTGCATTTTGTCTGTTTTTCTGTCAGGTGTGTGCCTAGCAACTCACGCCAGCAGGTGTATAAAGGTGTGTGCGTGTGTGTAAGTTTGTTGTGTGCGTGCTGGCACGCTATGAAGAAATTCCTTTGGAGCAGCTCCCAGCTAGGGTCTAACAGGCGTATTAGTATTATTCATAAGGCACCATTTGCTAAGGTCTACCATCAGAGCGTCTTTTTATTGTCTAACCCGGTTCCATTTTATAGGGTATGCCGAGGTGTATTCGCCAGCTGGAAATAAATATTACTCATATATCATTTCTCATTCATTCTTCTTTGAATCTACATTTTTTATTACCTCAACAACTGCGTTATGAATCATGCAACAAACAATAAATTAATTCGGGAACTGGCACAACTTAAAGCTGAAGAAAACTATTCTTGAATCTAATGAAAATAAAAAGAAGTTTGACGAAGGCTTGAACACAAACCTGGGCTTATAAAATGGGAAAGTCGGGTTCCCGAAGGGTTCTTTAAGGCGTACAAATACAACTAATACCTGGAAGAACTGTTCTAACTGCCAAGAATATGAAGAATGTTGCCCAAAGCAGATTCCAAGCAAAACAAAACTTAGAAGAATTAATTAGTTAGATACTTTAAAGACTTCCGCTTACTTTAAGGAATATTTCTGAAAGTCGTAGAGCCTATTTCAAGGAATGTTCCCTTATGATAAACGGAACCCTTTTTAAATATGCAAGAACTTATAGGGTATGCCTGGGTGGGGCATGCTCATGCTTAACTATTTACAAGTATGATCAATCGAGGAATACTGCCTTAAAGTAACGAGAAACCCTTTTAAGTAAGCAACATTTTATAGGGCATGCCTGGGTGGGGCATGCTCATACTTAGCTATTTCCACGTAGCACATTTTTCTTGTTTTTTTGCAATTATTAGCGATTTTGCTTCGATTCCGTGTTATTTGGTTCCAATGGCAACGCCGACGCCAAACGTAGCCAAGGCCCCGGGAGGAGGGTCTCCCAATTGGTAATTTGTGGCTAAAAGCATTTTCTTTTGCTGTCTGCAGTGCCGGGGCGGAGTTCAGTTGGAGTCGTTCGTTCTCGGAGCCGGACCTTGCAGCCAGTCACAAGCACAGGGATCGCTTTGCCATCGGCCAGCCGCACGAGTACATTGCCATTGACGATCTCAAGTTCTTCCGGCGCCGCCAGCCCGTCCAGCTGCACACGCACAGCAACTTCTGTCTGTACAATAGCGCGGAGCCAACGGTTGCCTTCGGCTCATTGAAGTCCGAGTACACCAGGAATTATTGCTGCAAGGGCCACGCCGACGCCCGGCCACCGCGTACCCTGCTGAGGCGTGCCACATCGCTACGGCTGGAGGGCTTGATGCAGCTGCTGTCCGAGCATCAAGACAAATATCACTGGTACACGGCCGAGGATCTGCAGTTGTAAGCTGACCCCCAAAATTTGTATGCACAGATAACTATTTTCCACCCCCCCCTCAGTGCACGCACGTATCCGGTGCGCAATCCGGAGAGCTGGCAGCTGGGCGGCACGCATGGAGACGGGAACATGAAGAGCTCCTCGTATCTATCACATCCCATGGTGGACAGCGGCGCCCAAATACTGCCGCGGGAAATGTTCCGCGACGACAAGGAGCCGTCCAACCGGCTGGCCAGCGACAAGTTCAAGCGTGATGTGGCCGCCCGGGAGCAGAATCGTTGCCACCTGCAGATGCGAGCCGAGGACACACAGTACGAGCCAACGCCGTCCGAGTACAAGCGTCAGTATGTGGAGCAGTTTCCCATCGAGAAGGCGCACTCGATACCACAGATCAGCAGCATCAGGATGCAGGGCGAGTTCCATGCTGTGCCGGAATACCAGGACAGCTTCAAGATGTACGCCAACTACTCGAAGAGTGCGCCCATCAAGAAGCACGACAATCTGCGCATCTCTGGCGCCGAGCAGGAGCCAAGCGAGGCGAGCGGCGGTGATTTGCCCGAATATCGCGATAAGTTTAATGTCCCACCCAAGCACATGGCCAAGGAGAAGTCCCTGAAGACGGACGATCATCTGCGGCCACGCGGCGAGTTCACCAAAGAGGTGCCCGAGTATTACGAGAGCTTCCGTGATCCGCACATCACCGAGATGCCGGAGCGCGGCAAGGTGCGCGAGCCGTGCCTGCGTCTGCGCGGCAAGATCGAATTTAATCCAGAGTATAGCAATAACTATCTGAACTTTCCACGCGCCCGGCCGGTGCTGCGCAAGCCAGTCTCCTCCTTCCGGCTGCCCACCGCAAGCACCACCAACACGAACACGAACACGAACACCACCGCCGCCGCGACCAGTCCTCAGTTGCCCGCGGCCAGTAGCATGACGGCCAACGAGCTGACCGCCACGCCCGAGTATCGTCGCGCCCAGTACAATTACCAGTTGCGGGAACGGGAGCGGGAGCGGCCACGCGAGCTGAATGCTGCTCCAGCTGGTAATCTGCGCAAGAGCTCCGACTCCTCGCTGGATGCCGGCCACTGCCCGCTGCAGTCGCAGGCCAAGCGACGTCCGTCTCGACAGCGTCAGCTGAAGGAGGCGCCGCCAGCTGCACCGAGCTTCGAGGATGTGGCCACTGGTGGCTCCAAGAAACCGGCCAGATATGGACGGCGCGGCTCCGTCCAGCAGAACGCGGCCAAATGCCGTGACAAGTCCTCCATCATTGAGGGCAATCCCAAGTATGCCGCCGGCTGTCGCCGCCAAGCCAAGCAGAGCACAGAGAATCAACAGGGCTCCTTTGTGGTGCTCGACGAGCCATGCAAGCCTTCCAATTGGATGAAGAAGACCTGGTACGATTCCTAGGCAAATTCATCAATCAATAAAGAATTTACTTATAAACACGTATTTATAAAGATTTTGATGGGGCACCTAAATTGTTGAGCTCTATAAGAACATGCCAAATCTCTTGGCTTATGATCTTATTTAACATCCTAATACTATATAATATTATGCCATCGAATTAATTCTAGAATCCAAACATAGAGTTAAAAATTTTTGATCTTAGAAAAACACTTTTCCATTGTATTATCTAAATTTGAAAACTACTTATAAACTTTTCCATCTGAAAATTTCTCATTGTAAAATTTACAAGTACGTTTTAATAGTTTGCATCCTTAGCCTAAACATTATAATATTTTAGAGTTTATTCCTTACTTAAGTAATATTTTTGGAAAGATTTAAGCATCTAGTGAAGTAGTCGCGAGAAGATGAAGAGAAGAAGCGAGAAGTTTAAAAGTTTCTATTCTTAAGCAATAATCAGAAACGACGGCTATTTTCTGATTGTTCCTATATCAGTCAAATAATATAAGAGTCCAAAGATATCTTTAAAAAATAGACAAAGCAAAGGGTATAAAGAAGCCCAGAAGCAACGATTAGATCCGACCCGTTTAACATCTGCTCTTAACGCTTTTCGGTTCGCTTCTCTCGGCGCTCCGGAAGATCTGTGAGAGCGTAAACTTGGGCACGTAAACATAAACAAACCTTGGCGGGTTTTCAAACACGCGACCAACTCAACTTGTTTATCTAATCTACACGCCCATTGATAAGCGAGCCGAAAGAGCGACGCTTACTCATAGATCCGTAGTATCATCAGGAATTTTGCAATCGAAGCATGTGGAGAGCAGCTGCGAACTAAGGAGAGTAATTATAGGGAACACAATATTGGACATGAGCGTGGAGGTGGGTCATGCGGCCAGTCCGCCTGGTCATATACTGGGCTATGCGATACGCAGCCATACGCGCATCTATGTCTCCTACATAATTCCCACTTGCTTGGCGCTGTTGGTCTATATGCTGCAGACGTCCACAGACTTGGCCTTGAGCTATCAGCATTTCCGGCAGCATGAAAACGGCTACGGAGCCGGCACACTAATACTAGTGCTTGTGCCACCGCTGCTCACCTGCTTCCTGGTGCTCAGCTCCAGGGACCAGCGCAGCAGCGCCAGCGACGCCAGTCGCAATAAGTTTGTGGCCTGCAGCCTGGGACTGTTGCAGCTGCTCCTCTTTCCATTCGCCGTACTCTACAGGTGAGCTTAAGAAGAATATATGGCTCCTGCTCTATAAGCTCAATCCTCCCCAGGTTCACCAAGCGCCTGTTTTGGTCCGTTGAGGCGCTTTTCCACGCCGACGACGATGTGGAGCGCATGAAGTGCCTGTCCAAGGCAACGCAAACCTCCAGCATCGAACTGTACCTGCTGATCCAGGCCTACGCCCAGGCGGCGCCACAGATTATACTGCAGATGTACCACATGCTCGCCCAGGACATCTTTCGCAACTACGAGACATGTGAGTACAGAGGATTGGTTTTCATCCGAGTCTGGTTTAAGTGAATGCCTCAATTGCAGCCGCACTGCAGGGCATGTGTCTGGTATTCGCGGCCATAGATCTGGCCGGGATCACCACCAGCTATCATCGCATCGAGAGCCAGCGTCGCGTGGGTCGTAACTATCCCTGGGCAACGGCGCAGCAGGTGGAGGCCCAGCGCTGTCGGCTGGAGCAAAACGAGCGGCTGTGCGGCGAGGTTGAGCGCAGGAAACGCGAATCGGAGCGCACGCTGGCAACAAGCTTTCCGCAATCGGAGAAAATCATGCAGAATTTTCATGCCAGGCAGATGGATAGCCAGGTTGGCAGCCATGAACTGCACATAAGCGGATATGATGAGGTGGACAATGATGGAATGGAGACGCTGGAAACCAAAGTTCTGCTGCACTCGCCGACAGCAGCTGCCGGCAACATCACAGATGATGATAAGATATACCAGGCCAGGCCCAAATTACAGCTGCGACGCGAAGAGCTCAAGCATTTGGATAGCATCGAGGTGCTGGATACAGTGCCCGAGACGCCAGCGCCTCCGCCTCCGCCCGCCACTGCGCCGCCGGCGCTGCCCATGCTGCGGCTGCCCACAGACAATAGTCCGCCGACGGCCGCACCAGATCTGCGACGCACTGTTTCGGATACTGAACACAGACGCAGCCGGCTTGTGACACGGCCACTCTCCCAGCTGGAGACATTCAAAGACATGCTGCTGGTCAATGCCCAGCTGTACATCAAGGAGCACGTGCCGCGGCCGCCCAAAGTGCTGATGGGACGCGTCAATGAGGAGCCCAGCGATGATCGCACTCCATTGGTGCTGGCACAGACGCCAAAGGGCACGCCCGTTACGCCCAAGGATGTGGTGGACTTCTACTTTCCGCGGCCCACAAAGATTGTCAACGGCATACAGCAGGATGACTTTGCGGGCAAAACCGTTGCCTTCTTCGGTTGGATAGCGTTCATCACAATGCGCATGCTCTCGCTGGCCATGTTCTGTGTCTTCTATCCACGTGCCTTCTTCATCATTGTGGGCGTGCACTATGCCCTAATGCTGGCCGCTTTGGCGCTGGAGACACGTTGCCGCGTCAGCTGGAGCCGCTCGTTGTTCTATCTGCTCCTCGGCTACATCTACATTTTTGTGCTGCTCGAGTTCCGTGTGTGCTTCAAGAGCGTAAAGAGATGGTATGTCTGCTACCTGATGCTCATACTGGTGGAGAACATAACCATGTCAGCGATTTGGTATGCGAACGAGCAGTTCGAGTCCTGGTGGTTCGGCTTTATTTGGGAGTGGATCGTTTACAGCGGCATTTTGTTTCTGGCCACGATCGTGGTCTACTACTGTATACTGCGTCCCAAGGATGTCACGCTCATCGTGGAGGACGAGCCAGCAGCCCAAGGGGATCAATCAGAGCAAGCGCCGGTTGCTTAGCAGCGCCGTTGCCAGGCTCCGAATATGTTTGGCCTGACACAGCAGTCGGTCAAGCACTTTTCATTGTCGCATATTAGCTCGTATAACACAAAAATAAATTATTTTCGTTACTATTTACACTAAAAAGCGCTTAAAAATGAAACGCAACGATAATTTTCGCATCTTGGGCAAGGGCCCCTGCCCCGCTGAGATTACCGAAACTCAGCAAAGCTTTGGCACACCCTACAGAAACAAAAAGCTGAGTAAGGGCGAACTGTTTGTTAATATTTTAGCGTCTGATTCAGTTATTTACCTTATATTGTAGTTACACGCGCTAATCGTATGGAACAATACCTGTGGAAAGAGTTTCTGGACGAATACAATCGTCAGAATTTAGTTAAGGTCGACTTGGGCCCCAATCACACCGAGTATTTTGAACAGTTCTGCAAGGATAAGCCGCCGGAAGACGAAGAGCGTTTGGAAGTGCGCATTAACAAGTATCCCCTCTACTGCACCACGGCCATAACTTTATGGAATCATGAGGGCGACGTTTCGAAGACTTTCAAAGTGAAGTATTCTGTGACCAGGCCATTGGCGGAATGTACCGAAAAGTTTGGACCTTAATCCAAAAAAAAAAAATCGTTATTGTTCAGTTGAGTTTTAATGTTCTGTGTGAATTTACATGTATGTATTACGGACGCAACACATACAGCTAAGCATGCAAAATCTTAGTTTATCTTAAATTAAATGCTATTTAAATAACGGAATAATTAGAGAGACTTTCTGATGTTAATCGATTGACCGATAACCGGTCTATTGTTACAAGTGTGTACACACAGTTTTGTAGTGTGGTCGCCAGCCCTTGTTCTCGTGCGTATAGGGCAACACTGCCGCTGACGTGTCTGTAAAAATATCGAAGCTGAAACAGGCGGTGCAGGCTATTTACGCATTTTTTATTTATTATCCTATAGCATATAAGTTGCGTTTAACAGCGCCACACAATATAGGACAATGTTGAAACTAGGTAAGTAATTATTGATAGTGAAAAATCAATGGCAAAGTCAATCGGCCCTCGTGTGTGCGGCCCAAACGCCGGCATAGGCGCTGTCGCTGTCGCTGTCTCGTTCTCTGTCGCTATTGCCGGCGTCGGCGTTGACTTCGCAGCTACGGCACAAAAACTTGGCCAACACATTCTAAAAAATATTTATTTTTTTTATTTTTACAACAGGCTTCATGATTCTATGCGTACTATGCGCTGCAGCAACGACTTGGAGTACGCGCACCGTCGATAGTCATCTGGGGCCAAAGGATCTCACCCGCCTGCAAAAAGTGTTCGTTGATGGCCTCAGTTCCAACGATTTGCAAGCGATTTTCTTCGCCAGCTTAAACATTGAAACAACTGATGCTGCGACAAAGGAAGCGCTATGCCAGAAGATTGTGGCGCTGCATGCGGAATCCAAACTTAATGTGAGTATCGCTTAGTGCTCATCCAATTCTTTTTTGACCATTTGCCTATTTTTAGAACTTCGAAAAAGACTACTACCTAATTGGCGCCCACAGGAACCTGCGTTGCACAGCAAAACTTGCTGAAACTTTGCTCTCCAAGGTGTACAGTTCACTGGAATCGGAGCTGGGCACCACACAGGAGATTTACTATCGCGTAGTGACTCATAAGGCGCTTGGCGTTCAGGTTAGCGAAGCAGCTCAGTCAAAAATTGTGAAACGTCTGCAGGAACTGCTGAAACGAGATGACACGCTGAGCGGTCTCGGTTATGCATTCAATGTGGCTATCCAACTGGGCCCTAGCGCCAGTTTCATTGCCAATCGCATCGAGGATGCTGTTGTGCAGGCTGACGAGGTCGATGGCAAACTCTTGCAATTCGAGGGCGGACTAAGCATTACGGCTTTAATACTCAATGGCGTTTTTGGCGTGTCGAAAGCTTTCAACAAGCCAGCACCTGTTACGCCCGAACAGGCCGTTAAATTTGCCAACTATTTGCTGAGTCGCCGCTCTGTGCAAACCGCTAAAGGAGCCCATGTGCTCATCGAGGCGCTAAAAACCATTAGCAGCACGGAAAAGGTAGCGCCCATCTGCATACAGCTAATTGGCAACGGACAACTTGAGTCGCAGTCACCCACATTGAACGTGGCCATTGTCGATTTGCTCGGCAAACCTCTGTCCCCAGCCGTGCAGAGCCTCAGTGCCAAGATTAGTGTCAAGAAGGATAACTCAGTGTTGGCGGAAAAGATTCAATTAGTTTCCAAGTCTTCAGACAAAACCACTTACGTTGCCGATTTGAGCAGCCTGAAGCCAGCACGTGGCATCTACCAGGCGGACTTGAATGCCGATGGCGTTTATAAGCAGAAACTGCAATTCAAAGTGCTTGGACGTGTTAAGGTACAAACTCTGGAGTTGGGTATCGCCGAATCAGATGCGAGCGCAGCTACACGGAAGCAGATCGTCAGCTTTCCCAACAAGCTGAAGGACACACTCTCGGCTGACAGCACACAAAAGCTGCTGCTTAAAGCACTATTGGTCGATGAGAGCAACAACAAACCTATCTCAGTGCATCAGGCTTTTGTACGTTTGTATAACCAGGAAACGGACAAAGAAATCATATTCGTTGCGGAGCAGGACAGCAGCAAGGCCTACAAATTTGATATGGATGTGGGCAATCAGGGCAAGAATTTCAATTACCAAAACGGCTTGTACAACATTTATCTAACTATCGGCGATGCCTCGCTGTCCAACTCCTTCGAGTGGCTGTTGGCTGATGTTCAGCTGAAATTTAACCAGCCAGACAGAGGTAAGCGTAGCCGCCTGCATAATTCGTTCCCGATATTAAATGCAATAACATTTTACAGATATCAAGCCCAGCTTTGTGAGGGGACCTCTGCCAGAGATTGTGCATCAATTCCGCGTGCCCGATAAGCGCCCGCCCCGCATTGTATCGGATATATTCACCGGCCTGTGCATAACGCCGCTAGTGCTGCTCTTTGTGTTTTGGGCCAAGTTGGGCATTAATGTGTCCAACTTTACATTGGCACCCAGCACCATCGGTTTCCATTTGGGCTTTGGTGGCATTTTGGCGCTGTTCTTCGTTTTCTGGCTGCAACTCAACATGTTCCAAACACTGCGCCTGCTAATACCAATCGCAGTATTCACATTCCTCTGCGGCAATCGCCTGTTGCGACGTCTCTATGCACAACGCAACGCCAAGAATCCAGCTGGTGCTTCATAAGCGATACAACCGAAGGCTTTATGGCTGTGCTCTGTTCAGCATTCGATTGGCCGCCATCGACAGCTGCTAGTTAAAAAAAAAAACAGGAGTTACAGTCACACTCTATCTAAAAACTATAATTAAAACCCATCTTTAATAAAGCGTTTAGTGTAAGCTCTATTAAAACACAAAACTTGGACTACGTATAATAGGCTACGTGCTTGGGCTATATCAAGCCAAGGACTGTGGAGGATTCGCTTGGATCGATTTACAGAAGTCTCGATGAATATCTAAGGATTACGGAACTTTGAGCACTATCGAAATAGATCAATCCAGATATTAATAAAAACAAAAGGGCTTCGAGTACCAAACACAACTTCAGCAAACAATTCTACACAAAATAATATAAAATTAACGAATAAGCTTTAATGATATATACAAATACGGCGATATAACAGGCCTACAACAGTTAACGAAATACCCCTTAAAAAAAGTTAACGCTATTTTACAAATGAGCCTTCATGAAGGGCTTTAGGTATTTGTGGAACCCTGCGTTCACCGGCTCTTTGTTGAGCGGATTTTTCTTGGTTGACTCAAAGATATGCTCATACACATTGCCATCGTATGCACCCAACGCGGAGTCCAAAACGCGATCGTGCAAATCAAAGCTGTCGACCAGGGCAATAGCATTTGGACGCAAACGCTTCAGGCAGCTCTCCAGGCGCACCTCCAATTTGGTAACATCCGCATCAGTCAGCTCAATGAACTGCATACATCGTGGGTAAGTACAGAACAAATTAAATTTATATGATTGTATGTGCTTACGCGTAAAAAGTCGCCAATGCGATTAAGGCAGGCATCGACTAGGTAGAGCTCCAGCACCACCATCAGCACATCGGCCAGGGCTGGCGAAACTTGTCGCGAAACAGCCATCAGCTCCGTGTACGCGGATTGCGCCAAAAATGCGCGACCGTGCAGCTAAAAGTATAGCATGGTTTAGTATATAACTCATTTAGGCCCTAGTTCCTGCTTACGTCTGCAGCGCCTGTCAAGAAGACGCCACTGAGATTAGCGGCCACCTCGGTGCTGTGGCCTTGTCGGCGGCGCTGCTCGATCTGCTCATAAGCGACGCGTACTTTGCTATATGGGAATACATTTTAGATTTCACTTAAATATCGTAAATACTTTAACACACTCACTTGGCGGCCACAAACTGGAATGCCTTTACAATTGACTCCAAGGAGCCATCGAAATAGACGAACTCTTTCTGCTTGATCGCCTCGTTGATGTAGGCCACAGTGGGCACCAGTTGATCACCGCTCAGCGCCTGGCCGTACACCTTCACCAAATAACGTGCCGTCTGCAGCAGCATTACCGTGTTCTCGCCCTCGTAGGTGCACACAGCCGTCGTCATGCCATAGATGGTCGGAAAGTTAGAACAGTCCATATAGCCATGGCCGCCGCAAGACAGACGACAGGTCTCCACGCCAGCTGCTGCATCCGCGCTGCAAATGGCCTTCAAGCAACAGGAGAGTGCATGCATTTCGGGCAAACGATCCAAGTTGCCCAGCTCAATTTCACCGGACAGCACATTGTACATGTTCCAAATACCATCACCGGTTGTCTTAAATACAATAGCCTTGGCTATCTGCGGGAATAGCTTCAGTTGCTGTGTGGTATGTTCCATAATCTGCGGCTCTGGCTCCTTCGGATCAATGGGACTCTGTCTTCGAACTGCCGCATATCGTGTTGCAATAGTGGACGCCTTGGCCAAACTCTGAGCAGTATCCCTAATGAGTGCACATCGGACAAACATCATGGTGCCATAGGTTAGGACACTATTCTTGGGCGCCACATAGGTGCCGTCGGGCAGAACCTGTTGGTTCTTCATCAGCATATTGTTGAGCGGCACGCGCACATTCTTCAGCCCCAGATAACCATTATTGACGCCCTTCATGCCCAGCTTGGTGCCAATGTCGCCAATATCTATGCCTGGCATTGGCATATGCGTATCTGTGTCCCTCAGCTGCACAATAAAAGGCGCCAGACCACGGAACTCGCCCTTGGTGTACAGCTGGGCCACGACAACAGCATGGTTCGCCGTATGTCCCACTGTGGATGATATTTTAGTGTCGTGTAGTATGATCTAACCCGCGTTTAAGTACTTACAGCCGCCGGGCCACCACTTGTAGGCACTTAGTGAGGGCGTGTTAATCACAAACTCCTTTGTGCTGGCATCGTAATCGGCGCGCGTTTCCAAACCACGCAAAAAAGTGCCGTGTCCCAGTTCAGTTTGCGCGTAGGTGCCAATTATTTCACAATCCCAGGCCTTGGATAGCCACTCCACCTGCTGTTCCATGGTGCCCTGTTAAACATATATTGGATTATTAAAATGATAAGCTAAATGAAACCAAGGTGAATCTTACCTGACCCATAATAGTTGGCACAAACATGATGTAGTGCAGCGATATAGGATTGCCCTCCTTGAGTATAGCCGCGCCCAATGAGCCGCCCAGCAGAGCACTGTCACAAGGGGATAAAATATTAGTTAAATGCAGTCCGGACTAATTGCAATCCTTACTTGTATGTGTCGACGCCATCCTCGCCATCAGCGCGCAGTTTGCGTATCTTTTCGCCAATGAGGCAGGCTTTGCGTAAGCTGTTCTCGTACAGCTCCTTGTGGGACAAATATGACGTAGGCAGATCATCTTTCATTTCTGGATCCTCCAGAAACATTTTCTCTGCAATTGCATCAACAGTAAAGTGTAAAGTGCATGACACGTAAGCGCATTTGCCCAATATCTATCTATCAATCATGCCGGACTACTGTGCTTCTATTATTAATTCAAGTGATTAAGCCAAATCGGCTAGATAAAGCTTATCAACCCCATACCGAAGATTTATAACATTTTCAAGTGCTGCTAAGCTATGGGAAATATGTGACTTAAATAGTGCAATCAAAGTCTACAGTTCATAACCAGTTGTTCGAGGGAGATGCTGTTACTTGTACAAAGTTCATCATTTATAAATTTGTAAGCTACGATCATAAAATGTCGCATTTGACATGAGCTAACGATTAATGCGTAAAATTTGCATTAGCTGTGCGGCTAAATACCGTCGCGAACTAATGAATGGAAAACTATGGAAGATACAAATCAAAACAAAGACGCCGAGAGGGCCGGCCATGGGTTGCCAGAAAACTTACACATTGTCAAGACTTGCCAGACATGAAGAATGTATCAAGCACAGTTATTTATATTGAGCACAGTTCAAAAGTTTAAATGTTTATGGCCATTTTTGCATAAGCGTAGCTCGCCTATCTTATAAGGGTATTTGCCGTGTCATGCTACTGCTGCAATTAATTGCTGCCAATTGCGAAATGCGGTTGAGTACGCTTGAGCGTGTAGCTCTCAAAGTCTAGCTTAAAAACCAGTTAATTTAATTAAAAGAGTAAAAATGCTGAGTACACGAATTGGAGAGTCGACTTACCCAAGGCCTTCTTCTCTTTGTATTTGTCTGCGCCACCAGCCCAAAAGATTGAAAACTCTTTTGGATCAAAGGTCGCTGTGTTGCGCTCCTTTTGCAAATCAGGATTTACTTCCAGTGCTGGCATTTTGATTAAATTGCTTCAAAAACGGGCTCTCAGTCGAGTTTTTTTCTTTAACACAAATAAAACTTTCACGTGCGTCTGCTACGACGAGCGAGTACTAACTAAATTTAGCATGGAGAAACAACTGTATGTGTTGTACTTGCTTTGAGCGCCGTTAATGCATATGTATGTTTGTGCAAATCTTATCTGCTAAGCACAGTGAACTTTAATCGTGTGGTTGGGAATTGAAATACACTTGTACCCAGCTTCTAGTGGGATTATTTGTGATAATTGCCTTCAATCAATCTTTTGTTGTTGCGCCATATGAGCGCATACGCTAATCTATTGTTGATACTTCTTCCGTTGTTGTTGTTGTTGGGCTCTTTGTTTGTGTGCTGCAAGCAGCTGTGCGCCAGGGCTGCGTGATGGTGAGTTGCGCGAATAGAGTTGCCAGACGGTTGGCTATTAAATTTGAATACAAAATGCTTACGTTTTTCTGTTACGTTGCTTTCGCTTATGTTTATTGGCTAAGTAATATTGTTAAAGTTAAACATAATACTAGTCTTTGGCTTAGTAAATTACATAACATACAGTGCGATACAATGACGAATAGATTAAAATCACGTTTTTAATACGGTTTCAGTTAGAACGAAAGTTAAAGTAAATGCAAGATCTGCACCCCACTAGAGGCTGTGCGCCTGACTAGTTGATATTGTAATGCTACGCTGATGCTGTCCCAGACCAGCCGATTCATAGGCACAACATCCATTGGCAGCACGTGTCTGCTCCAATTGCAAGCCCATATCCGTTGGATACCAATGTGCATCCTGCAGCTGTGTATAGTTAACATCGGTTGCCATATGAGACTCTTGTCGTAGCGTCTTCGGATAGGATTGCGTTTGAGAACTTTGCCAATCCATGCGCGCCGAAGCGAATGTCAGGTTGGAATTGCTGTTGCGGTTGTGGCCATGTTGCAAATGTTGATGAAACTCAAAGGGCCAGCTCTGTGAAATTAATAAGCGAATATGAATATGTAATACTCGGCTAAGACCTGATGCTGATGAAAGCCCATTTCGATAGAGAATTGTTGCAAGGCAATGCTGAGATTAGGGCTAACCGCACAGCTGTAAATGCAACAATATGACGACAAGCCGACAGCGACAGCGCCTTTGTTTGTTTATACAGTTTTGATTGTTTTTAGTGGCTCTTTGGGAAATGTGTTCATAGTTGAACAATAACAGCGTCATTAACGTATCTATAAAAACATATAAACAAGCCAAAGACAAGAGACACTCATCGGCAGCCCCGGCTAACCAATGGGTAATGGATTGCTCTCTCTCTCTCTCTCTCTCTCTCTCTCTCTGTCTCTCTCTCTCTATCTATCTATCTCTCTGTTCCCACCCAGCCCTCAAGTCTGTAGGCGGCGCGTGCGACCGAGATAAATTAGGGTGCCGCCGTGCGGCTGTTTAGGAAGCCGCGATATGGTCCTGACAAATGCAAACAAAACACGGCCAACATATGGGCACAAGACGCCGTCGAAGCACAATATTTGCTGAACATTTTCACGCATTCAACTTCAGTGAATGAATAAACAAATTGCCTATAAACGGATTGCTAGAGTATTTGTGAAACTTTTCTTCTTTTATTTCTTTGGGTAATTCCTCGGTGCAGGCAGATCGTAGAGAAATACCCAATTATAATACGGATGGTTTTAATATCATATTAAAAATGGATAAAAAAAAAGGAGACATTATATAAAAAGAGGGCGTTTTTATCACATAAAGAGTATTTCGTGGATCAGCTAAAAATGGATGAGTCCATTTTAACCCTTTTAGCTAGAGACTCAAAAATGTTTGTAGATCAAACGTAGTTTTTTAAATAATTTTGATTAGACTTTTCCAAATTGACATCGTTTCTTTCCTCTTTAAAGTTGAGAAAATAGATCGTCTAGTGATCATGGACCCCGATAATGGGGGAAGACAAGTTATACATATATGTTCGATTTTCTTTAACTTATTTTATTTTCCCCATAGATAAAATTCCTAACACATTCATATTACCGAGCTAATTGTTTCATTATTGCCTTTTATACATTCTAACGTGTACCTCAAACATTTTTTTTTTGCAAGAAAGAGACCCAAAAAGTTACTTAACCTTTGTGTAAGTTTATCATATTGCCCAAACGGGTAGACGATATCTTCCAGTCGAACGCTTCAGATTAGAGAATTTGGACTTGTTTTATTGAATACCACTTAATATCTGGCGCAGAGTCAGCTGCGACAATTTTCCCTTGCATGTCATTCACTTTGGTCGCTTCAAAGTCGTGCATCTTTTTAAAAATAACAAGAAGAAATACTTGCGAGGAATAACCAATGTTCCTAGCCCGACGGCCCGACGGCTCGACGCGACGAACGGAGATGTCTCCGTGTGAGTCTGTCACTCATATTTAGTATTTTTGAAATTCACAAAAGTATCTGATTACAGGAAAGCCAGACACAAACTGAAATCACAAAATGTGATTTTTGTCTGTTTGTTGTTGCTGTTGTACTCAAAATTGGGGCGGACGGGGGCCTACACCTTTGGTAGGTATAGAAGCACTTGAGCAGATGTTGCCCAACATACTACTTATAGGAAAATATGTGATTTTGGACGGTTTTCTATTTGCGTTTGCTAACTAAAGAGCAGAAAGTAGACTGTTATAATTATTATAAGCCCGAATTTTGATTAACCGAAAAATATTTTATATTAATGAAAGCTAATGCCAAAAATATGTCGAAAGATTCGACAAGGAATAACTAGAGAATGGAGAATGAAACCTTTTTAGCTCTGAGGAATAGCTTGATAGTCGGGTGAAAGAGGGATTTCTACTAAGAAAATATAGATATTTTTGTATTTAATTTTATTTCAATTGGGTTAATTGCGATATGTTGCACGTCTGACATGATAGAGAATATTTCGTATTTATGAAAATTATTGTCAAAGATATGTCGAAGGATGAAAACTTTTTACCTCTGAGAAATAGCTTGATTATCGGGTGAAGGAAGATTTCTGCTAAAACATGATCTATAGATATTTTTTTTTGTATTTAATGATATTTTAATTGGGTTAATTGCGAGATCTGTCGCACGTCTGACAAAAAACTGGACAAGTTTGAGCCTATCAACGCCGCCTATCATAGCTGAGCTGACACCTGTCACGACTTGACGCAGTCCAGCTGCAAGCACGAGCAGCTATATATGTTCCATATATGTTGTATATATGTATATATATATATGGTATATATCCCATTCACTTTTGTTGCAACGCTAAGTGGTGCCACTGACATCACTTATACGCACCATAGACACAGGCACAGACAGAGTTTCTGCAGTTGACACTTACCATGCCGAGTTGTCCAGCATTGTGGAAATTGAAAGTTGTCGTCGCTGCTGCGGCGTCGTTGGTGCAATCCGTCGCTAGATTCCGCGTGTCCAGCGCAGCAGCTAGGGCGGCGCCGGATTGCGTTGGATTGGCATTGGCTGTGCCGTTGCCCGTCTCGACGGCATTGATTAGCTGCTTGATGTAGAGCGTGGCCAGGCGCAGTGTGTCCAGCTTGGATAGCTTTGTGTCCGGCGGAATGTTGGGCAATTTGGTCTTCAGACGCCCATAGGCGCTGGATAGCACCCGCATGCGCATTCGCTCCCTGGCATTTGCCGCATTCCGTTGCACCGGCGGCTGGGAACCTAATAGATTTGTTGTTGTTGTGGATTAGCCATGGGAGCAAGGATGGCCTAGGGTTAGCCCCACTGGTGCTTACTGTGTGAGCTGGCATCCTCGTCAAAGTCATCGTCGTACAGATCTAGGGGACTGGAGGCGCGCTTTTTGCGTGGCATTGGGCAAGCTCTTTTTTATATTTTTTTCTATAAACTAATTTCTTAGAGCACTTGCACTGCTGGGGGGGAGGGAATACCTCTAACACAATTTAAAATATTATAACTTTTTAAAATTCGTTAAAGTTCTGAAGTTTTCTGAAGATCGAACCGTCTATGACCGTGTCGCAGTACATTTGAAACACATCTGAATATTCTGCTCGGAAAATCTTCCTTTTTACACACATTCTTCTCACTCTCCCTCTCCCTCTCCCTCGGCGATCTCTGTCGCCGTCTCTTGCTCTCGCAATGTTGCCTATTTTTGGCACTTGTAGGCGTGCCCCCGCTCCGTAATAGTCCGTTGAGGCAGCTACAATTGGTGGAAGCGGCAACACATGGTGCGATCCGTATTATCTCTGGGCCTCGGGGCCGCCATGAGATTGGTCCAGCTGGTGGCTGCTGCCGTTTCCTTGTTTACGCTAGCCAAAATGAATCAATTTGTATATTTATCGGGCATGTATTATATTTGGTCTGCATACACAAGATCCTAACGAAATTTGTAAGGATGCCAGAAGTGCGCGCAAAGCGTGCTAGCAACCAGCTGTAACCACCTGGATCCCAAATTTGATATCGTTGCCTAATCCACAGGAATCAGTCTGGCGCTTGATCCGGATACAAGGCCGACAGCACACGCGACATTCTTATTATGAGAAATCAATATCATCGTGATCCACTTGAAAGTTTAATTATTATTATTATTTGAAGAATATTATGTACACTTGGATAAAAGCTGTAGATGAGCTGCCTGAGGGATCAATTCATTTCAGGAAACAGGGAAAAACCTAATCCCAGGCTAGTGTATGTAAAGTGCATGTAGAATGTAGGCTAATAGTTTAGAGAGAATTATAATTTTGTCAAGAAGGATATAACGCATATATATTCCAAATCAATCATCAACAGCCGAGTGGATAAAACAAGTTCAGCTTCCTAGTTCATACGGTTTGGGCTGTGCTTTGATCAACAATCAACTCAGTCAGAACACTGTTATATATAGAGATATAGTAATTCATCTAACATATATCCTATCAATATATTATAAAGGTCTTTTGGAAGAATGGGTCTAAATAATATTGAATATTTTATTCATCCAATACTCTGTTCCGTGAATTATATTTATACATACTTCAGGGTATTGCTTAAGTTCGGCTAAGACATATGCAATTTTTTATATGATATCAGTTTTCGCACATTTTCTGGCCTTATGTTATACCTTCCAAATTGCCCCAATTAATTATTCTTGCTGAACTTTTAATAATGAAGATTTACTGCAAATTTGAATCGGTTTGTAAAACACCTTAAGCATGAGCTCAAAATGGATCGATTCTTAGAGAATATTATTTTCGTAGCCATTTTCCAAACTGAACATTTTTACAACTCCATATTATTGCTAATTGATCTATAAAGGACAACTATTATGAATAATTTAACTCATAAGCTTCAACATGACATTAATCACCGATTAATACAGTCGTATATATAGAGATTACCTAGTCAAACCACTAAATGTGACTTTGAAGGCGTCACCACAATTATGGCACAAGTAATAGCGCACACAACGCCTGGCTAAATAGCGGAAGTATGGATTTGGAGCTGGCATGGGCGGATGTTAAGCTGTGGCGCAACACGAGGAGTGTGTGCAGCTGGAAGACCCAACAACCTGGCAGATGAGATGGGGTCATACGCCAAGGTGACCTACATACCACGGGTGGAAAACAGAGATTGGTGCCGATTACAAAAAGGTTCAATGAGGAGCTATGAAAACCTCACACATTTGCAAGTGTTCCAAGGATACAAAACATATATATATATATATATATATATATACGGGCTACCATGAATTGGATACCCCCAAAGGCCGTAATTAAAACTCAGCTGAACTCTTCCTAGAAAATTGATACTACTTGCCCAACCGGTGAAAGGTAGATCCCTCTATCTCTTCCTCTCTCCTTCTCTCCCTTTCTCACTCTCTCTTTGGCTGTGAGCGGGTGCAGACCGCTTCAAGTGCCTGGAGAAAGCCATAAATTATGCTGCATTCGGTTCAATTGTTCGGAGAAAGGAGCCCTAGTCTGTCTGCCTGACTGTCTGCGGTTAACAGTTCAATTAATTTTGTTGAGCAACTATTATGACATAATGGGTGAGGTTCTGCGAAGCATTCTTCAAACTTCTCGTAATACAATATGAGGCGAGCATCCAGCAGACAGGCTGTCGCCGTGCCTTCAGAGTCTGGGATGGAAAAGTATCGAATGGGAAGGAGTTAGTGCCCATTTTTATGCGTTGGTTGCTTAAATAGAGAGAAAAAAGCTTAAATAGAGAGTACGATACTCGAGCTGGTGCTGCTCCTGCAAAAAATCTGCCTTCCGTTCAACTCCAGCCCATTGATTCAGCTCTGCTGTAAAGGCATATTTTCCAAAAGATCTTAAATAGTCCTTAAATACTTATAGACGGGTTTGTAAGTACACTGTTTTTTATTTATGGATATAAAATACTGTAAGCTTAAATAGTTGGGCCAAGCTACGCTCTAGGCCGCATTGACTTGGCTTTGTGTGGTGTCAATGGTTACAGTCGATGCCGTGTTGGATGGATCGAAGTGGGAAGCGACCAGCTCTTCCAGCTCGTAATCAAATTTGAATATGGAACGCATATCACTCTTGAGCCGGCACACGACACCAGCGGAACCAATATTCCAGTTCCAACAGATCAGATCACAGTTCAATGCCTTAATATCGCCTTGTAGCGATATTATATTCTACAGAGCACGATTGAGGCTTTAGTTAGTTTAAAGACTAAATAGCTCTTTTTATGCCTACCATAGCCACTGTATAATCAATGGAATTAATCTCCTGGCCCTTGATCACAACTAAAAGTATTTTGCAGTCCTGCTGATTCAGATAAGCCACAACCTTTTCCTTTAGATACTCCGCAGAGGCATAGTCCAGCTTCTGCTTGACATCGACCAGGGCAACTTCATAGCCATTAATCTAAGGGGAACAAAGTATATAAATTAAATATATATTAATAGAGAACGAACTCGGGTTTCCTTACCTTCTCAAGCGTAATGAGAACCTGCGGTCGAGCGCTGCTATAAAGTATATAGATGAGATTGGCCACAATGCCACAGACTATGCCGTATTCCAGGCTCCAGAACAGGCAGGTCACAATTGTCACCACGAAGGGAAAGAGATCGCGCTCTATAGAATATATAAAAGCCATTGACATGGGCATATGCAATTCTTATTTTCGCTGCACTCACTCTTTGCATTCCACATTTCGGAGATTCTCTCCAGCTCGACTAGAGATATCATAGCTGCTATTATGAGAGCTGCCAGCGTCGATTTCGGTATATAGTAGAAGGTTTGCGTGAGAAAGGCCAGGGCCATCAACACGAGCGCTCCAGTTACGGCTCCTCCGAGGGGCGTTCTCACCCCGCTCGCATTGTTGACGGCCGTGCGCGTAAAGGAACCAGTCACCGGCATGGAGAGCACAAAGCTACCCATTATATTGCACATGCCCAGGGCAATCATCTCCTGCGAGGCATCCACAATTTTTCCCTTGGCTGAAAGCATGGCATAAAGTAAAGCCGAGCTGGAATCCGCTGGAGCTGGAATCACTTACAGAACGCCTTGGATATGGCCACGATCTCCAGTATGGCGATCATTGGAATGGATGCCAAGGAAGCGCCCACAGTGCTTATCATGTCGCCAAAGGACACGTACTCCCCATCGACGACTGTGCTGAAGGGTGGCAAGCGGAAGGGTGGCAGGCCCGCGGTTATGTTGCCCGTCACCCGGAATGGCTGATTGCCATCTCTACTAAGTATATATGCCAGGAATGTCCCGAATATGACGGCCAATGCATTGCGCGACAGCGAGAGATACTTCCAGACCAGCCTGTGGCCCCATTTGATCTTTGTCAATTGCTGCAATAAAGGAATTTACTAGGTTTGTCATAGGAATTCTTACTAGGACAAGGATTACCTTCATGAGCAGCAGAAAGACCAAAGTCAGAACACCCAGCAAGGCGTCCCAGATTCGTATCGAGGTTAGATTCATAAAGAAATGCTGCCACGAGGGCAACAAATCGTTCGAGGGTCCTGTGAAGTAAATGCTCTTGGATTACTATGATGTCTGAAGTATATTTAACTGGGCTATATCATATTATTGGGAAGCTAAACTTCCTTTCCGTCAATTCAAAAGTGGCTATGCTATATAGTCCAGATATAAGGCTGACTTTCTACCTTGACTTAGGCAAAATATCTTTTAAGTCTCCCCACGGTATTTTAAGACCCTTAGCCAGACTATTATGCAATTAGCGCTATAATCTCTATTTGCTCATTAATTTTGGGTAAATGAGCCTTCTTACCCTGTTAAGGGCGAAAAGAAATAACTAAAACAAACATAATTCACTTGGGGTAGATAAGAAGCACAGACCTCATTAGACAGTTCCCGTTCCAGTTCCCTGATCCGGTCCCTAAAAAACGACCTGCTCCAAAGTTCTTATCTCTGTCTCCGGATATTTTTAGGTTTATTAGACGATACTATTAAATATAATAACCAGATTCTATTGCTGGGAGCAAGCTGACGATTATAAATCAGTCCTCGGAAAATATCTGACCCAATAAATCAGACAACAGAACGAGGAGGAACTAAGTCCCAGGCTTATCTATGGACGGGATATTATCCTGGCCAAAGGCCAATAATATTTAATAATAATAATAATAAAAAAAAGATTAAATAATTCACAATCCTTAATAATAAATGTAATAAAAAAATAAATAAAATTAGAAATAATGAATGTAAATCATTTTAATAAAGTGAGCCCAAATATTCTGTGATATCAAAGGACATGATACACTTGATACCTATGCAAATTTATAAACATCATTATTATTATAAC
Organism: Drosophila novamexicana; assembly: GCF_003285875.2. Lineage (NCBI taxonomy): Eukaryota > Metazoa > Arthropoda > Insecta > Diptera > Drosophilidae > Drosophila > Drosophila novamexicana. Next base: position 192,988 of record NW_020824806.1, on the reverse strand, counting down.
AAGTAAGAGGTTCTAGTCGGGAGCTCCCGACTAGGGGATACCCTGAACCCTCTTCTTCCAGCATCAAATGCATATATACATTCTATTTTAGAAGCTATATGTCAAGTTTGGTGACTCTAGCTCTTATTATTTACCAAAATTGCCCAAACAACAGGATATCTATATCGATTTTTATCGATTGCTTGGAAACGGAGTAAGTTATCGATTATCGGAAGCAAACTCGATCTGCGCGGGAACTAGGAGCATTTACATCTAAAATTTCAAGTCTCTAGCTCGTATAGGCTCTGAGATCCTTGCGTTCATACATACGGACGGACGGACGGACGGACAGACAGACGGACATGACTAGATCGACTCGTCTATTGATGCTGATCAAGAATATATATACTTTATGGGTCGGAGAAGCTTCCTTCTGCCTGTTACATACATTTGGATTTTGCACAAATACAATATACCCTTATACCCATTTTTAATGGGTTCAGGGTATAAAAATTACTTGCGTTGGAGAAACCCCTGCTGATAGGCGATAAGAAATGGAAAAATTTTTCGAACTTACCCTTGAGGCCGACGAGATTATTGATCTGAGCACTTCCAATTGTTGTGGCCGCTGCCATCGTAAAGCCAGTTATGACCGGAATCGATATGAAGCGCACCAGCACGCCCATATTGAGCAGGCCCAGGATCAGAATGATAGAACCGGCCAGGAAACAGACAAGCACCGCATAATCCGGGCTAATTGTCGCATATTGGTTGACCATCAGCGCCATGATCGCAGTTGTGGCTGTGGAAGCGAAGCCAATTAGAAGTCGATTAAAGATCTATCTGTGCCGACTTACCGATGGTCACGTCCTTGCAGGAGCCGAACACAATGTACGTAAAACAGCCCATAAAGGCCGAATAGAGACCATATTGTGGCTCCAGTCCAGCCACAACTCCGTACGCAATGGCCTGCGGTATAGTTGTAAGTCCGACCGTAAAGCCGGCTATAAAATCCTGCACCACATACCCGGAGCGATAACGCGGCAGCCAGCTTAGTATCGGAAATTTGTTGGTGATTGTCGCCGGGCGACAGAACTTTCGTCCACTCTCTCTGATAAGCGTGCCCACATCGGGCAACTGCTCCCGGTAAAGATTCTCTGCAAGTACCCCGACCGGAATCACAAATCCATTAGAGCTAATAACATATTTATGACGCTGCGACGTGCATTGGCGATGGGTCTCTTTCGAAATCAAATCATAAATCCGAACCGATTCGAATATGCCGCCTGCCGCCTAGTAGCAACGGACTCGGACAACATATTATTGGGGGCCACGAATAGCCCAGAGATAAGCTCGATTTTATATGAACTTGTTTGTTTAATAAGGCACGTACAAAATTATCTTGTAAAAATATGTGCTGAATGAACCAGTGAAATCATTAATAGTCGCATTCGAAAGTGGGTTTATTATTATTATTATAAATTACAAACAATTATCTTATGTTATCCCTGTACAACCCACAAATTCCAAACAATAACTCCGGTAACCTGTATATAAAATTATATAATATATATGCTGGAATATAAAGTTAGGCTCGCGCCAGAAACAAATTTCTGCTGCATTTAATTATATGTATTTTTGAGCTTTAAAAAAAAATAGCTCCAGAGCTCGAATATTTGGAAATTGAAATTTCTTCGCATCGATCAATTGAATATCGGCTTTTGTTATTCAATTTAAAATGAAGAGATCTTAAATTGAACGCCATTCGCTTTCTAACCGGCATGGGAAAACCCAACCAATGTCCGATGAGAGGGGGATTTCCGTCTCCCCTCCCGCCAATTGTCCACAAAACCAAATGCAATACGAACGCAAACTCACCTTCATTTTCGTTGGCTCTCATAACTTTGCTAGCTCAACGATTCTTCTAGTTTGTTTTTTACCTAATTGTTTTTTTTTTTATTATTTTTATATATAGTTATTTTTGTTTATTTTATTTTGTTTAAGTATCGCGTTCCGCGTTAAATTACAATAACGAGGCGAGCGTTCGCTCAGTGCGACGCTCCAGACTTGAATGACGCTCTAATCGCTTGGCGGACCGATTGGGCCCAGACTGAGTGCACACACACACACACTCGTACACACACCCGTACACACAGTAGTGTGCGTGTGTGTTATGCCATACATGATTTGTGATTCTGATTATCATATTATCTTGTATTACTACAATTGTTACGACTTCAGCGATAAGAATACCAATGCAAAGTTGGCTTAAAGACAATTGCAATTAAGTGCTAATTAAATACAAATTAATTATTTATTTAATTCGATTACGGTCTCGCTGCTCTGCCAGATCCGGAGATTCTCAGAGTTCTGCAGTGCGCCCGTTGCGATCAGATTCAATTTGGGATGGCAATCCGTGCAAATGATCTCGTGCGCATGTGCATTTAGTTTCTGGACGAGCTCCTTGCTCTGCAGACTCCATATATAGAGGCAACTGTCCTCGCTGCCCGACACGATCCACATGCCAGCCGTAACGGAAAATTTGACGGCAATGCAATACTTGAAGTTCGTGTGGCCTCTGTAGATGCGCAAACATTTAGGCTTCTGAAAGTTCCACAGCTTTATCTGGCTGTTCAGATAGGCGGCGAGTATATATCTGCCGTTTGGCGCAAACTTTACATAGCCCACCGGTGAATTATCTTCATCGATAAGCGTCTTCAGCACCTGGCCGCTGATGGTGTCCCAAATGCGCACAAGGCCATCAAAGCTGCCGGTGACAAAGAGTGTGCCATCACGATTGAAGTCCACGGACGAAATGGGATCCATGTGGGCGGGTATAATTTTTAGAGATTTGCCGTTGCGCACATCCCAAAGCCGCACGGTGCAGTCAAAACTGGTGGACGCTATTAGATTCGCTTGCGGATTGATGCTGCAGGCAAACACATAGCCAGCATGACCCTCCATTGTCCGCAGGCACAGGCCACCGTGCGGATCCCAGAGCCTTATGGTCTTATCATCGCTGCAGCTGGCCATGAATTTGCCATCCGGCGACCAGGCCACATCGTTTATGCCCAGTACATGTCCAGCCAGTGTTTTGTTCAGCTGAGCCGTGCCCAAGTCCCACAACTTGAGTAAACTATCTGCCGATGCACTGGTCAGCCAGTCGCCACCAGGAGCAAATCGCACGGCGGTAATGTGCCGCTGGTGACCCTCCAGCGTGTACTTGAGCTCATAGCCAGGCGACACGGCCTCAATCTTATTATTTACTATGGATTTATCCTCGCTGTTGGCTTCCTTAAATGGCAGCGGCATCTTGAAAAGTTGCTCCACACTGTTGGCAGCCATGTCGCTGCCTCCGAACAATGTGTTCGGCAGTTCCGCAGGATCTGCATAGACCAGCTCCATGGTCAATATATCGTCTGGCGTTGACATCGCGAAATCAATATTAGCCTACAATTAGAATATAAATTTTTAGTACAAATCAAGTTTGAACAAGTTTACGGCTTTAGAAACTGGGCAATGACAGGTCCAATCGACAGGCTGTTGCAAATTTTCAGAAACCAGGGCTGCATTTTGGGCGCCTTCTAACTGAATTTCAAACAGCGGGAGGGCAACACTTAACGAGCATATTGCTATTAGATGAAAGCATGCCCTGTAAAGGTATCTTTTTTTTTTTAATTTTATTTAGTTGAAATCTCACAATCCATTTTTATTTTTCATTTATAAAAAAGAAATTATTTGTTTACCGGAGGAAACTTTCTTATATCAATTATTTGCATAGCTTCTATAAATTTTTAATAGCTGCTGTTTATAAAAGATCATTTATGTGATATAAAAAAAACATAAAAAGGCACAATAAATACAGCTGGCCACAGCTTGTGTCCCCTCTAAATTCTACAATTTTATAATTTAAGCTTATTTAAATGCACACAAAGAAAATGCAGATCTGTCTATAATATACATATTGATGCATATTACAGGGTATTTAGTATGCAATCATTTGAATCTAGGCAGCCGCGAAACATCAATCATATAAGAAATGCCGTGCTATGCAAACATGTAATTATTTTGTTGCCTGCGACAATTGAGGCGTCATATTTATACAACCTGTTGGTAGTACCAGGCCAGACATGTTAATCAAGCATTAAACAAGCCTATTGACAAGAAGCTATGCACCCAATCTGAAGATGTGCGTGCGCTGCGACATAAACAGAAGTCAGTGAACTTCAATTGTTGTGTTCAATTGTTGTTCATTGTTTATATAAATAAAATGAGTTGATAATGTGAACAATGCTTCTAAAAAATGCAACTTATCATATGCTTAAGACTATTTGACTTTGAAAAATGATGCAATGCTTTTGCTGCCCTTGGCGCCTTTGGCCAGCGCCTTCTCCTTGGCCGTCATGGTGCGCTCCTTAAGCGGCGCAGGAGTGCTGGGCGACGTGATGCTCTCCTTTATATCATCGCTGTCGATCAGGCTGCTGTTGGGCAGCTGTGCAGCAGCATCATCGCCATTGGCGAGCTTAATTTTTTTGCTATTTGCACTGGTTTGTCCTTGCTGGGATTTGCGTTTCTGGGACGTGGCATTTTCTTCGACTAGTGCCTGAATCTCACTTGGTATGTGCAGATAGTTTGTGAGTTCTGCATGTAAATCCGCATCCAAATATCTGCCCACATAATCGCAGGCCATGCGCATGTAGTCCATTTCGTTGACATCGTTTTCTTCCACCAACTTTTCGCTGCGCACGTAGTTTTGCGATTTGGCACCCAATCCACAGTGCACCCGTTTCGCCTTGAGCACGGACACAACTTGTCGAGTCTTCAAGGCAAGCCATGCCAGCGCCCGCTGACTATTGTACTTGTAGAAGATCAGGTCGCCGGAGGTCTTCACATCTGCCACACACTTCAAGCCGTCGCTGCTCACTAACTTGGTAAGCAGACGATTTGTGCTGGCATCCGGTTCATCCACACATATGCTATCCAGCGACATTGCGCGCTGGGAGCAATGCTTGCGTAGATGATGAAGTGCCAGTAGCGTGGCGTCTATTGGCGTCGTCATGTATGTGCGTCCGTTGGAGCTCACTTCACTGTTTATTAACCAGCTGCGTCGCGGTTCTGCGTACTCTAGCACCTCCATTATCTCCCGCTCCTGAAGCGTCACAAACAAAGCCGGTCGCGCCTTACCGGGATGATAGAAGCGCTCCAAGCGCAATCGATGGTCGCATTCAGCATTGAGCAACTTTTCCGATATATAGAATACTTTCTTTATGGCACACGCTTTTTGTGGCACCGCATCTGGATCCGCCTTGGGTTTTATGGAGCGCGTTGCCTTTTTACTCATATCAGAAACTTATGAAAACAAGAGCTCCCGCCTTTATTAATGTTTTTGTTTTGCACACTTGTGCGAATGTTGCCACCTTGGTGCAATCAATCGATACTTTTGTCAGCATGTCATGTTATCGATAGGAATGCCACTTGCTGAATGGAGAAATATGATGTTATCATATGTCCGACCAGCTCTAGCTTCGAGATAGTTAGCAAAGCGAAAATAAGTTCAAAAAAGTTGGCAGCACGAAACAAAGCGTCTTTAAGTCGAACCGCCAAAAACTACAAGCAAATTAATTAAAAACATTAAAATATACCAGCCGTTGGTACCGTTGCGAAATAATGGAAAGGGATTTGGGGAATAAGCGCGAGATGCGCTCCTTTTTAATGCCACGCGATCCCAGTATTGATCGCCGTTTTCGACCTCGCCCCAACAAACAGCTACGCTTATTCGACGAGGCGATCCCCGAAAGCAGCGACAGCTCCACAGACTGCTCGGACACGGAATCGGACTACACGAAAAACAACGAGGAAGATGGCAGTTCGATAGACAACAGTGAGCTGGAGACGGGGCCACAGGTGTTCTTACGTCTGCGTCCAGTGGAATCTCCCTCCAAACTATATGGCATTTCCGACTGTGGCAATGTGTTGATCACCAGTGCCGCCGCGACCGAGAACAGCAGCAACAATGTGAATCGCATGGAGAAGCACTACAGCTTCACCACCATATTTGACAGTCTCGTTGGTCAGCGGGATGTATATGATAAATGTGTGGGCCCACGCATTTCGGAGGAGGAATGCGTTACGATCATGGCTTACGGAACATCCGGTTCTGGCAAAACCTACACGCTGCTTGGTACGTAATCGAAAAAAAAAAACTTAACTCTGAATCCACGTTTATGCAGTTTGCTACTCTAGGTGATAATGTTAGGGCCGGCGTTATACCGCGCGCCCTGGAAAACATATTCACCATGTACAATAAGCAGTTGTATACCACGCCCAAGCTTAAGCTGATCAATGCGCGCATGATAATCTTGGAGGACGATGTCACTATCAAGGAAATGCAAATACGTCGCCAATTGCTGGCACTGTGTCCAGATATGACGGCACAACACCAGCGCCTGCAACAAATCATCCGAGGCGATCATGAATTCGAGGAAAAGCCCGCCGAGGACGTTTCCGTCATGATTTGGGTGTCATTTGTCGAGATATACAATGAGCTTGTTTATGACTTGTTGACCGTGCCGCCGCGGCAGGCGAATATGTGCGAACCACGCCGGAAAAACCTAAAGATCGTCTGTAACCAGGGTCAAGTCTTCATCAAGGGTTTGACCAGCATATTTGTGAAAAGCAGCGACGAAGCCTTAAAATTGCTGCGACTGGGACAGCAACGGCTAACGTACGCTTCAACGGCTGTAAATTCCAACTCTAGTCGTTCCCACTGCGTCTTCACTGTGGATGTATTGAAGTACCATCGATCAGGCATGACCACACAGAACTCGTATAAATTCTGCGATCTGGCTGGCTCTGAGCGTGTGGACAAAACGGGCACGATCGGTTCACGTCTCAGGGAAGCGCAAAGCATCAACACCTCGCTGATGGTGCTGGGTCGTTGCCTGGATGCAGCAAATTCGTTAAAGAAAAAGAACAATACGGATGTAATACCATATCGGGATTCAAAGCTAACAATGCTTCTGCAAGCTGCTCTGCTGGGCAAAGAGCGTTTGGCCATGATTGTGACGGTGACGCCCCTGGATAAATACTACGAGGAGAATCTCAATGTACTGAGCTTTGCGTCCATTGCCAAGAATATATTGTTTAAACAGAGGCTGGTGAAGCAGCACAATACCCGCTACTCGGCATTTGTGGAGTACAGCCAGTCAGCGGAGACGCGAGATAAGCAATACATAGAAGAACTAGAAGCCCAGAATATTAGGTAAAGTAGATATGTCTTTTATTCGACATGGATTTAATGAAAGCTACAATAATTCAATTGCTAGCCTGCGTGCCGAGAACGATCGCTTGATCTACGATCATGTGCTGAAGATGCAGCTGCAAGAGGAGAAACTGCGCAAGGAGCTAACGGACACATTCCAGGAGACCATACAATCCAATCTGAAGCAGTGCGAGGAGCGGCATGAAAAAAAGATTCAAATGCTCAATCGCGAATTCGAGGCGAAGGTTTGTCAATGCTGCTCCACTATGCTCTTGGTTAATTCTGCAAATTTTTGTATTAATTTATAGATTGCTTCGCTTAAGCGTAAATATGAGGAGCAAATTGAAGACTTGAATGACGAAATCGAGGAGCTCAAATCGGCCAATAGCGATGTAGAAATAATCGACGAGGAATAATTTTTCTACGCACTTTAGTTTATGTTGTGTGTGTTATTTTCTACAAGAGTTTGTGCCCCATTTTTTTTGCTTTGCTGCGTTTTAAAAAATTTCTGTTCTGTTTTCCCAAGATTAATAATAATTAATTAAATGAAACATTTTCATCTCAATTTTAAACACTTTTTGCAAAAGCATTTTTATTCAAATTTGTCATATTTTACTGCGTTTACTTTTTCATTCTTGATTTTTTCATCATTTTTAATTTTTATATATCGTCTTGGTTTTTAATAAGTAGGTATTTTTCTTCTTTTTTTTTCATTTCTATATGTTTATAATTAGGAGTTTTTTGTTTTTTAATGGAATTACACATATATAAATATATGTATATATATATGCCTGCACTATGTGTGTGTGTGTGTATAGGGTGTGTGTGTTGTGTGTGGGGACTCAACGTGAGAGTCGCAGCCCAAAAAAAATTATATATTAAAAAAAAAACGTACATAAGTATTATTTATGTAATTAATTTCTCATTTAGCAAAATGTGCAAAATCGAGTATTTATTATAAATTTTGAATTCTGTTCATTTTTTAAGGATTTTGGTTTTTGTTTTGTTTTGTTTTTTTTTTTTCTTGTTCGAGTTTCGCCTTGTAAATATGCATTGTATCGTGTATAATTTTGCATTTTTGTTTAATTCGTACTGGCTAAAAATTTAGTACTATAAAAGGTTATATTTCAAGGTTTTACTTTTGTTTTACTCATACTATTAATATTTTTTCGGATTTTTGTTTTTATTTTTCTTTTCTTTTTAAGTTAAATTCTGCAAAAGCAATTAAGTTTCGGTTTTATTACAATTAATGATAAAATACACATATGTCGCATTTGCTTTGCAAACGAAAAGTTTCATATTTTTGTTTTGTTTTTGTACATTTTGCATTAAACATTTTTGCATATTTGTTTACTTCTTTTGTTTTTTTCTAAATTCATATTGCGTGTGTGTCTATGTGTGTGTACATTCTAATACTATCAATTTCCTGTAAATTATAATTTTTATTTATTTTCATTTTTCATTTTTAGCTCTACTTGGCTGACGAATTTTGTTAGCAGCGCTTTTAACTCGAAACGCAAAATGTAAATTAAATGTTAAATAATAAATTATTGTAAATGTGTATTCAATTATGCAATTCTTAAGGTTTCGCTTTTTATTTAATTACTAGATATTTCAATTGTTTTTTTTTTCTTCTTGCGTTTTGTTTTTTTTTTTTTGTTGTTGCCTGTTTTTTTTTTTAACTATACAAATTGTTCGTGTGTTTAGTCATTATTTTGGGGGGAGGTTTTTTGCTTTTTGAAACATGTTTAAAAATTAAGCTCAATAATCTTAAATTATTTATGTATTATTTGCCATTTTCCGGTTAATCATAAATGTGCTGAGCATGTTTACACGCTTGCCTTTCCCTTATTTTCCATTTCATTATTTGCAATATATATGTGTGTCTGAATATTTGTTTGTTTTTTGTTTCTTCTAAAAAATTGTAGACATTGCATTTGCGTTGCACATTTATTTATTTAGGCTTTTGCATTTTTGAAACTATATTCGTTATAGTATGGTTCGTGTTCTGTTGCCAGGTGTTAAATGTTGAAGTTAGCTACTTGAAACAATTTACAATAAATTACAAAAATGTTTTGTAATTGTTAAAAGTTTAATACTCTTTCCATGTAAACTGCAATTGCGCACAAGAGTTTCCCTCGTGCTATCATATTTTGTTAAGATTTCTCAAATTGTTTTGCGCTATTTTTTTTTTCTTTTTTTAAATTAGCATTAGTAAGGGGGTGTGTTTCGAGTGGGGGAAGGGTGTGTGTGTGTGTGTGAGTATTATAATAAACGCTTTTAAACTACAGCGTGTAATATATAATTTTTTTTTGTTTTTTTTTCATTGTTTTTTTTTTTGTTGCCTTTATATACGTAAAGTGGGTGCTTTATAGAATTTTACATCAATTGTGTGTACTTCTTTTTATTATTTGTAATTTTTTTTTTTTGTTTAATATAGTATGTGTAAATATTCATTATTTGCCCATGACTTGTTATGGTAGCTATATATTTGTTTTCGCCGCTCGCCTAGATTTCACTTGCTAATTGCGTGTTTTTTTTTTTTATTTTAATTTAGTAAGTATTATTAATGTATTAGAAGTATGCGTGTACGCACTCTGTTCTTGAAGCTAGAAGCTGATTTTCTTATCTTTTCTTTTGTTTTTTTTTTTTTAATTTTTTTTTTTTTTTTTAGCTTCTGTGCTCGGTAAATTCAACAAGAGACAAACATCTAATCGAAAAGAAGTTAAAGAAAAACTAGCGAATTTGTTTATAAAAGATTTCATATTAATTGTTAATATTTAGAAATCTTTTTAAGTGTGATTTAAATTTTTCTTTGCTGATAGTTCTGCCTTTGCAGACCTCAAGTGTGTGTTTGTGTGTGTGTGTGTTTGTGTGTGTGAGCTGCCTACGCCTAAATGTTTGTGGGTGTGTGGGTGTGTGTGTTGTCTCTTCTGTGCTTGCTGTGTTTGGATCTTTTGCTTGATGCACAATATTATTTTCTGTTAATATCCATATATATGTATATATAGTTATAGGTGTGTGGGTGTGTGTGTAGTGTATGTTATGTGGGGCTCTAAACAAACTTTTTATTACTTCCGCATCGCTCGCAACGGCGATAGATCCTTCCGTTGAAAGTGCACCAAATATTTGCAATTTAATAGTAAAATATTTGGCCGGCCTTTTGACGCTTGCGCTCCTCCAGCTTGCGATTGATCTCCTGCTGCCGCTCGGCTTTGCTGAGCGCCCGTGCAACATACAAGAACTTGTTGTCGCCCAGCTGCTTGCCGTGCAGCCCAATGACGGCGGCCACCGCCGATTGCGGATTCTCGAATGCGACAAATCCAAAACGGCGCGAGCGTCCCTCCTCATCCAGCATCAACTGCAAGTGCATTGAATAATTAAAATCAAATGTTTAACAAATTGCTGCCCATTGCGGCAGCCTTTGGCTGGGAACGCATGGGCCACAACCACGACCAGGTTCTTTAGGGCGGGCATGCGCAGCATTGAGCCGGAGCGCTGGCTAAGAGAGCTGAGAGCTGGAAGCGGAAAGCATTGAGATGCCTGCTGTTGGCTTAAGAGATGACAAAGTGTGCCACATGGTTTATCTGCAACTAGCTCTCCCTCTCTCTCTCTCGTTAACGGCAACCCCCACCAGCTCCGCCGCCCCGCCCCGGCCTACACAAGCTGCGCTAAAATATTCGCAAAGTAGACAAACATAAATATACGCACCTTGTGACTGGTGATGCGGCCATAGGGCTCGAACATTTCACGCAAATGCTGCTCGGTGAACTCCTCGCTGAGATTTTTAACGTACAGATTCTTGAAATGGGTGGCCTTCTCCTGCTCACGATCCCGTCGGGGTATAAACTTAACCACATGCACCTTCTGATTATTGCATAGCATTCCGTTGACCTTCTCGATGGCAGCACGGGCGGCCTCCTCCGAATCGAAGTGAACAAAGCCGTAGCCGCGCGAATTGCCCTCCTCATCTTTAGCCACATTACAGTTTAGTATGTTCCCAAACACGGAGAAGGTCTCATACACCGCCTTGTTGTCAATCGAACGCTCCAAGTTCTTGATGTAAATCTTGCCGCTGTCCGGTGAGCTGTTGCTGCTGCCGCCGCTGCTGCCACTGGCCAGTGCACCGCTCGAATGGGACGAGCTCGAGGTGTGCCCGGCATTGAGCGAGTTATGACCATGTCGTCCCAGCACGGCTGCAGCGGCCAAATGATTGCTGGCCGCATGGCCGCCGCCAACGCCATGGCTCAAATGGCCGGTGGCCGCGGCATGATGATGCAGCTGCTGCTGATGATGGGCCGCGGCGGCGGCCAGCGTATGATGATTAAGCGCCGGCTGCTGCTGATGATAGTTCGCCGGATTTCCACGGAACGTCATCGAATTGACGAACATTATGGCTGGCTGTTTGTGGAGCGTGGTGGCAGCTAATAGGGTGCAGGTGCTGTAAGGTGGTGTGTGCTGGCTGTGGCTGAGAATTTTGACGGTCTTCGGCAGCGCGCTGACTGTTCTCGTTATTTTCTATTGTTGTTGTTGTTGTAGTTGTGGTTGTAGTTGTTATTATTATTTTCGCTTGCCTCGATTTGTTATCGCTTGGCGCCGTTGCGTTGCGTTTAGTTTAGTTTCGTTTCGTTTCGGTTTTGCTTCTGCTTTCAAATTATTTTCGGCTTCAATTGAAAATGCAAATACAACAAAATACAAAAATACCAATTGCAAACAGGCAGAAAATGTACTCACCAGGTTCTACTCAATTCACACACGTTCCCCTGTCCACAGCAAATACGAAAATCCGCGTTGTTCTCTGAAAAAATCGTTTTTCTCTCACCCAGACTCTGACTCTTTTCACCGTTCTCGCTCTCTCTTTCTCTCTCACTCTCTGTCACTCTATCTCTCTTTTTGTACTTTTTCTGGGACTTTCACTTTTGGCTTGCTCGGGCTTACCCTACACGTACACGTTGCAAACAAAGAGATGCGTCTTATTCTACGTTACAGCAATAAAAAACGTAACTACTTCGGCGTCTTTTTGTTGTTTAATTGAGTGAGTGTTTAATAAAAAAAATCTATATGTTTCTGCCGAGACCTATAGGGATGTGTACAGTGTGACCGCGAGCGGTCAACGTGAAAAATACACTAATTACAATATAAGAAAAATACCAAAGAAACAATTTCGATTTTACAAAACAATCGAGCTTTTCCAAATTTGATAACAGCGATAAATATTTATTTATTACCGTGAACTTGTAAGGATACACGAATATACCCGCGTTACCGTTAGCTCGGACTTTTTGAAATAATTATGTTTGATTTCTTCTCAATATTTTTGTTGTTTCATATTTATTTACTTAAATACATACTTATGGCTATAGGCACGTATCTTTAACGAATCAACAGCAAAAGCCACATGGTGTGGATATCTAATATAAACATATATACACATGTAGATGTGCAAGCAAAACGAATTTTTTATCTTTCAGTTCTGTAAAGTCAGAAAACAGTAAAACATTTGAGTTTATTTTAGATTATATCGCTTGTCAAAACAAAATGTACTTAGTATTCTACATCGTTATACGTCAAGTTCTTTAAGAATATTATCAGTTTAAGATCATTATCAAGTGGAGAAAATTCATTTGTAGTAACCCTTTTCGGCTGCGGCCTCGACAATAGTTCGAATCGCTGTAAAGGCTTCACTGGCCGTCGGCTGTATCTCCACAGCTGGTAGAATGAATAGGTCTTGGCTGTCGGGTGGCCCGCGCAGCTCAAACGTGTATGCTATTGGTATACCGGCCTCGGCATGAGCCCAGTCCATGCTGCCGCCGCTTGAGGGGTAGATAGTCTCGTACAGATTGCCGCTAACGTAGTCCCGCCCACTTTCAGCCTTGATGGCCGCCGATGCCTTCTTTCCAAATTCCTGCAGATCGTCGTAATTGGATACGTGCTCCTTGGTGTAGCCATAGGGAAACATGAGCATCTGTGAGTACGAGTGTAGGGCAATGTAAGTCTTGATTTGTTCCTTCTCCACATTTCCGCGTATGAACTCAATCAGTCGCTGCGTCTCCAGTTCGCTTGCGGCGCTGGGCCCAGCAAAATCATAACGCGTGGGATCGCTGCTAGAACCGGTCGAGTTCCAATGATCGGGATAGTTTCTATTCAAGTCCACGCCACGACAGGTGCCAAACAACTGGCGATTCTTGCGCCACATGCGATCGTGCTCAAATGTGTATTTGTAGCCGTCAGGATTAACGCATGGAAACACAAACCAATTGTAGTTCTTGGCCAGCTTCTGGACACGATCATCCGTCGAGTTCAATAGCTCATTGATTATATAAGTCGCTGTCGCTGGAGCGATCCACTCGCGTGCATGAATACCACTCTCAATGAAAATAGCTTTATTAGCTGGATTATTGCCCACTTTGACGCCCTTAATGTCGTTTCCCTGCGTGCTGCTGCCCAGGTTCAGCACGCTCAGCTGATCCGGATATTTGGCAGCCATACGATCCATCCAATCGTAAATGGTCTTCAGGTGAAAGAAATGCTGCCAGTCGTACTTGGATGCATCGATATGCTCCGGCAAAACTTCACGCATATTGCGATCAATTTTTTCCTGGAAATTATACGTCTGCAAACAAAAGATTAGATAATGGAACCACTTAGGGGAGTAAATCAAAGCGCATACCAAAACACGATGCTGCAGCTTGTAGGTATCCAGCAGATCCGCAAAGTCTGCTACGCGATGAGCAGCGACCAATATGGATAGCTTTTGGCCAATTTCGCGTGCGTGGCCAATAAAGGTGAGGCTGTCGCTCTCCTTCTCCAGTTGCTGGAACAGTTTGATCTGCTCCTCGTTATCAAACTGGACATTGTAAATGCGGTAGTGATCGTAACGTGCCTGATCTTTTCCCGCACCCACTGCGCCGCAAGTGTTGTCCGAAACGCTTTCAGTATTAGCACCACACGCAGCCATGGTTAAAAGTGGAATGACTAGCAGACGCAGGCGCAATTGCCATTTAAGCGTATGCAAAATTCTATATATTTCCATTTGGGAGAGCCTTGTGTTTTGTTATCGTCAACTGTTTAGTACATATATGCCCATATATATATATACGAGAGCTATAAAGAGCACAAGAGCGAGTGCGGGTTAATAAACACACATGCACACACATGCATATATACATACATACATACATCTATGTTTGTCCAGGCAGACAGCTGTTGGGCACAATAATTCGCTGGTAAATGCAGTTTATTGCCGCTATAAATGCGCGCTAATTATTTAGCTACCTGCAGCTGGCTCTTGGTATTCAGCTATAAATTCCATAAATTCACGAGCTATCTTAGCTTTCCAACATGCGTCTTGTCCGTTAGCTTTGATTCGGAATTTATTTTAAGCGCCAGCCATTTTAAAATGCAGCTGTTGGTGGCAGCAATTTAACCATTTGATCCGTTTTGACTAATCCTTATCCGGAATTTTCGACATATGTGTGGGCAGTGTTTGTTACAATTTAATGACCTGTAGCAAATTTTGCCGGCCCGGCCCGCTTGCTATGTACTTTGTTGCAAATTGCATCGATACATCGGACTTAGATATTTAATTCACAATAGCTTGGTTTTGTGGTATCGTCGATATATAAAAGAAGATTAAAGAATATCACAAAAAAGTATTAAATATTGCCATATTATGCAGTTGTGCCCCAAAATAATCGCAATATATATAAATAGTAATATTTAAACGTAACAAAAATTATTTGAAAATAAATGGTATCGATATTGCGAATAAGCTGGAAATATCGATATATTTGCTGCATCATCTTGTCACCACACTTTTTTTCGTCGAATACATAAATTGCGAACCGCAGAAAGTTGGAATTCTTAGTGCCACTGCATAAAAAGAAACTAAAATAAAAGTTTAGTACATTAAAAACGTACATAAAGTTAGTGGTAAGTGAGTAAGCAAGAATATTGTGTTTTAATTATGTAAATGCATTAGATCTGTCTTGAACTTTACTTATTATATTACTTGTCCTGTCGACGCTAGTCTCGCCGCCATTTTCTTTTCATTGCGTGCACTTTTTCTTTTAATTTCACTTAGCGTATGTTAATGTGTACGCATGTTTGCAGCTGCAATTCCTTGTATGTATTATGCATAAAAATAACAGCGCAACATTTATTGCATCAATTTTCAAATAATTGTGTATAAACTTTATTCACAGACTTTGTCACAAGAAAAAGGCCAAGGCACAATTAACCGCTTCCGCTCCTGCTCATGAGTATTCATAGAGAAGGAGCTGAACTTGATCGAATAACTGTCAAAATCCACAATATGAAACGTAGCGCTTCCCGCTCACCAGGCAGAGGAAACTTAGTAAGAAACTCGCGCAGCATGGGTCGTGGCTACGATAATGGCGGTGGGGTGCCGGGTGATTCTCCCGAACGCATGTCACCGGAGCGCATGAGGCGTCGTTTGGACCGCTCGCCGAGCCCCCGTGGTCGCTATGGTTCACCGCATCGTGAGCCCTACATGCGCGGTCCACCCGCTGCAGAGCGTCCCGCTGGCTACAAAGTTCTGTGTGTGAGTGCGCTGCCGCCAAAAGCGCCGGACGAGTTCATCGAGGAGACGCTCTATCGCGAGTACAAGAAATTTGGGGATTTTAGTGTGCGACTCGCACACGACCTGGACGAACGTGTCGCCTATGTTTGCTTTCGCACGCCCGAGGATGCGCGCGAGGCCAAACATCACAAGCCTCGCCTGATAATCTATGATAAAATGGCAATTGTGGAGCCTGTTTATAAGTCAACGACACGGCCGGAATACAGGTATGTAGAGTCGACTATAATACTTATCTCGAGGTTGGGTATTTATGCTTGGGCGTTGAATTTATAGACCTCGTCACTCTATGTCGCCACCGGACTATGAACGTTATCACTATTCGCGCTCGCCCATGGGTCCGGGCGTGCCGTTGGATCATCGTCGGCCACCAATTGATCCGTATGACCGTTATGGTCCACCTATTCATCCGCATGCTGTGCACCCACGTGAATATCGACCTATGCACCATGAGTATCCACACCCGCCCCGCGGCCCTCCAATGCATCGTGGTCATCCTCATGCCCATCCCCATCATCTGCATGGCCATCCACCGCCACATCAATATGCACCGATGCGTCCAATGGCCCCGCGGCCGCACGTGCCGTACGAGAAGCCAGAAAGCAAAAAGGATAAATTTCCCAATTATTTACACCATGTTCAGCCAGAAGATGATCCACTCTCCACGCGTACGCTCTTTGCTGGCAACCTGGAAGTGACTATTGCCGATGACGAGCTACGCCGTATTTTCGGTAAATATGGCGTAGTCGATGATATTGATATAAAGAGGCCGCCTCCTGGCACGGGCAACGCGTTTGCCTTTGTGCGCTATCAGAACCTTGACATGGCTCATCGCGCCAAAATCGAGCTATCCGGCCAGTACATTGGCAAGTTCCAGTGCAAGATTGGCTACGGCAAGGTCACACCGGCGACACGCATGTGGATCGGCGGACTTGGCGCCTGGACTTCGGTTACACAGCTCGAGCGTGAATTTGATCGGTTCGGTGCCATCAAGAAGATCGAATACCAGAAGGGCGAACCCTACGCGTATATACAATACGAGACAGTTGAGGCCGCAACGGCGGCAGTCAAGGAGATGCGTGGCTTTCCACTGGGCGGACCGGAGCGTAGGCTACGCACAGATTTCGCGGAGCTGCCTGGTGCTACCCCGGTGGCACCATTCAAGACCTCAAAGCCGTCATATGACGAGAGCGCCATAGAGTATAGACGACCGGAGTATGATCCCTATTATGAGGAGGCGGCTGTGTATCCTCCACGTGGTGGTTACTCACCATATCCGCCTCGTGGTGGCTATCGTGGACGTGGTGGCGGCTATCGCGGCCGTGGACGCGGCATGTATCACTATCATAACGATGTGCACAGACCGCCGCATCCGAGTGCACTGGGTGGTGTGTCATCTGTGCCGCCACCGGGCGGTGCCGACGATGAATGGCGTCGTCCGCCTGGAGAGTCTTACGATCGGGCGCGTTCTGGTTCACGGGAACCTGGTGTTGAACGATCGCGTTCCCGATCTCCATTAAAGCGTGCACGCTCACCTGGCTCGGATTCAGATACTTCAACGCGGCGCAACGATGCACTCGGCTCGGCGGCGACAGTACCGGAGGTGGCCCGCAAGTGCAGCACAATTTGGACGGGTGCACTCATACTGAAGAGTTCCTTGTTCCCGGCCAAATTTCATTTGACAGACGGCGATACAGACATTGTCGAGTCGCTGATGCGCGACGAGGAGGGCAAGCACAATTTGCGCATAACTCAGAGATTACGCCTCGATCCCCCAAAGCTGGAGGATGTGCAAAAACGCATAGCATCCTCGTCATCGCATGCCATATTCATGGGCCTGGCTGGCTCGACGGTGGACACCGATTGCGATGATGCCAGCGTGCAGACGCGTCCGTTGCGCAATCTCGTCTCCTACTTGAAGCAAAAGGAAGCGGCTGGCGTCATCTCGTTGCTGAACAAGGAGACAGAGGCCACGGGCGTGCTCTACGCATTCCCGCCGTGCGACTTCTCCACGGATCTGTTAAAGCGCACCTGCCACAGCCTCACCGAAGAGGGCCTGAAGGAGGATCATCTGGTCATTGTGGTCGTGCGTGGCGGCACCGCCTAAACAATGGACAAGCTGTGCAGAAAGCTGCTCCCGCTGCTCACAGTGATCGGTGAAGTAGAACAACAAATGCAGGACCCCCAAATGCCCTCCCCCTAACCCAGACGAGTTCTGTGGACACGTAATTTAGATGTCGTAGACTTACACAAGACCCTCTCCAGAATAACAAATACAAATACAAATACACATATACATATGTGCATGTATGTGTATTGGTAGAAGCATAGTTCAATCAATAGACAATTGGAGTTACCTGTGACAACAGCTCCTGGTCCCAGAAAAAGAAGAAGAAGAAGACACACGCACACACACACATATAATACTCTATATATATATATATATATATATGCTGAGTTTTGCAGAATCTGTATTAATCCAATTATTATTGTTCTTTTTGCAGACCACTCAATCAATCTGTTAATCAATCAATCAATCGAACTTATTTATGGTTATTTTTTCATACACATTCTGTTTTCCTGTGTAGTGAGAGTGTAAAAGTTTCTACAGTTCAAAAACAAAAAAGATAAACAAATTTTTTTAATTACAATTGTGCCAAAAGTTTTCAATATTTAATAACTATTAATTGTATATTTGATTTCTAATTATTTTTACAAACAGTGTAAAGATTTCCTCATCCCACACTACAACAAAAAAAAACAAAACAACAAAAACCTAAACAAAAAACCAAACTAAACAAAAGCTTTGTATACAATATCTTTTCGAATGTGCAACTAGTGCAAAAAAAAAAAACAACAACAACAACAAAAAGTTTAAACAAAATGGAAAAAAATGTACATCAGTTTTTGTGTTAACTTATTTTGCTGCATATTGTGTTATAATAGTTCGAATCAGTTTTGAGAGTTATTCATTTTTTGGTTCTGAGAGTTTTACCCAAAGTTTTGGTTGCCGTGAACAAAAATAGTGCAAAAGAAGTGCTTGAATGTTAACTGGGGGCCCCATTAGTAATATCCAATTAAATCTATATATATACTATATATCTATATATGTTTGTGTCCCAAAAGTGATCTAAATGCTAAAATGAAAATTCGCCTATTTTCAAAATCTGAGTTCCGTTCTGTTCTGTTGCCCGCCCAAGGATTCAGGATACAGGTACTTTGTGCGTTTTTTAAAGTGTCTCTGATCTGGGCAATCGGCTACCGAGATATTATTGTGCATTGTGAGCTGTTCCCGAGTTTTTGGTTTTGTTTTCTGTTCCAGCTAGCAAAGAGAACGTCGTGTAGCATTTGTTTCAAAATGTTTTGATTGTTGAAATGGGTTTTGCAAATGTTACATTGGTTTTCTTATGGTTGCGCTCTCCAACAACAAGTTCTGTGTCCTATATATGGTGTATATCGATATCTATATATGATCTATAATGCGATATATATTTAATAAATCCAGGCATAACCATGTTGTATGCCGAATGTTTGTGTCAGTTGAAGTGTCCAACAGATAAAATGATATATATATATATATATATCTATGCATATAGTTTTACGAATTATGATCTGAAGCGACAAAAGTGTGCGTGTATGTGTGTGCATGTGTGTGGCCTATATAATACATAAATATATTATGACTTAACCGATTTATCATATGTCCACAATCTATTGGAATTACTACATAAATTAAATGATATAATTAATTGGTTTTTGTGCAGACGTCGTCCAGTTAATTAAATAAATTGCAATTAATTATGCTTCACCATACTATATATCTATTATATATACATTTAAACGATATTCAAATAAATATGAACAAACGGAAACTCGACTTTTAATGTGTGTGTGTGTCTGTGTCTCGGTGTGTGTGTGTGTGTGTGTGTGTGTGTGTGTGTGTGTGTGTGTCTGTGTGTGTGTGTGTGTGTGTGTGTGGCATATTGATTTAATTTACAAGTGTTCTCAAAGAAATTGTGCCAAAAAGTGAATTAGTGACAATTCGAAAAGCACAGGAAATATAATCCATAGATCTTTTTACCTAATCCCCAATCCCCCCCACCGGCAGGCAGGCTGCAAAACGATGGGAAATCCAATTGAAGCTGTTTTTATGTTTTGTAAGCACTTTGGTTTAATTCTTTACCTTTTTTCATTTTTATCCTACTTATTCTATATCCATTTTCCACTTTTTCTTGTTAATATTCGTTCTTATATATTTATTTATTCTGGTTTTAGATACCCTACACACTCAATCGTAGTACAAATAGAATATGGTGCAGACAGCCACAAATTTGGGCGTCTCGATCGTGTAGGTGACAAAGCCATCTTTGTCGGCATCCCACAGGAAGTTCACCATGGAGCAGAGGCCCTGCATCAGCAGCTCGCCAACGGTCACCAGCACAACGTAACGATATCTGGGCAGGCACAAGGCAAAGGTTTAGGGCAATTTGGGAAGGAGGATCAGTAGCCCACCTGTCGAAATTCAGCAGTTTGATGCTGTTCTTAATCTCTTCGCTGACCTGGGCAGCCAGATGATAGGACTGTCGCGGATGGAACAGATAATCCTCGTTATAGTTCTTGTTCATGATGGTGCGCATGGTCAGCTCCAAGCGTTCCGTGTTCAGGGGATTCTTTGGCTCCAGCCGATAGCTGGGCATATAGCGCACAGGCGCCTGGCACAACAGACAAGAGGAAAGGAACACAATCCGTCTGGGCACATAAACTGGCCTGAGCAACACTTACCTTTGGCGGCGCGCCCAATGCTGCGGCCACATTGCACTTGGTCAGGGATGTGCGCTGGCTGCTCGTCTGTCTCTGCATGGTGACAAAACGAAAGTGTCGAAACAGAATCTATTACATTACTTGCTACTTAACTGGCACTAACTCCTGGGGATTCACGCTGGCACCACCCGCCGCTCGCCCCTCGCCCAGCTATCGCCCATATGCGTGACTTGGACAAATTTTTGTATTTCAAGCCATGCTCGAAGCATTCCCGTTCATTAAGCACACATATTATCGTGCGGCCCAAGTAAGCACAAAATCAATCGAAGTACCTTCTCGCGTTCCTGGCCCAGACAAAGCGTTACCAGGCCCGACCAGTTTTGCGCCGCGCTGGCCATTTGCCGTCACGTGTTCAATTTCAATTTCCGATGTCTCGAGTGCGTCGCGGCTTGCCATAAAACCGCAAATGATAATTATATTATGCCATTTACAGCATGACAAGGTGCCCTCCATGGCTCTGTCGCCGTGGCAATGGCCCGGCCCGGGCCCAAATGTTGAATCGATAATTGACACACATTAACCGGGCACGACTCGGTTAACTGACCTTGCCAGCTGCCAACCAACCGAATGCAGGTGACTCTACCTTAAGATTCAAGTGTTCGTTAAATAAATGGAAAACAGGCATGACTGCGAGATGACTTGTATGCTGGCTAACGAGACGGAGATTTAAATTTCTAGAAAGAGACAGTGATTGAGTAAGAACTTACTAGAGTACCTTTAAGCAGAACTAGAAGTGCATTTTCTTTAGAACTAAGCCTTGCCCGCTCTCATGAGAATCAGCCAGAAGGGCCTTGATTTAAAGTTGTTTTTTCTTCAATTAGAAAACGTATATATAGGACCCTACCTTACAATAATATAGACTTTCTTATGGCTTTAAGGGGCTGCTCATCTCAAGATCAATTCATTTTTATAAAACTAAAAAATCGTTATTTAAAAAAAAACAGTGATTAATGATTTGGCCGAGTTATGGCTAAACAGACTTCTTAGAATAATTGCTTTTACTAATTGATATCTCTCCGTTTTTTTTTTTAAGGGCACGATGCTTTTATCTCTTGATCGGCATTCCAGGATAAAAAGGCCCAGCTAAACTTGAAATTTGGTAATGTAGAGGAAGCAGAAAGACAACTCAGCCACCAAATATAACAAGAGCGATATATCTAGACCTGGATACAACAGAAGACTTGGATTACCACGGAATCAGGCGTAAAAGCAGCAGAATCCTTGCCGGGAGACCGCAGGTGCCCGACGATGTAGCCTTTTTATAAACGTTAGTTTATATATGTTAGCAAATTGAAAATCCAAATAAGTAGGTCTAATAAATTAAGTACATTAGAGCTATGGCTAAAGAATTATTGAAATTGTTATAAGAAAAATGTTTACTTATTTGGGACAATTATTGCGAAGTAAGAAAATCAAATGTAAAAGACAACAAATGCCTAGATGACCAGCTCTATCCTTGGTTACACTATGCCATAGATATAGTCCTGGCGAACAATCAAAACAGATGGTTCATAGATGACCCACATATTCTTGGTTTTACCATACCAAAGATATTGTCCTGGTGAACCTAAATGACCGAAATGGTCAACAAATATGAATGCTTCTTTCAGCAGCCCTCCCAGCAACAGCCCCCTTCCCCTCGACGGTACCTAGTTGACCCACATATCCTTGGTCATACCATACCATTGATATAGTCCTTGTGAACCTAAAGCACCGAATCCCTGCAAAGTGCGCACGGGAACGGTCCAGAAATATGTATGTTTTATGCTTTCAGTACCCATTTTAGTTGCCCTTGTGGCTATGCAATGGAATTTTTCATTCAACAAAATTTTAGTTCATCTGCCTACTGCGCATTTCTGTTCGCCTGGTACTTCAGCCGAATTTTCGTCGAAATTTAGGCACCCAGCTCGCGGCTCGACCGCGCGCCTCGTTTGGGTATGCAATGCTTTTTTTCATTCACGAAAAATTTTAGTGCATCTACCTGCTGGTCATTCCTGTTCGCCTGGTATTTTTGCTAAATTTCGTTAAAAATCGAACGCCCCCTTTTTAACAGTGGTATGTTAAGTAACAGCGGCAGCTGTTAGTTAACAGTGGCATTTTAATTAACAGCTGTTAGTTAACAGTGGACTGTTAAATTAAATTTTTTCCGTGCAGCTACCTGCTGTGCATTTCTGTTCGCCTGGTATTTCAGCTGAATTTTGCTTTGAAAATGTGAGCCCAACGGCCGGGCACAGTGCAATGGGGATTTTACGACCGTTAATTTTTAAATCTTAATTTAAATGTGGATAACGCTTTTAAGCGAATTTTGTTGGGATTTGGAACTATAGGTTCTCCAGGACTCTATCAATGATATCTTATTGATCAAGGATATAATGGGTCATCTAGGAACCATAGAGAGAGGTGGGGCGGCTAAAAGAAAAGCATTCATATTCATATTTAGACCGTTTACCAGCAAATTTTACACGAATTTTGATATTTAGGTTCACCAGGACTATATCAATGGTATGGTCAAACCAAGGATATATCGAGCATCTAGGAACCATAAAAGGAGGAGGGGAAAGCTGCAAGAAGAGCGAATTCCGCACGGATTTGGAACTGTGGGTTCATTAGGACTATATCAATGGTATCGTATTGACCAAGGATATAATGGGTCATCTAGGAACCAGTTTTGTCTTAAAGACTTGGTATACAAATAGCTGTTGCCTTTTGGGTATATATATATATATATATAACCCTAACTTGCATTTCTTATTCAAACTCTTTTTGAGTTACAACGATAAATACTTTACATTTTATTTGGTTTATATATGTATAGTTAATATAATATGTTGCTCAAATAGTTTTCGTTACACACATTAGTTTTGGTATGTTCTTATACATATATACACACATATTTGAACATATACACAGTCAGTTACATAAAAACACAAAGACAGGAATACAAACATACACATCAATATCAAATTACAATTGTTTCATGAGTTTGTTCATTATTTTGTTTGAGTATACATATATAAATATATCTTTTGAATTCAATAATGCGCCTGTTACGCTTTCAAACATCTAATATATCAATATCAATACAAGAGAAAGTATACCAATAGAAACAAAGCAGTACATCATTTGGCCAAGTTAATACATTTTTATGTCCTCAATACTAGACCGTAACGGCAATAAAAAAGAGGGGGCACAACATCAAGGAACAGATTATATGGATTAAATACATATACATATGCATGATAGTTATAAATAGATTATTTGTTTAGAGCGTCATCGTGCGAATTTCGGTGCAGACTTATAGTTAACAATTTTTGGAAATTTTTAAATTGTTTTTTTTTTTTTTTTGTCTTCTTGTTTTTAATCGTGATTTTCATTTAAGATACTCGTACCAAAGTTAGTCTCAGTCGTGTAGTGGTCATGTATATGTATATGTAAAGCTTTAGTTGCGTACGCTTGACCTTTAGCCGTCTCCGTATCGCAGACGTGTGTGATTTGTAACTTAGATTCATAGATATATATATATATATATGCTAATATATAGACGAACATATCATTTGAGTTTATAAAACATTTCTATACGTTATTTTGTGGACACAGATTCAGTGGGTTTCGTTAGTAAATATATATGTTTATATATATATATATATAGTTACTTATAGTTATTTGCTGGATTGTTTTCTTTAAGTATGCCAATAAATAGATGCATTAGTTTACCAATATGTATTGTTATATGTATCTAAAAATGTATCTATTTGTTTGCTTGTTTTTGGTTATTCTCCATTGATTTGTTCTTTGTTTTGCCTTTTAATTTGATGGAACCGTTATTTCATAACGCCACATTTGGTCCAAAATGTAAATATGTAAAATTCTTTGCGCGTCGCCTAATCATTTGAGCGTACTTTGCGCAGCGAGCCGCGATTGAATTTGCAAATTGACTCCAGCAATGCTGAGCGCGTGGGCTCATCCTCGCCAGCGTCAACGTCCTCTGTTGCAATGTTCGGAGTCGATATCTGCCTCTCCACGGCAGCGCTGCTCGCTGGTAGCACCTGGTGCGACTGCTGCGCAGCTGGCATGATTGCTGTGAACATTAACAGATAACAGATTGTTGGGATCAGGTGTGACGTAGACGTAGTTAAAAGAAAAACAAAAGCAAATAGCTACATTTAATACCAGCCAGATGGGGCTCTTCTGGGGTGCTGTCGGAGCGGTTGAAAGAGTCTGCCGTACTTAACCCGCCGCCGGCGGTAACTGTGCTGGTCGATGCAGCTGTCACGGCCGCCAGCGACAAGCGTCCATTGCTTGCTTGGAGCGAACCCTGTTGCTTAAGCTTCGATTGTTTGTGCTCTAACTTCTAAATATTACCAAAAGTAAAAGAAAACAATAAATAACCGTGTTGATAAGCCTACGACTATAACTTCTACTTGACATCTGGTCACATTTACATGCTACTTACAGCTTTCTGCTTTGATTTGCGCTTCTCCTCCTCGGAGCTCATCAGCTCCTGCACGCGTACAATACGCTTTTGGTTCTTAACCGACTTTTGCTCGTCACGCAGACGATTCTCGCACTTAACGGCCGCCTGCCTGAGCAATTCCTTTGCGTTCTGCAAAGAAAAGAGAATTTAGTAAATTGACTACAGATAAATAATTATACAATTTACCAGGGACAACTTAAAGTACGGCTTTTCGGCTGTGGATCCACTGTCAGTTGCATATTGCGTAAAGAATCTGTGACCAAGCAGTTGCTCCAGTGTGGGCAGGCCTGCCTTGCATGCTTCCTTCGATAGTATGCTCTCCAACAGAGATTCTGCAGGTTAACAAAATGAGTTAGAGAGTTAACAAATGAATTATAAACAAAAGATTCATTAAGCTGTTCTTACTTAGCGCTTCGGGGCATTCTGTTATTTGTCGCACGACCGACTCCTGCAGCGGATAGCCCATGGCCATTTCGAACAGCACATGGCCGAAACAGTAAACGTCAACTGTCTCAATTGTGTGTATCTTGCTGTGCTGCACGAAAAATGGTCGATAAAATGCTGGCACACCCACCAAATAGTTCTCAACGTCCAACAGCTTGACGCAGTCATCCACAATGACAATATTTCCCGAATGCAGGTGACCTGTAATCAAAATCAAATTAGAAATATGTAACCCTATATCAAAAATTAAACTTACCATAAGCATAGCCTTTCGAGTGCAAGAATATAAGAGTTTCTAAAATTTGCTTGCCATAGGTCGCCACTTGCTTCATGGAGAGAGCTGTGCGTCCTTTGGGATTGCCGTACTTGCTTAAAAATGGATTCTTTGGCGTTGCCATGCAGAGCACATCCTTGAGTGTGCCATGCTTATGGAATCTATAAAAGGCCAGGCTTAGAATGATATTTGCGTAGGATATAAGATCACCTACTTTCTGATAATTAAGCAGCCGTTTTCGGTGTTCGCTGCCAGAACGATGGACTCAATGTGCGGATGCTGGAGGCCCATGAGGCTTTTCAGCACGCCATTCATTTCCTTGTCATCGACGTACTTATCAGGTCCGTATTCCAGCCATTCGGCGACCATTTCCGCATTCGGATCCACTGTGCCCGCATCAATCGATACCGAGTGAGCACCGCCATTGCTGCCGGCTGCGAAATGCTTGCTCTGTTGGTTCTGTGAGCCGCTCTTGACCAACTTGTTGTTGCTCTTCTCTGGCGGCTTGGTGGTCGCCTTAAAGTAATGCTTGCGTAGCCGCCAACCTATCGCACCCATAGTGGCGCCCAGTGTCCACACCGTGTCGTTGCGCAAACAGAGCAAAGCATGTTGCACTGCATGGTCTACAATTGAGTTAAAAATGATTTGGTTATATTTAATTATCAATTTAGCATAACTCACCATGGAATGATTGCGAGTAGCTTTCGGGATCAACGAAACGCTTGGCTGGCAGCGATGATGCCAAAATGGGATTCATTAGTATTGTGTTTATGTAAACTTGTAATGCTTCTTTCCGTTCAGCTATGAAGTCCGGACGCATGTTACCAAAGATGCGTTTTCCAGGCAGCGGCAATTCAATGCCAGAGATACGAAGACTTTTGTGCAGCTTGTTGAAGTCATTGTAACGGCGTAGAACGTTCCAGGAGCTATCGCCTCTCTGCACACGCAGCAGGTATTCCTGCAAAGAAACATTTTTTTTTTTCTATACATACACACACACACACACACACGCGCGGACACAGCCAGGCACCGTCATCATGCAAAACGGCGTCATCAACAAATCGGCAGCGGCGTCGCAGATTATTGATTTTTCTTTTGCGCGATGTTAATTTTCATATGTGCACCTGCACTTACCGTATGTCCGTCGATCTCCTCAACTGTAGCTATTTCGCAAGTTATTGCCTCGGTGTCGTCAATTGGTAGTTTTCTTTCATATCTGCTCGCAAATATTGCCATTTGTTGGACGCAGATGCATTTTCACTTCGCTTTAGCTAACGGCACTGCCAATATATATGTGTGTGTGTATACCTGTCTCCACCCTTTAGGGATTAAAAAAATGCCCTGGCCAGGCACAAATACTCTTCAATACATCACTTCACTCTTTTTTTCATGAAGCACTTACAAAATGCTGCGCGTTCTATTGTATTCTTTCCGTTTTAAATGGCCAATTAGGCCCGAACGTCGTGTTTTTCTTTCCTCTTATTATTGGTAGACAATCTGTTTACTAGTGTTGAGAACGAAACATCGAAAGCTCTATCTACCTATCGAAAATACTGAACTCGACTACTACTTCTGATTTGATTTATCGACTTTCGATTATAAACAGTGTTGAGTGATGTAGAAAACTCTGGTAAAATGCGCGTCCCTGGTTGTTTACCTGTTTGCGCAGCAAAAGTAACAAAACAATTTTTAAAAATAATTTTGGGCGCGCCTAATCAGCTGTTAAATCCTACTACTACAGCTGGCCAACATGCTTGATATTAACAACAAACTTACCGCCTGTTTAGATGTAGTTAAAACATACGAGTGGTTATTGGATTCCTATGTGCTGGTAGATAGCCTTTTCGCTTCTTTCAAATCCATATGACGCGATCTCTCTGATTCGGCAGGACTTTTATGTGAATGACCATTGGAGCAAGCTTCCTTTAAGCTGGCGGAGACAATTGGAAGACCTGCCGGTAGAAAAGTTGAGCGAGCTGCTGCAATTTGAAGGCGTCGATTCCATGAAAACACGTGTGCTATGGCCCTTGGAGCTGTTAGCGCTGCGCCAGGTGCTGCGCACTCTGTGCATCAGAAGGACACCAAACAAGCAGCTTGATGTTGGTAAGCTAATATAACTTGGTAAGACATATTAACGGCTGTTCATGCACAGGTTTCTCTGCTGCCTTGCCCACTGTTGGAGCACCGCAAACTGAAGCACATGTTTATGAAGTGTGTGAAGCCAAAAAAGTCACATGAAATCAAAAGAATGGCCGCAATTTGTGCGCGCAGCTGCCAACAGACAACGGTTGACTTCGTGGTAGACTTTGGCGCCGGCGTAGGACACTTGGCCCGCATACTGGCCTATGGCTATGGCATCAATGTTTGCTGCCTTGAAATGCAGGCGGATTTGAACGAGCAAGCGGTGGCAATCGATGCCAAACTGGAGAGCATAGCTGCCAAGCACATGGAGGTCAGCGAAACGACCCATTTTAAGCGACCAGTGCATCTAACCCAGCGTCTCAGCAGCGACACTAAGCCCGTGCATTTTATCGAGAGCATACGGGAGGCTTTCCAATTGCCAGACACGGATTTCCAATTCGGCATTATTGGACTGCATCCGTGCGGTGATCTGGGCGCCACGCTAATGCGCATGTTCTTGAGCTGTAAGCAGGCAAAGTTCTTGAATTTTGTGGGCTGCTGTTACCAGAAAATGAGCACACGGCAAACCCAGCCCCGAAAGGAGCTGCACGGCTATCCGCTTAGCTCGCGGCTGCAAAACGACGCCAACTGTCAGCTTAGCTACGAGGCACGCGAGATCGCTTGCCACGCGATGGAACAGTACAGTGATCGCCTTCAAGCTGGACAATATGAATACCTAAAAATACACTCGCTACGCGCCGCGGCCGAACGAATTATTGTCGAACAGTTGCCCGACTTGAGGCACTCGGCACTGCGCAATGTGAAACATGTGCCTGGCATGACTTTCAATGAGTAAGACCTGAATAGATATTTGAGAGAGTTTAAAGTAATGCATGCATTTGTTTCCCATTTCAATTTTAGCTACTTTCAAAAGGCCATCGAAGGCACGCGCTTTGCCTCGCTGCAAGCAGCGAATCCTGACCAAATCGATGCAGATCTTCTGCACTGGCGTCGCATCGTGTGCTTTTATACGCTGCGATTAATGCTGGCGCCCCTGGGTGAGCATTTAAATGCAAATTGTTTATAAAATATACTTATAATTGGTTTATTGTATGTCTGAAGTGGAAAGCATTATACTGTACGATCGCGGAATGTTTCTGCTAGAGAATGGTATGTTATTCAGAAATTGATTTTGTATTTTGTTTGTTTATGCTTTGTTTTCGCCCTCAAGGTTGCCAAGTAAACATTGAGGCCATATTTGATCCTCGCCTTTCGCCCAGAAATCACATTACCAGCGCCATAAAAAGCTGATGGGACGATTTTGCTTAAAGGAAGCTATTGACCATAAGCTAAACAAAAACAATAAACGATGCCAAATGCCAATTAAGAAATGCCTATAAATTCATTTGCTTCTTGGGTTCAACAATATTGTAATCTGATTTTAAAAAAATGAATGGGTGTCGAGTGCCCCTGTACGGGACTTCCCAGTTGAGCTAGTTGATATGGCTTTTATGGTCGTGCCTTTAAAATTAGGTAACGAAATTATTTTAAGATTATCATTAATTTACTTAATGTAGAAACTGCTGCGCTTAATCCGTAGCCTGGATTGACTTCCATGGTGTAGGTCATTCGGTTCTCTGAGCGAGCAATGTTTGTGGCGCATGGAGCAAACAGAATAAGGTAACACGAAAAGATACTGAGCAAAGAGTAACATACAAATATTTAACTCCATAGCTTCTATAAATTATGTTTGTGTATTATATTTGTTTTACAAATCAAGGAAATTATTGTATAACAGTTGACTAATTCGATTAATTAACTAATTTTATTTTTATTGTAATGCAGCACTGAGTTGATTAATAAATAAATATGACATATTACTAGCCTTTCTGCTTTTTGTTTTAGAGAGTATTCACCAAATGAGGTTTGATATTTAAATTATTCAAATTAAGCATAAATAATTATTCAAAATTCTTGAGTTCTCTCATGTCACGTAAAGTTGTTTGTTTTTTTTTGCGAGTTCACACCAAAACGTTCAAAGCATCAAAAAGTAGGGTAATTCCAAAAAATTTCTGAACATGACAAACAAATGTTTGTAGTCGCAAGTGACGTAGCTCAGAAGCGCAAAGAGCGAGAGTGAGAGAGTAAGAGAGCGAACCTTCATTTCGCTTCGTTATCGCTGAGATTATGCCATGCCGGCTGCCTCAGCTGAGACGCTCTCTTAATTTTCTTCTTTACAGTTTGCAGCTTGTCGCTTCAGTTTATTCTTGGTGGTGGACACGTTAAGATCAGCAAAGTGCAGTGCAAGTGCGAAATAAATGTCATTTCTAGAGCAGATTCTACATGCAGCCAATGCAGATTATATAAATATCAACGGTGATCGCCAAATATTTACAAATCATTATAATGTGCTGCGAAATTCAATCTACAAAATGCTGCAGGAGGAGCAGCCACTTGGCAAATGGTTATGTGGCCACAAATTGGGTGGTAAGTGAAACACAAGCTAAAAAGGAAGTGCAATACGTGACTACGTGGCGTCTACCTGGCATTTGCAGCTGGAAAGCCAACACAGAGTTGGAATCGTTACAC
Source organism: Drosophila novamexicana (assembly GCF_003285875.2). Classification (NCBI taxonomy): domain Eukaryota; kingdom Metazoa; phylum Arthropoda; class Insecta; order Diptera; family Drosophilidae; genus Drosophila; species Drosophila novamexicana. Next base: position 162,426 of record NW_020824806.1, on the reverse strand, counting down.
ACATGCATACATAGCATATATATATGCTCTGTCTGTGTGTGTGCGTCTGCGTTTTTTAAAGCGTCCATGTGTGTGTGTGTGTGTGTGTGTGTGAGCATGTGCCGCATGGGTCCGCTGTGCGGAAGTTCAGATTTCCGTTTGCAAAAACTTTTTTTAACTGTTTTTTTCTCAGACTGCATATATATTTCTAATCAGATAGATAGATATAAGTTAATATTCTGCTTCCTAGTTGAATCGCAAATGCATACGAATTCCTTTTTTTTGCATAAAGAAACAATTGAGGGACAATTTAATTGATGTATAAAAAATGTTTCACCAAGATATTTTAGTCCTATCAAAATTGAAATACTTTATCATAAAGCTTGTTTTGGCATAAAATCCAATATTATTTTTCAAGATTTGAACCTAACGAATTATAGGATTCCTCTACCATAATGGAACTTAACTGGCATTTGTCGGCCATTCCAACGATCGAAATTTGTAATATTTAGCAATCGAAACTTATCAGTTGCACTTTATTGGGATCTTAAAAAGTTCCGCGTAACTGTTTCCAAGAAATCCCTAGGTCAGGAAGCAATAAGACTAGCTATAAAACTAGATGCGAACCGATCACTTTATCAAGCTGACTGTTCGAGTATATGATATAGACTTTATTTGCGCTTTAGTCATACAGTCTACACACTCTCTCTCTCTATATATATATATATATATATAACTATATAACTACAGGAAGTTATGCGGACAATTTGAAGATAACGAAACCGGACGAATTCGATTTGGTAGTTCATTTGGTGTTTCCCGAGAATGACAGGATTATTGTGAAAAAGGATCCCAGGCGACCCGGCAATGTTACCTTGGATATGACCGAGGTGCTAAACGCTCTGGAGAAACAGGAGCACAACCAAGTCTCTTACACGTATTTGAAAAAATTAGTCACGAACAGGAATTTGCTGCTCGAGGACAAGCTGCAGGACATGATAACGGGCACCATGACACGGGCTCTAAACAAAATGGGCAACAAAATCGAGGTCAACGGAAGGGTCACGCCAATTATCTACAAGCGATGCGGCCCGGCACACACGATGTTTATCAAAGACAGGGATATTAAATACTCGGTGGACTTTGTGCCAGCCATCAGGTTGATTGCCAGACAAAATATTTTGCAGCCAGAGCAGCTCAAGTTTTTTAAGGACATTCGCTATTGGGACGCGATACCGAAACCCTTAAAGCCGTTTGAAGCGAACAACGTGTCCTTCCGCGCCTCTTACTACGATGCCGAAAATGTTATGATCAAGGGCAAGCAAAAGCTGAAGGAAACTATTAAATTTATGAAGAAGTTTCGCGATAGCAAACAAAATATGAACAATCTGAAGAGCTATTATATCAAGACCCTGTTTCTGTGGCAAGTCAAGCACAAATCCGACTCCTACTGGAGTACCGAGACGCTAAAGGATATATTGATAGACGTAAGTATGATCAGAAAGATAAGTTAGTGCCTCGAGCAAGTATTTCTCAAAGTTATTTCCATGCACAATCCTATTTTATTGATTGACTTCAATCTATTCTATAAACTTCCTGGCGTCTTAAAGAACATCTCAGTCCAGTCTGTTTGGACTTCCCACTCAATAATATAATAAATCAGCTAAATAAAGTCAGTCGCTTTTTCCCGTCCGTTTTTTCAGATGTGCAGAGAATTGAAGACTTCCTTGGCAACGTCTGGCCGCAATGGAAAGCTGCTCTTTTTCTGGGATCCCGAACTGGACTTGTTTGCCGCATTCACACAACCTCAACGCGTCGATATGTTCAACTGCGTCGTGGCACATATTTATACGCTCGAGCGCGCCGATGGCAACTTGACGGCGGACATTGACAGAAATGTCATATCCTCGTTCAGTAAGATGGACTCAAAGAGTACTCCCGTCTTTTAACTAACAAGTTATGCTTAAAACCTAGGCACACGCGCGGAACGCCTCAGCCAAGACGAGCAAAGGAATGGACGACAGACGGGGGCAGCTCCAAAGCAACAGCCTGCTCCAAAAAACCAGTCAGCTCCAAAGCAGCAGCCAGCTCCAAAAAACCAGACAGCTCCAAGGCAACAGCCAGTTCCAAGGCAACAGCCAGCTCCAAGGCAACCGCCAGCTCCAAGTCAACAGCCTCCGGCAGAGTCCAGCAGTAGCTGTTGCATTGCGTAACGTAGCTGTCGGTGTGAGTTTCAAGACTTTATTAACAGCAAAATGTAAAGAAGTTGTTTATATAGTTTGTATAATTCGTTGCAGCTTAATCCTAGCTTAGATGTGCCGTAGAGATGTACGCGTGAAGTGCTCGTCCTTTAAGTCGCTTACAAGCCGCCGCCGGAGCGATCAACGCTGATCTTCTGCTTCAGGTTAGCCGCATCGTGCTTCTGCTCCTCCAGCTCGGCCATGCGAGCGAAACGGGAATAGGCCACATCGCCCGTCTTTATCGCGGACATCATCTGTGCAATTTGATTTTATATATTTGATATATATGTGTATGTAACTTGACTCGGCTCGATGTGAAAGAAGTGTGTTTTGTATGCAATGTCCGTTCGTGTGTCCGTTTAAGAGAAAAATTGGGATACTTATATACATATATCCGTGTCAGATGTGTCTTCCTCCTTAAAATTAGCATGTAGACTAATCATATCCTCTAAGATCAATTAATATAATTTTAAATAAATGTACACTGCCTCATTTTAGAGTCGCCGGCCCAAAATGCAGCACGTCATCGACTAATTTAATAGACTGTGAACCGAGTATTAGGCAGTCGGTTATACCCGACTGCAATTTTAACTTTTGTAATTTTTTAATATATGTCTTGTGTACTGTGAAATGAAATAAACTTTGATTTTGTGTGAATACGCACCTGTAGATATTCATCCAGCTCGACCTGGCCGTTCATGTTGGTGTCGATCTCCTTGAGAATGTCGTGCAATTGCTCGCCGGAGACATCGCCGTCGCCGAAGCTCTTGAGCCCGCGGCGAATATCGTTGATGGAGACGTAGCCCTTCTTGTCCTTGTCGATAAGCTGGAAGCGTTTGACATATGTCTGAATCTCCTCCTTGGACAGTTTGATGGGTATTCTTTCCTTGGACTGGCGATTGATGGTGTGTCCCATTTCGTTGGCCAAAAACTCCGTGGCATGCTTGAGCTGGCGCTCCTTCTCCTCCTTGGACCACTGCAGCTCCTCGCCCATAATGTCCACGACGACGGGCAGTGCCTCCGACGCGGCCTGCACATTCAGGAAAGCCAGACGCAGCCGGCGCGCAATCATGTCCACAGCGGTGCAGGCATATTCTCGCACGCCATAACGAATCTCGGCATCAATGTAGGGAAACTCGGGATGGATGCGATTGCCAATGATGGGCCAGCGTTTGCCGGTGAGCGATGCCATCTTGGACACGGCAAAGGCGCGATCACCATACGATTTGGCCAGATGCTGAGCCACCTCGCACTCCAGCCCGAAGTCCTGCACCAGGCGTATGTACATGGTGGGTGTCCAGCCCTGGCCGCCCTCAATTTTCAGATACGATGTGACAGCCTCGGCGCGCTCCGGCTTCAGGTTGCAGGCTGGCGAAGATTAAGGCAGTTCAAGCTGATTATACACCAGATCTCTTTATTAATAGTTACCCTTTATGGCCGCATCCATGGTGTGCTCCGCCATGGCTCTGTACGTGGTCCACTTGCCGCCGGCAATGGTGATCAAATTCGAGGGGCTGACGTGGACGATGTGGTTGCGCGCCAGGGATTGTGTGTCGTCCTTGTTGGGATCGGAGACGAGCGGGCGTATGCCACTCCAGGCGGACAGCACATCACCGCGACGCACCTCAACGTCGGCGTTGAGATAGTTTTTGATTTCGCTCAAGATGAACTGAATCTCATCCTCGGTCGGGGTGGGACTGTGCGTTATTTCGCAGGGCAGATCTGTGGTGCCGGCAATTGTTTGCCGTTGCCAGGGCAGGAAGAAGATGACACGTCCATCGGATGTTGAGGGATCGAGCAAACCCATCTGATCGGGGCTATAATAGCCGGGCAGCACAATGTGCACACCCGAGCTGGGACAGCAGATGCTCTTCACCGTCGGATCGTCCATTTTGCGAATGGAGTCGGTGAAGGGGCCGGTGGCATTGATAATGCACTTGGCCTTGACCGTAAATTCCTTGCCAGAGATATGATCCTTGACCTTGGCGCCGCACAGCACCTTCTTGCCGGTGCCGTCGTCCTTCTTGAGCAGCTCCTTGACCTCCACATGATTGCAGACGGTGGCGCCATGTCGCGCCGCCGTCAAAGCCACCGCCAGGCACATGCGTGCATCATCCTGCTGGCCATCATAGTAGACAATGGCGCCGCACAACTTATCCTTCTTCAACATGGGAAACAGCTCCAGAGCATCCTTCTTGGACAGCAAGTACGAGCTCTTTACATTGCGATCGCCGGCCACCAGATCGTACGCCTTGATGCCTACCCAGAAATACGGCACCTGCCACCAACTGAAATGCAAACAATATTTATAAATCCGCGTAATCAGCAGTCGAGTCGAGCTATTTACGTGTAGACGGGCAGCATAATGGGCAGCGGATGCGTCAAATGTGGCGCCGATTCAAGCATTGTGGCGCGTTCCGCCAGCGCCTCCTTAACCATTCTATATTGCTCAAGATCTAGCTGTAGCGATAGATATACACATAGACAAGCATTACTTCTAGCCTTATAAATCTACGATCTACGATCTAAGCTTTAATGAAATACAATACTCCTATTTACTGGACTCGCAGGGATTACCCGGCACCATTAGAGTTCTTCAGAGATTTAGGCGTAGCAACTAGCCGGGTAATACCTGCTAGTTATAGATGCATGTAAATAAATTCTGAGCATCTGGCATACTTACGCCTAGAATAGCCTTCTGCAGATAGCGCACGCCACCGTGAATTAACTTGGTGGAGCGCGATGAGGTGCCGCTGGCAAAGTCATCCAGCTCGACGAGCGCCGTCTTTAGACCTGTGTCGAAGCGAACCCTTTAAATGCAGTTAACTGTAAAGGGTATTTCATACGAACCTCTTGTTATGGAGTCGAGGGCGCAGCCAGCGCCAGTGGCGCCGCCGCCAATGATGAGCACATCGAATTCCTCGCCGCTCATCAGGGATTTGATTTGTTCGCTGCGCATGGGCAGGGTGCGCTTGCGTTTGGGTGGGCGTTGCATGGCATTGTTGACCTGTGGAGCACATTTGGTTAAGGGCTGGCTAATGGCCAAAAGCGATTTGCACTTACCACATGCGGCGAGTTCCAGCGATCGATGGTCCATGAGGCAATTACGGAGCCCACACAGGCGCTGGCGGCGGTGACGCCAAATTTAAACATGCGCGACGACATCTTCTCTTAAGGCAACGAAACGCTCTCTTTATTGTTGTTTAGCTAATCAAAAATTATTTTTAAAATCGAATTAAACGGCATATTAAGCACTTGTTTTTTTTTTTCAGTTAATGCCTCTTTTTTTCGTCGCTCTCTTTTGTTGTGGTGAGAGCGCGAAAGCAATGGGAGAGAGCGCGCTACAAGCTTTTTGTTGCGAACTTTTTAGCGCTGCCGGCGCGCGCAGCATTGGAACCGAGTGTGTGTGTGTTTCATTCCAACATTCCAACGCACACATGTACAATTGGCAGCAAAAATTCCGTTAAGTACGTTAAATCGATATGGGCGCGCTTGGTTCCATGACATGCCGCAGCAGTGCGTGGGTAGACTCAGACTCAAACAAAGCTTTGCCCAGTGTTGAATAAACGCATAAAAATGTACCCACAATTTGAGCTGCGTCGTTTATGCGTTTCCAGGCGCGTACCAAATGTTTACCTTGAGTTGTTTCCAGCCAAACCGTTCGCGGCACGCAATAAGAGCTGAATAAAATCTAACAAAGTCCACAGCGGCAACAACGGCGGCGATATTTGAAGAAATTCAATGTGATTTGAATTTTTTTTTTTTTTTTTTTTTTGTTGTGGCGAGCGTAATAGCGAATGATTACATCAGAGTTTTTATTCACTTTTAGCTCGCACTCGGCTCGGTCTGCTGCTGCTGCTGCTTCTGCTGCTGTTGTTGCCCGCACGACCGCATTGAGCTAGTTCAAATTGTATATTAAGCTTACCGTCGTTGTTATTCCGATGCTGGAAATTCGTAATCGTCGCTGCTGGAAATTTGTGAACTGTTCTGTCTGCTGCTCTGCTGCCTGCTACCCCGTCCGTGCGCGTTGATAGTCGTCGTCGCTCTAAACGCAGACCGTGCACAGCTGGCTGGCTATTTGGCTGGTTGGCTGCTTTTGCTGGGCTGTGCAGCAGCTGTTGCCGTTGCATGTGCAGCTTTTTTGGCTCAGAGAATTTGCAACTTGTCGAACTGCTCCCCGCCCTTGCCGTTACTCTAAGCAACAGCTGTTCTTACATCCGCTCTCGCGTCTATAACACACGTCTAATTGGCTAGCAAGCACTCGGCAAAAAACTGAAACTCACGAACTTTTCACTCACACTCGTTTATTCGTGAATGATGAGTTCACCTTGTGGCGGTACGGCGTCGTTTATATTATTTTTACCTATTAGTTTATTTTCATTTTGTAACTAACCGAGCGCTATTCTATATTCATATCTTTAGACACGCATATTTAAACAATGCTCTGCCCTGTCGCAGTATACACAGAGAGGGCATGCTAGGCTAACAGTTAAAAGTTAATTAGTCATGATTAATTTCTAACACGCGATCTTAAAGTACAAAGTTCAGCCCTCATATAACTCATTTTCAAATTGTGCAGGTCTCTGATTCATAACAGCACTTATATAAGCGCGCCAATTTTGAGTAATAGAGTATCTTATAGTCGTACCCCGGCATATTCATTATATTCACCCCATGACTTTGTGATTATTCAATTTGTTTGCACATTTGCCGGTCTGTAGATACTATGGGAGTACTTACTCGCATATCTAGGCTGATAAATGCCGGCACGAAGCGTCATTAAAGATAAAACTAATCCAAGCAATGCACAATACAATTTTTCGTTAAAAAAAAAAATGCTCAGGCCTGACAGTTGAATTTGAAGTTCAAATATGTTTATAAAATTGAGTTTTCATTTTGATTCCGCGTATCGAAATGAATTCATCTCTCTCTCTCTCTCACTATTCCCATTATTCTAAATTTATTCCCTTAGTGTTTTCCCATTATTTTAACTTTTTTTTCCATACCTAGTTATTACTCCAGCCTCTGCACGAAACTATTTGCCTGCTGTGCAGTGTACCCTTGAATTGCCCATTGATAAGCGGAATTTCGTCAATTGCTTTACGCATTACACTTGGTTTGCCGCAACTTATGAATGATTCATTAGCGACAGCTAAAACAAATTAAATAACCGAAATGATAAACGTCAGCTGTAGCCCAAATCCAGTGCTAATTCATGCACGACGACATCCGGAGATGGAGGAGGAAGAAATAACATATTGTAGACAGGGAGCAGACATTGGACGTGCATGATGACGTCCAGCAGCTTGGGTTAGGTCAGCAACATTTGTCTAGCCAGAAGAAAGGCAACAACAACAGGCTATTTATATACAGCCAGACCCAGACCCACAAAGTGCAGACCTACAAATAACCTTGCCAAAATGTGCTCGACCAGTTTGTCAGGCGATTGTATTGTTTTTGCTGTCTTTTCTTTTGGTATCTGCATTTGATATAAAAAGTATCGTTTCATTGTAGCGGGTTCTCAGCTCTTGGCCATTTCTGCCGGCAACTGTTCCGCGCCGCACGCCCACACGGAAAGCTTTCAAGCTTGCCGTCAGACGATGTCGGCAGACGCCGCCGACTGATAAAGCTCGCGGCGAGACGCAATGTCCGCACGTGAACATTATCAATGGAATTGCAAAATATTAATACTGGCGACTTTTAGTAGTTCCTCTACTATCACTTAATATGCATACTACTTAGTTATCTTATCTTTGCTGCGACGACGTTGCCAAGTTCTCCACTGAAGGTTACTAGGTCAAAATGGCCACTTAAGAGCTTTTTGCTGTGAATAAAGCTTATTGGGGTTATTATTGAACCAGTGTGACCAGAAGGGCTGGGCAAAAGGTTGTGAGAATCACATATAAGGGCAGTGTAATTGCTCTAGTCGAAAGTGACCGACTAGAAGGTACTCTGTAAATTGATTATAACTATTATTGTTATTTAGTGCTGGTTTTGGCGAGCTTTCCATGTTTGAATGAGACCTCGAGCCAGTCAATAAAATAATTAAGATTATTATATTATTTAGAGCGAGAAATTAAGAGATAGATCAGTTGCTATATCCCTAAGCCCGAACTTTCAGTCAACACACTGCTAAAATAATAATCAAAACTAAGGCGACCTACTTACATTCACGAGAATCGAATAGAAGGGCGAGGCGTAATAAAATAAGGTTTCTTTACTTAAGAAGTACAATTTGCTCGAGTTGTATATGGTATATTATCATTATTTAATTACCTTTTATAATCTCAGAGATCGACAGATCTACCGTTCTGTCTAAGAATTATATTAAAATTATTTAAAGGAATAAGAGAGTTCTCTATCTGCACATTATAAACAATTCCTTAACCTTTAAACACATTTTTAAGTGGAAGTATACATTTTCTACCTACAATGGATAGCTTATGGATATCTGAGACAATAAGAGCTAGATTCACAAAATCTACCGTGTTTTGGGCTTCTCGTTTACCCTAGACATATTAACTTATTGTACTATATTGTATCTTTCAGAAACCGATAGAAACCCTTCAAAAATGAAGTATGTACATTTTTACGAGTATAAAAAACTTTTTACATTTATTAAATGATCTTAACCAGAATAATTCCCCAATTGAAATCTCCTGTAATTGCTTGAAATGATGTAAGTGTTGTCATTGGGCTTTGGGTAAAAATAGTTTGTATTCCATATATATTTGTAATTATAATCGGGGTAAACCGTAAAAGCAGGTGCCATAAACGGCGTATAGCTAGAAAAAAATGTAACTTAGGCTACGGCAGATATCAGGTCAAACGATTTCTTGATAATGGCCGTCAAAAATAGATATAAAATACTTTCAGGAAGTAATATTCGACTCACAAATTGGAGGATGAGTCGGCGGCAGTTTCGGCCACGTTGTCATTAATGATGCCGGCGCCGGCGCTGCCGCTGGCAAGGATGCATTTGCTTCGATTGTCGCGCATCTGCATCAACTGGCCAATGAGATCGAGCAGCTGGTCATCGCCGAGGCTGCACTGCTGCAGCAGCTGCTGGAGCAGGCCCAAGCGTTCCGCCTCCAGACGAATCATTGCCGGCACCTGGGCCAAGAGGCTGGTGCGGCAGGCGTTGTTGATCTTCGACTTGGCGCAAATGTATTCCAGCACCGAGTTGAGATTGAGGCGATCGCACACCACCGAGGACAGGTTCTCGCGCACTGCATGATCCAGGAAATCTTTTGAATGATTCTCGGACAGCGTCTCCAGCACTGTGGTCTTCAGTTTGTCGTTGGCCTTCATCTGATTGGACAGAAATTTGGCCAGATTGAGGGCGCCCTTCAGCGGCGAGCTGCGGGATTTGGCAAAGAAACGCTCCAGCACAGAGTCCAGCGAGCATTGCTCCACAACCAGATCCAATGCGGACTCTGCATCAAGTATGGCCAGGTCACGACTGGGCGTGGCTGAAGGCAGAGCCTCGGCTTCCGGCTGATTCTTCTCCTCGCCGCCGCCTGCTGTGGTCGTCGTTGTCTCATTCCATTTGAGCGTATCGAAAGCCTCGTCATCCATTGCTTCATGGGACTTGTCCATTGACTTGTCCACCGCCGCGCTCCTGGCGGTCTGTTCGTGCGCAAACTTCTCGATCTCGATGATGCTGTCCAGTCGTCCGCGTCGCTTCAGCGCCTGCCTCACCTCCGTGGTCTGGGCGAGCTTGTCCAGGAGCAGGCAGCGCTTCGGCTTGCCGCTCCGCGTCTCCTCCACGTCGCGCAGATACTCCTTCGTTATGGAGACGGGCGGATCATGGAAACTGACCCGTTTACGCTTCAGTGCCGGCGACTCAAAGTCATCGATGCTCTCGCAGCGCAGCTTTCGCTTCAATATTGACGCGGACGGACTCGCCGAGGGCGATGGCAGCCGCTTCGAGAATATCAGCAGATCCTTGGTCTGCTGTATGGGCGTGGACGTGTGCTCCGCCGCGGCCAGCTCATTCAGCTCACAGGTGGGCGTCGACACAAGCTCGGCGCGCTCCATTTGCCGAGCGGGCGTTCCCTGGCTGCGAGTCGCCACCGACGTCGAGGCGGCCAGTGTATAGTTTGCTCCAGCATCCAGTTTCTTGTTCCGTATCATGTTGATCAACTGCGCCCCGCGTCCGGTCAAATGGGCCGACGGCTTTGGGCGCAGCGTCGGACTCGACGAGTTATTGGTCTGCTTGCGGTCCGGCGGAGAGCTCTGCCAAAATGGATTTACATATTTGAGATTAATTGAGTGTAGTTAAACAAAGGCTTAGCTTAGTCGGAATTCCTTGCTATTTGCGAGCTTCACATTTCTTGATGCCTATTTAATTGCTTGCTTCCTAGTTTCTTCCGGTTTGTCCTCCATGCTCACATTATTTTTATTATTGTTTAATTTTTGGTGCCTTTTTTAATTTCATGCATTGTAATTATTTTCGTTAATTTGATTTATTTTCACCCACGTCCTCCATGATCCCGTTTTTGTTTCTTCTATTACATTTATTTTATTTATATTCATTTTTCTATCAACCATGTCCTCCAGGCTATAATTAAGTCTCCATCCATTTCTCTACTTTAGAAAAGATCCATTTTTTACTCAAAATTGTGTCTATGGTGACTTTTGCTTTTATTATTCATAGTATTCCTATTGTATTCCTTCCTTTCTCCATGGTCCTCCATGATTATATTCATGGTACATAAATTAATTGTCCTTTCATCAAAAACATCTCCTTTGTTCAATCCCTAAATATTTTCCTTCATAGTTGTAATCTTTCTATTCCCCCATCACAAATACCTTTTAATTTCACATAATATGCCAATATATCTATGCCGAGCTACTTTCTTGTGGACTTACCAAATTACAAAGTCGTGTGTTGTGCTTCTTGGGCGAGCTCTCTGTCATGGGCATGGGATCGCCCATGGGCTCCGACGGCATCTGGGTGCTGGCCACCGATTCGACAGCCGCTTCTGGCGAAGCACTTAGCTGCGTTTCCGGCACACTCGACGTTTTTCTGGTCGGCTCGGGCTGCACCTGTGCAGCAGGTGTCGGAGTTGCAAATTCAGCAAACAGATCCTCGCTCTGCATAGGGGTGAGTTTGGCAGTGTCCTTGACCTTCTGTGCGCTGGCTTTGTTGGCAGCTGTGGGAAAAAAAGACAAACATAATAAAGACGATTTGCAGAGCCTGCTGATGGACTTCTTACCTGTTGTTGCTTGAGGGGTTGCTGTCTGCTTTCTGGGCGAACGCAGTCTGTCGGTAGCTGCTGGTGGCTGCTCACTTTGCTTGTCCTTTTGGGCAGCACGTTTGCGCGTCTGGCGCACAGGTGTATCCGCGGCAGGAGCGGGCGTTGGGTTAGCCTCTTCCTCAATTTGCGCGCGCGGTTTGCGGAATTGGTACTTTTCCGCGCTGCTCGGCTCGGTGCCGGCTACTTCCGATAGCCGGCGCCGGCGCGTGGGTGTGGAAACCCCAGCTGCTGGAGTCGTGGGCGGATCAGGTGGCGATTCTTCAATGATGGTCACGCCATCGCTGTCCTGGTCCTTATCTTGCTCCGAATGCCGGTCGCCGCCGCTTAGGGCCAACTCGGTTTGCTTGCCTTTGGCGATGACTACCTTCTTGGGTGTCCATGGTTTGATGGAGGACGAGTCCTGCGACTGGCTCATGTCATTGTACAGCGCTGGTATAACCGACTTCTCGGCAAAACGCTCCTTCTGGCGATCGGTGAGCTTGTCCGGATTCAAGCTCCACACGGAGGGTATGATAACGAAGAGGTCGTCGCCCTTGAACAGATCCTTTAGCTGATTGGCCATGCTCTTCATGGACAGCTTGCGGAATTTCTCCTGAATGGCACGCTTCCACTCGCTGATAAAGCTGCCCTCGTACTTGCCCTTGTTCCAGCACTGAAGCGCCGCACTCAAAGTGGGCTTGAGTGCATCGAACACGACCATCAGCTCGTTCTGGCGCAGCTCCAATATGACATTGCGCAGCGTATTGAGACAGCCTTCCAGCAGCGACTGGGACAGCGCCGGACGCTCAAAGACAGCGTAAAGCAGCGCAAAGACATCCTTATAGAGGGGCGAGTCCTTGCAGATGCCCAGCCTAAGCACCGCACTGACATAGATGTCAAACATCTCCGCGAAATGTGGCTCCTCTTTGCTGCCATTCTTCAGCAGCTCGATCAGTGCCGTCTTTAGATCCGCAACGAATCTCTTGCGCTCGGTGGCATTGTTGCCCGCATTGATGAGCTGCCGCCACTGCTCACAGAAGGCGCCGTCGAAGGAGCTGTTGGCGCGTCGCCCGGCAAAGCTGGCGCTCGTCTGCAGCGGCCACAGAATCCAGCTATCCACGAACGCAGCATTGTGCGCCACGCGATACTCGAGCGCATGCTCGCGCAAGTAGTCGAGGATAGCTCCGGAGACCTGTCGCCATATCTGCAGCTTGAGCCCAAAGGTCTCGTAGTCTTCGTCGTCGTTATTTTGCATAAGCAGCTCCGCAAAGCTGCTGAGCTGACGGAATTCGCTGGTGCTGCGCGTTTCCAGCTGCTCCGGGGCATAGATAAGCGAGACACAGCGCTGCATAATGGCCGGCGGCACCTCGGCCCGCGCCTTCAGACACAGCTTCAGGCAGGCTTCCAGCACCTCGAGGGAGTCTACACGTTGCGGTGGCATGGCCAGGCCAGCGCAGGCATTGAACACGGAGCGCACAATGCTGCCGTCGCCGGGCAGCGTCTTCTCCAGCTCCGCACAACAGGCGACCGTAAAGGCGGTCACGCGTAGCTGGAACATGGCCAGCGTCAGATTGCGCAGCAGCAAATTCAACAGCTCCTGCTCCGTCTCGGAGCTGTGCTCTGCCTGGCTGAGAAGTTGCATGCCAGCAACAGCCGCTGCCAGCATGGGACGCCAGTGCTGCTGCAGCAGCTCGGAGTTCATAAGCGGCGAGGGCTGGCGGAGCACCTCGAGGCGCATGTCACGCAGCAGGCGCTGCAGGGCTGCCGAGGCTGGTTCCATATTCCACAGGGCGACCAGGCAAGGCAGCGCCAGCTCGCGCGCTGTCTGATAGCTGTGCGCCAGGCCAGTTGCATTGCCACGCGCGCCGCCGCCAAACAAAAAGCTCAAGAAATACTCAACAGCATTGTCGAACGATTTGGGCAGCTCGGCATCCAAGCAGCTGATCAAATACCACCAGACGCGCAGCTTGATGCCGCTTACGTGCGGCGAACGCGACTGGGATGTGCGCAGTGGAATGAGCAGTAGACGCAAACGTTTGCCCGCCGCCAGCTCATTGTAGGCGGCAAAGATCTTAATGAGCACGCGCCAGCAGAGAAACGCCTCGGAGCGCACGCCATTGTCGGGATTGCGGAAGCCCAGCTCGACGACGGCAAGAAATTTGTTGATGTAGGTGCAGCCGCGCAGCATTTCGCTGTCCATGATCTGCACCAGCAGCGTCCAGATCTTGTGCCAATTGTTGTTCTTCGCATCGCGCATCTCCCCGATGAGCGTCGTGTAGTTGTTGACGAATTCGCTGCGTATCTGGGGCCAACATTTGGCGGCGTGTATGACAGACACGTCGAGTGCAACCAGAGCCTCGGCCATGGCGGCCACGGCACAATTCTGTATATTGCGATCTGTGTCAAACATTAGGGGCAAAATGTCGCCCAGCCAGAACTCGACCAGTTCCTCATTCGTAAAGGAAGTGTTTATCAGGCCCGAGGCTTTGCAGCTGCTCGCAAGCAGGTCAATTATCTAGATTATTCATTAGCAAGAAATACAATGGTGGTTGTTGTTATAATTGCATAAAATGCACTACACAGCACAGCGAAAAGTTCATGAAAATTACTTACATTGCAATAATGTTGACGTCGATTGTTCTTGAGCATTTCTTTTGTCGACAACTGCACCGTGTGGTACGCCTGACCCACTTCTGCATCGATGTCCATTGTGTCTTGTGCTTATTTTACACAATAAATAATATAGTTTTTAATTGATTCCACTACCTCAATTCACACAAACGATTTAATTACGCGAACAATGTGTAAGCAGGCATTCATTTTCTACTAAAAGCGCGCGAAACTCTGCGCATAGGGATGATAATATAAGCAGTAAACAGTATCGATAGTTACAGCATGCAATATCGATATGTGGAATATCGCGTTTTGCAGCACTTACAACGCCTCACTGCACTGACAAATAGGAACGGTTGGCAATTCAAAAAACCAACTTATTTCGCACAAATTTAAACCAGCTTTTTACTGTATATTACGTGCCTAAGTTTATTAATATGAACTTAATGTATTGTAAAATTAAACATTTTGTACGAGTAGTATATCGTATAATGCGCTCAACATTTTTAAAATTTATATATTAACATACATATATTTAATTTGATTAAATACAGTGACTATATTTCTTTGCACATTAAATAGAAAACATTGCAAAAGTCCTGAATCAATACTTGTCCAGACAATTATATTCTATGCAAAATATTTACAATTTACTAAATTGTTGATTTAAAAAACATTTCCTGAACTGCATGAAATTAAACTCGGCGCGTTTTGTGCGTTGTTATAAAGCTTACGCTGCCAAAACAAAAAAATAAATGGTGAAATTGTGGGAAGTCTTCCACGTAAAACGCATGCAGTGTAACTGCTTTATGGCAATCGAAACGAGAAGCAGCAGTCAGCCGGATAGAAGGACGGAATACATAGAGCGAAGTACTTAAAAAAAGATTTTAAATAAGCTGCAACGTGTTTTGTGTGTATGCACTTTTAATTTGTGTGTCCCCCCGAGGACGTATTGTTTGTTCTTGTTGGTTGTTTTTTTAGTGCTTTGGATCCTTGTTGTAGTCCACATAAACGCGCACCACTTCGCCGGAATATTTGCGCTGCGATGGCATGAAGTAAAAGTCCGGCGTATCGGCGCCGCCATTCAAACGCGGATCATCGCGCGATCTATCATAGCTGGACTCCCGCTCATGTCGCTGGCGTCGCTCCTCGCCCCGCTCCCGCTCCCGTTCGCGCTCCTGTCGTGCAGCCCGACGATCGTGCGTATAGTAGCCGGATGGCTGCATATTGGCCGAGCTCTGCTGGTAATGATGATTCTGGCGCGGCAGCGAATACGCCCGCTCCGCATAGCTGCCACGTGCATAGGGTCCGGGTGCAGTGCTTGCGCTGCCGCCCGCGCTGCTCTCCTGCGTCATATGCCGGCCATTGGAGCGACCGTTGCCATTGCTGCTCTTGCCGTGTCCATGGCCATTGCCATTGACATTGCTGTTCTCGTAGAACATCTGCGACTTGCTGGTGGGCGAGTGGGACATGGGCAGTGTCGTCTGTTGGCTGCTGGGCGTGGAACGATTGCGGGCCTTCTCCTTGGCCGCGGTGCTGCTGGTCATGTGCTTCTCCTCGGTTTCGCCATACGGATCGAATGCGTAGTTCGTGTTCGAGGCGAACTCCTTCCAGGGCGAGTTCTGTATCAGTTTTTCCTGCAAACAAACAGAGCATTCACCGGGATTGATATTATTTTGTGCAGGTTCGTACAGTTCTTAGCGCTCAACCAGTCAGCATTTGGGCATACGGGCTCTATGTGTATTACGATCTATTCTAAATCTTCGGAACGCTCGAGAATACTGTGCGCATAAACAACGTTTTTGAGGACTAATATGTACTATAATTGATTCCGGAATGTGCCTTGTGCTTGCGTTTCTCTCGAATATTGCAAATGTCTATTTATTAAAGCTGATAACCAGTCAAGCAGAAGATATGACACCCATGGATATTATGGTTAGGGAGTATTGTGCAGAAAGATGTGAACTACATTCGATTTGCTCGAAAATACATAGGTTTATAGTGGGAAAATAGTTTAGGATCGGTATTCCAAGTTGTTTTTGATTTTGAGTTTTAGTAAGAAATACATAGCATAGATCAAATGCTAACTGGTTTGGCTACAAACACAAAAGATTAAGTCTAAAGTGACTAAATAGTTATTAAGATAGTTGAAATGATTAGCAACACACATACACAGGAATGATAGACAGCGAATGTGAGAAATGTGAGAAAAGAACCTTTGGGGATCAGAACAGTATTATTGGGGGGGGGTTGTTTTTTATGGGATTAGCTTTTAAAAGTAGTCACAACTTTGGTTAATTAGTACAACAACAAACAAAAAGGAATTTCAATTACCAATGAATTCTTTATGTTCTAGAATTTTGATAAACGCGACTCAACAACACATATTGGCGTATATACTATATATAGTACATGTATAAAGATATCCGCGCTGTTGTTAGGACTTTCTGATATTTGGCTAACTATTTTTTTATTATTGATTTTATTGGGCAGATTGTAACTCTTCAGGCAGTGAGATATACGAGTATATATCTTCTTTTTTTTTATAACATATATGGTGGGTAATTTGTGTTGATAATTTTTTTTTGATAATTTTTTATGGATATATAGTATGTATTCTTTTTATAGATCGCTAGAGGGCTGATAGTAGCGTTGGTGTTGCCGCTGTTGATATATGCGCCATTCGTCGGGTATTACGTAAACCAGCTTTAAATAATATTATACAATTGAACAAAAAAACATTATTAATCGTGTAAGAATCGAATTCTTTAACAAGAATTATGTGCGCCACGTATAAAACTGAACAAACATGTAAAGTTAATGCTAAAAACTTGGTAACTTGGTAACTCAACAATGCAATGGGAATAAAATAGTTTACCTTTGTGTTCTTGCTCTTGCGCGAGGTCTTCAATATTGTGCAGAACGCTTGGATCAGTGCAATAAGCACAAGGGCTGCAATCAGACCTAGGACAATATACAAACGTGTCTCGGACAGATCGAAGAAGGAGAGTAGCGTATCCTTGGCACTCGTATCCACGGCACTTTTGTCTGTGATCAAATAGAAACCAAACCTGTTAGGCTTGAATCTTAGCTTGACTTTGACGAAACTTACATTCCAGCGCCTCGAAATCTAAGAACTGCGGATCGACTGTCAGGGAGCCCACCTTGCCGGTTGCTATTTGATCCAATAGCGCTGCTTTGATAGCTTCCGCGTTCTTCTGCACAGCCGCCTCGCTGGTCTTCTCCACATTATTGGTATCCAGGGTATGCAGCTTCTCGACGTCGGCCTTGTCGAACATGGCCTGCACCTTGGCCACCATTGTGCTGCCCTCCCTTCAGAAGGAAAGAAAGAAAGATATATAATTATAGCATACAAATATAAAAAAAAAGATCTGGCAGCACTTAAGCCTATTGTGCCTGTTAACCGATCTGGCAACACTTATATTCAATGTGCCTATTAAGTTGGCTGCGCCTAAATACAGCTAATAAGTATCTTAATCAAATATGATGCCTAGGAATATTACGTACTTTTCAAAGCCTAAAATTTCGGTCTTATAGTAGCCCGGAATAGGCGAAAGTATGCCATTGAAGGAGTCCGAAATGGTTGCGGCCAGATTGTTGAAATCCACAGTGCCTGGCTTGGGCGCTTCAAATGATTCAGCCAGGTTCATGAGCTTTACGCCCACCGCATAGACTAAGCGACTGGGCGCTGGTGTGCTGGTGCCCACGAAAACGGACTCCAGCTCTGGAAGAAAAACAGGGCATGAACTCATGATCAGCTCCTGAGAAGGTTTGAACCTACCCTTGCCACAGGACTTGATGCAGACGCGTTGTGGGGAAATGGGTGGCACCTGCTCGTGCTTGCGTGTCTTCTTGTTGACCACGTTGAAGGCGCCGCCCAGCACGGGGAAGAACAGATAGAGACAGTGATCATCCGTGAAGGACAAGTCCTGTTCGTCATTGCTGACACGCTTGCGATTGAACTCCAAGATGGTGACGCCTTTCTCGATGCGACCGGATGCATTGTAGATGTCCTGACGTTCGTCAAGCTTGGGTGGGGCATAGCCCAGTACCCAGGTGTCCATCAGGAAGGGACGACCACTGCGTCCATCCACCCAGCCAATAATCGCATCCGTCTGCGACATGCGCTGATCATCACTGAAGCCAATGCCCGTCCAGGTTTGTGTATTCGATGTCTCGATGTGCCAGCGCATCTCGTCGCCACGGCCCACAGTCTCCCAGCTGGCGTAGTACTCGCAGCTGTGCTCCTGGGGCGAGCAGTTCGAGGGGTACTTCCAGTGTCCGTAGCAATCGTTGTCCAGCACATTGCTGCTCAGATCACTGCGATCGGTGTTGGCCGCCGGTTTGTCTTTCTCTGCGGGGGCTTCAATTGATAAGATTGGATTAGCTAGGAATTTTTGAAGACTTACCAAAGAAATTGATTTGGGTAACGCCGCGTTGTAGCTTGTGTCCATGATATTTGAGCTCATCCGGCTGATAGAAGTCCTTGACGGATGATGATTCCGTTTCCAGGCCAGAGGCTGGCACATGCACATAGCTGCCCGGCTCCTGACCCTTGGCCCAGATAACATGGGTCAGCGCATCGTCCAAGGTGTGATCGGTGGCATCGCTGGCCACCAACTTCTTGCGGAATATTATGGTGGTCACGCCATTCTCCTCGAAACCTGTGCCCAAGGCCAAATCCGATTTGCCGCCGTAGAACTCATCGCTGCGTGGCGTCGAACGATCCCGAGTATAATAATCACCCACACGGCTGACCATGCCACGCGCCGTTCCGATGACGATATCCGTGCAGTCCATGGGATTGAAGTCGTGGCGCGGTGTGTACGGATTAAGCTTGTACTTGGGCTCTATGAAAACACAAATGCAAGGGTCAGCGTAATTCTCGATTGAGTTCGGGCGATGTGATTCGTGTGGGTTTTGTGTTTAATTTGGTTAGTAGATAATGAAGATCGGGATTTGAAAATGCTAAGCCTTTACCAAGTCACATGCGTTTACCTGCTGACTCAAGATTTGCGGACTTTTTGGGCTCCGGCACGCTCTTTGGCTCCGGTTCACTCTTGGGCTCCGGTTCACTCTTGGGTTCCGGCTCACTTTTGGGTTCGGGCTCACTCTTCGGTTCTGGTTCGCTCTTAGGCTCTGGCTCGCTCTTGGGCTCCGGTTCACTCTTTGGTTCCGGCTCGCTCTTCGGTTCGGGCTCACTTTTGGGCTCTGGCTCGCTCTTAGGCTCGGGCTCGCTCTTGGGTTCCGGTTCACTTTTAGGTTCCGGTTCACTTTTTGGCTCTGGTTCACTCTTTGGTTCCGGTTCACTTCTAGGCTCAGGTTCACTCTTCGGTTCCGGCTCGCTTTTCGGTTCAGGTTCGCTTTTAGGTTCCGGTACATTTGTTGTTGCCTCCGGTTCACTTTTTGGCGCTGGCTCACTCGTTGTCGTTGGTTCCGGCTCGCTCTTCGGCTCCGCTGTGCTATTAGGCTCTGTTTTTACAGCGTGTTTTGTTTAAATAAAATAGATTTGTGTGCTTAGTGTTAGGTGCGGGTTTCAGAGAGAGGTCAAAAGTAGTAGAAGCTCAACAAGGATAGCAACAACAATATGCAGTAAGTGTCTAGTACGCAGCGCTAGAGGATCTGCAGGGTTGTGTGTTTTTGCCACTACTCGTATTAGCTCTAAATTAAACGAACTGTTGCAGGTGCAGAACTAATGCAGTTCCCCTCGCTCTTACCTGTGGCTTGGCGGCGGTTGCGTCCAGATTTGGTGCTGACGCGATAGGATACGCTGGTGGCCACTGAAGTGACGCCGTCAATGCTGGCCAGCTCATCCTCATGCTTGGCGACACGCTTTGTTTTTGTGCTTGGCTCAGCACTGGGCTCGGCGGTCGGTTCAGCATTGGGCTCGGGTTCGCTCTTGGGCTCCGGTTCACTCTTGGGCTCCGGTTCACTCTTGGGCTCCGGTTCGCTTTTGGGTTCTGGTTCGCTCTTGGGCTCCGGTTCGCTCTTAGGCTCCGGCTCGCTCTTGGGCTCTGGTTCACTCTTGGGGTCCGGCTCACTCTTGGGTTCCGGTTCGCTCTTGGGCTCCGGTTCGCTCTTGGGCTCCGGCTCGCTCTTGGGCTCCGGCTCCGCATGCTCAGATCCCGCGTTCTCAAGCGTTGTCGTCAAGTCTCCAATGTCCTTTATTAGCGGGAAGTTCTTGCATTCCGGCGTCAGACCGCGTGGACGCCAGCCCAAGCCCACCCACGAGGTGCCATTGACCTTAAGTACGATCTCGATTTCTTTCTGCTCCTCCAGCAGACGCCAGTACATGTGATAGTCCGGCGACAGCTCCTTCTTTGTGAAGGCCGACAGGTCCAGGCTGGTCGACTTGTAGGGCGAGCGCTTGCTGCAGCCAATGCCATGCCAGCCAAGGTTGCAATAGCACTGGCGACGGGGCAGCGAGGTGCCGTCCAGATCAATGCACTTTCCCTGGGCGCCGCAGTCCGCATTGCTCGAGCACTCATCCCGATACTGGCACTGCGGTCCATAGTAGTTCTTTTCGCACTTACAGCGCGAGGGGAAGTATTTTCCCTTGCCGGAGCAGCTCTCCTTGAAGTCCTTGCGCTGCTTGATGTCCACGTCGGCACAGGACCAGAAGCGATAGTTGCTCGACCACTCGTCCGCCTGGCGCAGCAGGCGCAGCGTGCAATTGAAGCACTCGAAATCCTTGGGTATGTTCACCTGGTACGATTGGGCGCTAAGGGAAAACAGAATTAGCTGCATCCTCGGGCGGGCTTAGACTTTGGCTTACGTGACATCGGTGCGCACAAATTCCGAGTTGTTGACGTGCGGTGTCAGATCCAGCACGGGCCTGTCGAGTGCATCCAAGAGTTGCAAGCGGAAGCCGCCCTAGAAGTGTGCATGATATGAACTATTTAATAAAAATTCCTCTCGTGCGGTTAACTCTGTTTATATTTCGCAAACAATGACTGAGAACTTGTGACTTGATTTGCTTGTGTTTGTGTCTGCCAGCCAATTCCCATTGGCTTTTCAATTATGGGAACTTCTAACGCAATGCCTGACTTTGAGAGCCAAGGGGCCCCAAGCTCATCTATCTAGATGCTCATACTCTCTGCTGGTGCATGTGCGGCAATCATTACATCATTTACGCTACCCAGAACACCGATGCACACGTCTGGCTAATTATGTTTGACGGAGAGAGATAAGAACCGGGTTTTCATTGTGCATGACTTGATCATCAGCTTAATTGCCCCGAAAAGATGTCGCAAGATGACAAACAAGAGCCTACACTCCTCCAACTCCTCCACTTACCTTGTGCGGATAGGCCAAATGCCAGGTGACATTAAACATGGAGCCCGACAGCAGCGAGGTGCGTATGGAGCCTGCAACAAACAGACAATTTACAAATAAGTATTAACAATTAGTTGCAGTTAAGATATTAGATTAGATTTTGTTGGAATAGGCTTCAATTTCCCACAACTTGACTCTCGGTTTTATTTCTAGATTACCTTTGGTTGCAAAAGTGGTTCAAGCTCTGTTAAGATTCGATCCCTAAAGTTGAATTTTCATATTTAATTGGTTTCCATTTAATAAAAAACATTCTCGAACACTCTCGAGGAGTTAAGAAAAATGTTTAACGTATTTTAATTAGATGCTGTGGGTGCTTGTCATGTCTGTAAACTGGTTAACTGGATCTTCACAAATAGTTTAAAGAGAACATGAACCAAATTGATGGAATTGAAGCTATGTGAAGAATGCTATAAGGTGTTACATATAAAAAAGGTTTAATTAAGAATGAAAGAGCGCTCAAATTCTGTTTAAAAGCAGCGTAGAAAGGGCTAGAAATGAACTAAAGAATGGACTAGAACAAGAAACAGTTACGGGTGTCTAAAGATTAATTACCCTTGCAACAATAGATACTAAACTTAAGCTAGTAAAAAAGACAGATGTTTGCAGTAAGAGCAGAAGCTGGTGCAAATCTGTGCAGATTCAACTTGGCTGTTGATTCTAGCCGGTGATATATGTATGTACATATATACTTAAAGCGATCTCTTCTCTTATGCGATACATATTATTGAGAATATATTAGAGCAAAAAGAAACTAATATTATTATTATTATTATAAGCATGGGATGTAGTTATAAAAAATTAACCTAACCTATGGCTATTATAGTCTGGGAAATGGAGCCTCCTCCTTGTTCAGTTGCCTTGTTTGGAGGAGTGCAAGAATAATTTATATAATCGGCATTAAATAAAATTGCCTTGTTTCCGACATAATCCCATTTACATACTATGGGCAATTCTAAGAAATCTATACACTTCGCATAGGCCAAGTATCAATACCTAATGGCAGTCCATTGAAATGTGGTTGTTAACCAGTGAGTGGAAGAAATGGAGCACGCCAATGATGATCATCAAGAGGCACAGCCACATGATGAGGATGCTGTTTATCAGGCCATGCAGTTGGGCAGTTGATCAGGCATTACAGTTGCGAAGAGAACTAGCTGGCAATTGGCCTAACTGAAATATGTAACGCATAATTAAATGTTTTGCCAGCACTCAAGCTGAACTGGTTTTGTGGTTCTGCATTGCGTAGCAGCCAAGTGGGGCTCCGAGTGCGGCTCCAAGTGGGCCTCCAAGTGGAAGTGATCCGCAGCTGCGCACTAAATTCCAACAATTGCATAGGCGAGTCGGCCCAGACTTGGGACAATCGGAGGCAGGTCCGACAAGAGAGACACAGCTCAGGAAGCCCAGCATATCCAAGCACACACGCACACACACACACACACACACACACGCACACACACCTGCACACTGGCCACACCAAGTGCCGCCACACACATCTTCGCATTACAAGTTTTTCTGGCTGCCGACAAATTTCATATGCTCACAACTATTGCATAAGTGCAATGCTGTAACCTCGGCCAGCTGTAAAAAATTGCATCCCAGCTAGGGAAGTATAGAGTGTGGGAGGGGAAGAGGTGGTGGGAGGGGGGGCTGCTGCTAAAAGTGGCCAATCAATGCCCAAGCGCAGATCGCACATCGTTGTCAGCCAATACAGGCGAGTCGAGTCGCTAATTGAAGCCGTTTAATGGCCATAACGATACCTGAAAGCGAAAGCAGCCAAAGGACGGGGTAGGGGGGTAGATAGGTGGGCCAGAGGGGGGTTCACTTTCCAGTTAGCATTACGCGAAGACAAATAAGGAAACTGGAAAATTATGATTACTGCTGCTGGCACACGAAATGGTTGGTCATCTGCCCGATAGCTGGCTTAAAGAGCTGGGCAAATATTGAAGACCTGACCACTTGAATGCATTCAATTGCCACACTCTTTCCACCAGCTGCCCAATATGGTCAGACATCAACAACCACAGCGGAGACTAGGCACAGTCGTGGCATAGAAATGAACTCCTCGTCTGGCCGTCCGCCCGTCTGCAGCTGCAAGTCTTTAGCTTTTTGTCTCTTTGCTGTCATTGATGGCGCTGATTATGAGCAGCAGTAAAAAAGCAAGTTTCAATTAAATGCGTGACTTGAATATATCCTGTAATAAGTGACAAGGTATATACAGCGAAAATTGCACTAAGTTAGGTTTAGGTTAACTCAAAGTAAGTTTGCGCAATTTTAGAAAACATAAATTCAGTTTACATACAAAAAGTATAAGTTTAACTGAAAGAATAACAAGATAATTAAGTCACTCGAACAAATCTAATATGAACTCAGGTTCGAATCTTTGATATGAGAATATGAATTCAATTACTCAAGTTCGAGTCTTTGCTATGATAACATGAGTTCAACTACTTAGGTTCGAGTCTTTGCTATCAGCTTTGCATATACAATTCCTTTTAAAATATAAGTAAAACATTCCAAAATGTGAACCTATTTATCTTTATGAGGCATATAAACATCTAATTACCAAATTTGACAGTTCCAGCTGAAATAATTCCTGATCTCTAGACACCTGAAGCTCTTTAAACTTGACTGTTAATGAGGAATACTCGTGTAAAGATTCTATGGAACCTAAGGAGACGAAGTTTTCTGTCCTTTAAGCGTTCGCTTAGCTCTACAATAGCCCCTCTCGAGTCTATCGCATATTTACAGGGTATTGGAAAAAAACGCCGCTGCGTATCTATAGACATTGCAGCGACTTTTGTAGGTCAACAATTGAATGCGACTTTTGATTTCAATGGCGTAATTTTTCTAGACTTCGATGGTTCTTAGCTAAATTTGCAAATGGCGATTTCCGCACCTGCACCCAAGTGGACCACACATTTTCACATGGCCAGACGAAGTGGTTTTGACAGCCCCAAAAAAAAAAAAAATTTAAAAATAATGAAAAATAAAAAATACACCAAAAAAACTCAAGTTGAAAAACGTTGAAGCAGCTCGGCGAAAATGGGCTAAGTTGAGGCAGACAAAAAAAAAAAAAAAAAAATACGAAGAGGCTGATAGCTCGAGCGATAAATCAATTGTGCCCATTAATAAATCGAGGCAGCAACAACAAGAGCAGCAATATATATATATATATATATATATATATATGCAGTGTGTATATATTTTGCTTTTTAGGGCGTAACCAGTTGCCCAAAAGCTGGAAGCTGGCAAATGGACACCCAAAATATTGGCAGGTGCTTGAGCTTGTGTTTTTTCTCATGTAGCCGCCACTGTAACTGGCACTCTCTCTCCCTCTCCCTCTCCCTCTCTCTTTCTCTCTCTGTCTCTGCTGGTCATTTTCATATTTCGCTTCGGTTTTCGGTCTGTCATATTTCTCACGAGCGCGAAAGTTGTTCACCTTTGATTTTTTGGAGGCTGCGTTGCATGAATATCGAATGTTGCGCTTGAACTCGCCTTCCCGCCTTCTCGTCGTCTCGTCGTCTCGTCGTCTCGCCGTCTCGCAACTCGCGACTGTCTCATTTCGAAAGTCGTAGCCAAAATATTGATAATGATTATGATTCCCAGCAGTTCAATATCAAGTGTATTGCTTGGCATTCACAGCAATATTATTATCATATAAAATATATGAATAAAGAGACCGTCTTATTTATGTTATACAAAATGCATTTAATTGGGCAAAAGTTTTTAACTCTTGATTGATTTCGACTAAAGTTCATTAATGATGATGATGATCGACCAAAAAAACGCAGCAAATTGATGATTTTTCAACAGTTTTCCTACGGCTGTTTGCTTGGCATAAAAATTGTGGCTTAAACATGTTAATAAGCTATTATTAATTTGTTTTAATTGAATACAATCAAGAGCAGCAGCTTGTCTAAAGCTAAATGATTCAAAATGCTTGCATTCCACTGGCCAACATTCCTGTCATTCTTGCCTTAGGCATTTTACTAGCCATATTGGAATTTAAATAAACGAATTTGTATTAGTTATATATAAAAATGCAAGCAATAGAATACAATATAAACGCAATTTTTCACTTTTCACTGAATTAATCTGCACACATTTAATCAAATTTCTCTGGAGCTAATATATTTAAAGCTAACCTATTTAAATAGCCGCATTCCACTGGCCAACATATCTATCATTCACATTTTAATTTAAATCTTAACCCAGTTTTTCTCGGCAATATATTCAAATTGTAAATCGAACCAAAGTAAATGTCTTTCATTCATTTAAATTGACACATTCGCGATTTTATTTAAAATAAAATAAACTTTTGCTTTATCAATAATATATCAAAAACTGGATAAAGCGAATAGCTTTCATGCTGAATGAGACTGTCAGACGTATAAGAAATGTTATTAGCATAGACCTCTGGAATGTTGTTCTTTGGTATAAATACAGTAAACTCCAGGTAACGACTTAATATGCTTATCAATTATGTAATTCTCATAATACCCATTAAGATAATTGTAGCTATTTACAGAGTTCTTTGACTGTGCTTTTTTTTTTTGAAGTATTTGCCTTTAAGAATTGAAAACCTTAAAAGATAATTTGAAAAGTGTTCGCAGTCAGCTTTCGCAGTGGCAGAGTCCAAGCCCAAATGGCCAATCACTTATATAAGAATTGTCTTGGCTTTTGCATCATTTTCTTAATGGTATGCTTAGGCCAGCCAACCGAGCCCTGAGGCCAATTTGCTTGTTGTTATTACGTAGCTGTGGAAAAAGAATGTGTGCTTGCATGCATTCTAATTGCAGTGCCGCTTGCATGCATCTGGGCGGAAAGGCAGTCCCAGTGGGTGTTGTAGGCGGGGAAGGGGTCGGGTATTGGCAACATGGCTGCCAAATATGGCGTGTCGTTGCACAGGCAAAGACTTCCGCAAACACACACACACGCACATACAGACACACACTTGCAACTGAGCAACGTGAAAAGGTTGACAAATAAACTTAAGCCCCGCGCAGTGCCATAAATTTTATGGCAGCGACTGGCTGTCCATGCAAGTGTGGACGCCGGAGAGTGTAACATGGCATAAAATGAATTTTGGCTTTGGCAACCCTAAAACAACATAATGTTGCCACCGTTTCATTTGCCGCAAATTACGTGGCAACCTGTGGCAAGCGTTGATTGGTTGTGTTTGCATTTGCATTTCGGTCTGCCTGCAACTGCAACTGGTAGCTGGTAGCTGGGTATCTATCTATGTGGATGCCTGGTAGCTTATGGCCTGCTTGTGGTCAAGGAGTTTTTCGCTATAGTTAATTGCTCGTGACGTTGTCTTGTTGTCTTGTGCAGTTGCACAGTCGTCGGCGTCGTCTCTGCGGTTGGTATTTATGGCATGCCACTCGATATCTATCGCATATGTGGCATATGCACTGAAAAAAATTACTTGCCGCTGTCTCTGCAAATTAACTGTCAGCTCTATGTCAAGCATAAAAAGTAGTTGTTAATTAAAGTTTTACCCTATTCCGTGACATTGACTTAAAAGGCAAGAAAGGTAGCAATCTTCTTAATATGAGCTTTTTGTAAAAGCTTTATTATCGAATAGGTTATTTTTATTATTTTAATGGCATTTAGTTAAAATTATTATTTTCTTTATATATGTTCTGCTTTACATAAATCCCAATTTTCTAGTTATTCAGAGCTTTAAGTGTCTTTTAAATGAATATGTCGAATGTGAAGCTTGTTGAAAGCTGAAAGCTGCAGCTCAATCGGGCAAAAATCTTTTAAGTTTTAATTTGGCTAGCCAATTGTATGTTACTAAAGCGATATTTAGGTTTTTTTACAAATTACATCTTTCCATCAGAGAGCATGAGAAACTTTAATCACAAGCTTTTACCACCAAACAGAAACACACACTTAGTTGTAGTGTCGCGGTATGTAAAGGTATTACAGATTCAAGAAACGAAAAGTTCATATTTATTTTCTCAGTAAGGCTCAAAAAAACGTTCGAAAGCTTTAGATGTGATTTACGTTAAAAGCTTAAAGTGTGATTATGTTCCTTTAATTCTTAAAGTTTAAACAGTTGACAGTTACAA
Source organism: Drosophila novamexicana (assembly GCF_003285875.2). Lineage (NCBI taxonomy): Eukaryota > Metazoa > Arthropoda > Insecta > Diptera > Drosophilidae > Drosophila > Drosophila novamexicana. Next base: position 134,919 of record NW_020824806.1, on the reverse strand, counting down.
AGCACACAAAAGTTTGAAGAGTAATGTATTCCATTATGCAAGTAAGGCCTTAACCAATTTAAGAAACAAAATTCCTATTTATTAGCATCAGCAAGGCTTTTAAAAGCACTTTGAAGCTTTGAGTGCTATTTGTGTTGAGCTTTAAGTATGATGAGATTCCTTAAGAGCTTAAAGTTCGACAAGTTGACTGTGTTGCAGCCACACAAAAGCTTTAGGTATAATATATTATATTGAGTGCGTATAATAAATTTTAATTAATAGCTCGAAGTTCGGGATTTTCAATATATTGATTCCGCTTCACTTCACTCGCTGCAACCTTCCAGAATTTATTGTTTTGATCGAGTACCATAAATTTCGCTCAGTGTAGCCAGCCCGTACACATGCTCGTCACACATTTGCCATTTGAAATGGCATTTGTAGTGCGCGCTCTCATTGATATTCTGTGGCATTATTTTTTTTTATGGGTCTAGTGCAAGTGAATGCTGTTCAGATTTGTATGGTAATTTCAATGCGACATTTCAGTTAACAAATGAATGGCCATTGGAAATTGAAATATGAGCGCCGCTAGAAAAACAAATAAACAAAGAAAACCGAAACGAAAACAATTCAAGTCGCAGTAAATGTTGATAAATGGCTCTTGAGAAATATTTATAAACAAAAAATGAAGTAAATTGAGATGATAAACTTGGAGTTGTATGACGAAAGCGGAATTTCGCTTATAATTTATATTTTTGTGCACTATCGTAGGCTGCTAAATTTTAGCTAATTATGGCGCATAATTACTGGCGGATCTGTAAGCAGATATAAAAGCTTGAACCGCATTATAAAGTGTGACACAAGCGGCAGACCGCAGCTTGACCTCCATTTAAGTGGCGTACATACAAAAAAAAAACAACAACAGACAATTACAACTTTGAGTGGAAGAAGAAGCAAAGACAAAAAAAGGAAAATAGACAAATCAAAAGAAAACATTTGGCCCTTAACAAGCGCAACGAGTGTTAACAAATTGAGATGCGACAAGAGGTCAACGAGTCAGTTCAATGAGGCTGTCCCGGACAAAGACTGCGGTTGCACTTGCAACAGCCGCTTAGAAAGGTGCAACAAGCTCTTCTTCTTCATCTTCATCTTCTTCTTGAACAACAAATGCGGTCAGAGCGAGAAGCGCGCTTTGTCTTGATACAGTTGTTAACTTGCATCATCTGGCAGCAGCTCTTAGCCCGCCTGCTCAGGCTTGTGTGTGTGTGTGTGTGGCGCAATGCCCATATATATATAAAAGCATAAGTGAAAGTTTTTCACTTGCATTCAGATTGTTGTTGTTGTTGCTGTTATTGGCAGCATATATCATCATCATCAACAGCAGCAGCAGCAGCAATACAGTCAGTCAGCCGCGGCTGCAGCTACTAGCTGGCCAATACGCCGTTTCGCCAATTGGCCAGCCAAGCGGCGCCTTGCGCAAACCAAGCAAACCGTTCAAGAAAAGCAAAAAGCCGCAAACGAAGGCAAAAGTTGTCATGGCCCAAAATGGGTTAAACGTGCAACCGGTAGAGGCAGACAACCACCCAGACAGACAGACAGACAGACAGACAGACGTTGAGCCAGCGGCAGGTCGCACATGCAGCGCACAGTTTGCCACAAGCGGCGCACGTTGCGTATACGCAATGCGCACTCGTATATAATTAACAAAAAAAAAAAAAACAAAAAAAAAAGAGTCAAGCGAAAAAAATTACAAATTATACAAAAATGTCGTGGAACGAGTGTGCAATGCGCAGCGTTTAATATGCGCGTTATAAGCATTATAATATATATAAATAAATATATATATACACTTGTATATATATGTGTCTATATACGATGCGCTTTTATAGGCAGCGATTAAAATTGATTTGGCATTTTGATGCGACACACGTGTCTTTGGTCTTTGCCCAAGGCAAACGAAATTTAACTGTTGGTAGTTTCATTCAAATATTTATACATGCTGCCAAAAACACATGTATATGTAAATTTATATGCAGCCAGATATATCTATATCAGCTGAAGCCACATCAAAAATGTCAAAAAACTTCAAACTTGAAAGTATTTGAGGCGCAGAGATATGCAGGCAATAAAACAAACAAACAAAAGTGCTTTGAATAGAAAAAGAGTTGGCCGCGCAGATACCCTGTAGAAAGTTTGAACAACTAAAGTTAAAATGTAGAAAAATTAATTAAAGTAAAATCTAAATAGACTTCAGTTGAATGAATTACATATATAATTTATACATAAATTATTATTAATTTATAGGACATATATAATTGATAATTTATATTCAAATGAACTATATATTTAGTTTTTTTTTTATAGCTGACCCCATCTTAGAGAAGCGCCTTCAAAGGTTACACCCCTGCGGTCCACCTAAGAGGCGTGTCATCTAAACACCCTACAGTATAGACCATGTCCTCAGCCCACTTCATTGTAAACATCCCAGCATTGGAAATACGTCTCAAAGAAAAAAATAAATATATATATATACATATATACTTTCGCTTGGTAGAGATCAGATACTGATTGATTCTGGTGCTCAATAAAACAAATTGAATTCTTCAAAAAAATCAGCTAGATATATGTGTAAGAGTTGCGTATGGGCTATTTAAAGAGCCATGTTTACAGGGTATATTTTAAATATTTAAATAAACGAATGATGACCCAATTTTTAATAAGCGCCGAGAGTGAATGGCGTATGTTGCTGCTGCTGCTGCTGCTGCTGCTGCCTCTCCAACATATGCAAATTAATTGGTAACACTTTGCGGCTGCAACTGCAACAACAACAACAACAACTAAAAGCAATAACAACAACAACTAACAACAACAATAATCATAGTTAAGTAAGACGCAACAATACAAAACTTCAAAACTGAACTGAAACTGAAAATCGTTATGCAAGCGCGAATGCACATAGAAATATGATTGTGTGCGTGTGTGTGTGTGTGTGTCTGTGAATCATAAAATGCATGAATGCCACTCATGAATATGCTCGCTGTATGCGCATGTATTTCACAAATGAATCTGTGAATTTGTGAATTGAACGTGCATGGCCAATTTAAATGCGACTAAAATACCTGGTCCCCCCACTCCAATGATCAATGGGGTCTACGCGAACCAAGCAGAAAAACAAAAAAAAAAATACAGAAAAACAAGAAAAAAACAAAATCAGAAGCGTGCCCCGAAACGTAAACAACTCCAACTTAAATATTTGTATTATTTAATGACTAATGCGAACTGAATAATGCGATTATAATGCATACTACGTGCCTCTAAGCCAAAATTGTTTGTGGCTGACTTCGTTTAGAATTCTGCCGGTTGTGGCCCTGACAATGGACAGCGAAAGAAATGTCAAAGAAAAATTACTGAAAGGCAAAAAAAACAAGTAAGAGGTTCTAGTCGGGAGCTCCCGACTAGGGGATACCCTGAACCCTCTTCTTCCAACATCAAATGCATATATATATTCTATTTAAGAAGCTATATGTCAAACAAGTAAGAGGTTCTAGTCGGGAGCTCCCGACTAGGGGATACCCTGAACCCTCTTCTTCCAATACCAAATGCAAATATATAAGTATACTATTTTAAAAGCTATATATCAAGTTTGGTTACTCTAGCTCTTATTATTTACAAAAATTGTCCAAAAAACAGGACATCGATATCGATTTTTATCGATTGCTTGGAAACGGAGTAAGTTATCGATTATCGGAAACAAACTCGATCTGTGCAGGCACTAGGAGGACCTACATCTAAAATTTCTCTAGCTCTTATAGGCTTTGAGATCCTTGCGTTCATACAAACGGACAGACGGACATGGCTAGATCGACTCGACTATTGATGCTGATCAAGAATATATATACTTTATGGGGTCGGAGATGCTTCTTTCTGCCTGTTATGGCAGATATATGATATTGTGGTCCGATTCAGCCGGTTCCAGCATATTTATTAGCTGCAACAGAAAGACGAGCCTATGCTAAGTTTCAAGCTTTTATATTGAGAGACAAGTTCACATGCCAACAGACAGACGGATAGACGGACATGGATCTATCAATTCGGCTGTTGATGCTGATCTAGAATATACTAGAATACTTATGGGATCGGAATAAGTATAACAACCTCTACTAAGGTATTCAAACATCTCATAACAGCAAGGATATAAATTTCCAAGTGGATTATGTTGAATAGATGACAATTGCGAAAGAGTAAAAAAGAAAGTATAAAAAAGCTAAAAAAATCTCCAATGACTAAGGGTAAAAACTGACTGCTCAGTTGCGAGAAATAGAGTTCAGCACAACAATTCAAATTAAGAAGAAAGCTTTGAAATGTGATTCCTTTCCAAAGAGTAAGAACTAAAATAATACTCTGATAAAACACATACATAAATGTTTAATGCGGATTAAGAACAGCTTTAAGATTTGTTGAGATAAGGATAGAAATAGAAAGGAAGAAATATAAATAGGATAGTATTGATAGAGATATTTACTCGTGGATTAAGGCTAAATAAGAAGCTCAAGACTCTTGTGAGAGTCCAGCCGAAAACTGTTGGCCACATTCAGTTGGCCAAGTGGGCAAAGTGGCACAAAAAAAGGCGCCAGCCAGCTGCAAGTGTTGGCCACAGAAAAGCCATAGAAAAAACCGGCCATAATTCCCACGAGCTGCTAACCAAAGTATTTCGCTAGCCAAAAAACACACAAAAATAAATAAAAAAGGCAGTCAAATATTATTTATATGGCAAAAAAAATAAAAGAAAAATAATTTGTAGGCAAATGCAGAGGCTGAAGGCTAAACATATATAATACAAAAAAAAAGCCTGACTGGAAGCTGGCACAGAAACAGCTGCCCGTGGGCATTGCAATGCAGGTCAGATTGGCAGGAGTTTTCTCAGACCCACTTTTACCTTAGCAAATGCCTTTGCCTTTGCTTTTCTCAAGCCCGGAGACTTACCTTTGGGCATGCCGCAAGGGGCCTTTGTGCGCGAGTTGTCCAAGAAGTCCAGATCCAAGGCGCGCGCAGGTGGATACGTGAGGGCCACGTGTGCCTCGGCGCCTCGGAGTTCCAGCCAGACCAAAGCCAGCAGAGTCGCGGCAAATAGGCGGGCAGCGGCCACGCCCTCGAGTCTTTTATTAATCGACATTTTTTGATGCTGTTTGTCTGTTGTTATTGTTGTAATTTATTGGCAAATGTTGCGTGCTATTGTGTCGGGTCTCTTTGTTGCATTAGCTTTATGAATCGTGTTGTAAATAAGAAATCACAAATGATATAATGCACAACAACAACAACCGCAAGGAGCACACCTTTAGTCACACGTGTGCCTCGGAACAGCTGGCCACGTTATTTTGTGCACATTTTCAAATCAAACTTTTCAAACATCAATTATTGACACATTTTGGTTTTAGTATTTTATTTTTTACAATTTTTGTGGCACTGCAAAGAGAAGAAACAAATTATAATTACAAAAAATTATCTATTAGTTATGCGTTTGGGTAAATGAGTTATTTTACGACATGCCAAAAGCCAAGAAATTACATCATTAGCTGAGCTCTAAAAAAATTACTTATTGCCTTAGCGCTAAGTACGCAAAGTACGCGTATGTATTGCACCGCAAGTACTCAAAGTACTCTTATGCAAAAACAAAAAGAAAAACAGCCAAAAAAAAAACAATGCCAGGAAATTTTCTCAGCCCACAAAAGCCATTAAAATAGATTTTCATAACAGAGAGGGGGTAAAAAAAAAGCGAGGAGAAATATGTTGAAAGATATTTTTCGGCGCCCGGTGACAGACTTTTACATGGCGTGTAATGAAGCCATAAACTCAACTCCAGCATCGGTTGCAACTTGAAAACCGTCAACAGATTTGGTTATTGGACACACAGCTCAGCTGGCCAGGCAAAGCTGCGTGTGAAACGCAGGTTCAATGTACAGTGTACACTCGAACGACGCCTTCAATCGGGTTGGGAAGTGAAATCGAAGGTTTTTTATTTATTTTCAACGTTCAACAAACTAATCAAAGCCAGTGACAGCTGCCAAAGCAAATGACGTGCTTAACACGGGCCAGAAATCAGCGCGAGTTACCACAGTCAAGAATTATGCAGCGCGTGACTGTTGCACCATGAGAATACCCTGGCAAATTGTTAAAGGGCTTCTATGGGCAGTAGACTAAAAAGTTATTAGAATACCACTCTCAACTGCATTCAGTTGGCTAAGCTTTAAGTAAGCTTAATTGTATGCAAGCAATTCGAAGCGCACTTAAAGCTCCATTTATGCATAAATAGGAAACATTACAATCAGTTAGTCAGCTAGTTGAAGGCAACCAATTAGTTAGCTGAGCTTTAGTATCAGGTACACGTAATTGTACAAATTGAAATATTAGCTGCAAGCTGCAGAGCTTTAATACAGACTATTAATGCAACAGTTAGAAAGCCCTGTTAAAGAAAAGGGCATTGCTTTAAACACATGAGCTTTGAGCTTTAAGTATAGATATAAAAGCTTAAAGCTTACATTCGCTTAAAAGGTATTAGGTGTTAAAAATTAATTTAAGTTTGATAAATAGCCTATATAAGAAGTCAAGCGATTGAAACTTAAGCCTAACTTACTTTATAATTAATGTAAGTAATTTTTATGTCTATATTTTCTTAATTTAAGAAATCCAAAAAAAAAAAAAATAGATATCTCTGATTATTGTCAAACACAAGGATTTCTCTGCGGATTAAAGTAACTTTTAAAGCTTCTTTTTCCTTGTTTAAAATTGATTAATTTAAGACTTGCAACATAGTGTTCCAGTATATATGACAGCCATCAGTTCCATCTATCTATCAGCATGTATACAGGGTACAAATACTTGTGGGCTTCGTTTTTTTATAAATAATACTCATAAATAAGCCAAACCTAAACTGTGGCAGCTACCTGCAAAACATAGCTGAAAGCTGTTTGGTGGGCGTGGAAAATCTCAACAATTCTCCACAAATCTGGCCAACAAATGGTGTCTCAAATGGGCGTCTCAAATGTGTGGCACAAGCGTTTGTCTTATTGCCCGTTGTTGTTGTTTTTTGTCGTGCCTCGAATTGTTTTGATATGGAAAATTGTGGCTCAGTTTTTGACGGCCAAATTGCATGTGGCAAGATAAATGAACGCCAATTGGTGTTAGTTGGTCGTGGCAACAAAACCAAACAACAAATGATTGGCAAAAATGACTACAATTTAAAACAGAATTGGAACGACGCGCAGAAGAAGCAGCACAAGCTGGAGTTAAAGATGAAGATGTGGAAGTGGACGTAGAGCTAGATGCTTGACCATTTGCACGTTCCACTTCTGCGTGCTTTTTTCTTGACATTTTTTGGCCAGTTGCCGACAACTGGCTTGTAATTAAGTTTATGCCTGGACACCCAAAGCAATAATCTAACCAGTCATTGTACAATGCCAAGCCAAAAGCAACAGCAACTAATCAGAGAAATATATATACATATAAACAACAATCTTTTATAAGCCGTAACGGTAGCTCAACTTCCGAACAGCTGTTGTTAGTAGTATTTTTTTTTTTTTTGTCGGATCTGTTCGGTCTGTCTGGGTTGTTCATCATGTTTTTTCCCTCTTTTTTTTTTGTCGAGGCCTGCCTCGTTTGGCTACTCTAGAAATTGGCTGGCATTGAGAGCAGCGACTGCGACGGCGACAACTGTGACTGACGACTGACCACAAAATGCTTGACATTGAACTACATACATATCAAGCTGGTTAAAACGGCGACAACAACTACAAATAAATAGCTAAGTGCACAAGTAAGCAAATAAGAGTGCAATTGCCGATATGAGATACCCTGTATACACCAAATAAGCTTGACTGCAACCTAATTCACGCCGAGTGACTAAGAGAGAAAGTCAGAGAGGAAGATAAAGCAAATTCGGGAGAAAGATAAAGATAGGTGAGAAAGAGAGAGAGAGTAAGCTGAAAAAAAAAGGAAAGAAATTGAGAGAAGGAATGAGAGAGCTAGTAAACTCGAGAGAAACAGAGAGGTACTAATAGAGAAAGAGGAGAGGCGATAGATGGAAAAGAGACAGAGAGAGGGGGAAGTAGTAGATAGAGAGAGCAAGAGAGATAGATACAGAAAGCGACTCGTATGAGAGAAAACTAGTAGCCATAAACGGAGAAGAAACAGAACAAATATGAATAGCATTAAGGGAAAGAGAACAATAGAGAGAGAGAGAGATAGAGATAGAGAAATAAGAGAGAGGTGAGAAGAGTTAGAGACAAAAAGAGTGACAGTAAAAGAGTGGGAAAGCGGATTAAAAGATTGGGAGAGAGAGAGAAAGAGTAAGAGAGATAAATAGAGAAACATAGAGAAAGAGAGAGAGAGGGGGGGCGGGCGGGGGGAGGAAGTTTACAATATTACGAACGAAACACACACACACTTATAAAGCAGAAAATTAAATTCAAAGTCTGCATACCTTACTTGAACGTATGAGAATCGCATAGAAGGGCGAACAGCAGAATGGACTGACAGCAAACTAGTTTTCAGTTCTCCGAGGTCGACAGTCAGACAAAGAGACGAACAGATATAGTCCAATTGTGGACTATACCCGTTTACACCTTTAAAATATGCACAGGGTATGAAAAGCTAATAAAAATAAGCTAATTAAGATAATGTAAACACAAAATAAGAAACTGCTGTCGCAGCATTGAAAAAACTTTAATTGAAAAAATATTTAGAGCATAGATCCAAGCGGATCCGCAAGTGGGTTAGAACAAATTGCCAATACGGGCGGGGCAGAGGAGTGTGTGCGGGGCGGGGAGGAGGGGCTATGAAATTGTGACTGACCCGCATCGAATTTGTGCGCGCTGTTTGTGCAGCGGTTTTCGCTTTTTAGCCATTTCTTAGCTATTTTATTTTAGCTGTAACGCAATATGCCCACATTTTTTATATTTTCACATTTTCACGTGCTTTCTTGCCAAGCACAAAGAGCTTGAGCAATTTGGCGCACAGCTGGAAACGTAAACAGCTAAAGATACAAACGCAAATGTACAGATACAGATACAGATACAGCTAGAGCAGCAGCTTTAGCTACAAGATACTTTTCCCTGTTGTTTCGTGCGAAGGCACGCAATGAGTTGAGCAAATTTCTTTGATTACATAACGTTATGGTTAAACTTACACTGCCTGCTGTAATTATTTAACGCTTTTAATTAATTAGAATCTAGGCTTGATTAACATAATTGTTGCAGCTGTGCAATTCACATGCAATTAAGCCAACAATTCAGCTTGGCAGATGAAGAGCGCGTTTTCGTAGTTCTTTCAATGCCTGCCAGCAAAACACACTTGACTTTGTTGTGATCGTGCTCGTTGTTGCTCTGGCTATTGATTATAGCCAAGACATAAACATTTTGGCCACGCTGTTCGCTGCTCGACAACAACAATAACAACAACAACAGCGAGCCAGAAAAAAATGCAGTCCAACTGGTTACGAAATATTCGAAAAGCTCATTCATGTTCAGCTTGAGATACAATTTTCAAAATACAACAGCTAAATAAAACGTATACAAATTTGTACCGCCAACAAGTGAGTGTGTGTGTGTGTGTTTTTGTGTGTGTGCCCAGTAACCGGTTGTTGGGCCATAACAAAATAGTCAACTATTAATGGTTTTACGATAGATACTCACACCATGCGCTCCCAGACGGCAACAAGTGCGGCCAAGTGTGCGAGTATCTGAGTATCTGTATCTATATCTGTATCTTTAGCTGTAGCTGTAGCTGTAACTGTATCGAATGTGGCAGCTTCCAAAGAAACATCGCACAAAATAACAAGAGCGCGCAATTTGTGAGCGCGCTCCAGTTTTTAACTAGAAATTACCAAAATAAGAAAATAGTTTGGCCAAAACAGCAACAACAACAACAACAAAAAAACAAAAAGCAAAACGAAAATTAAGTAAAAGAGTCGAAATTGATTTTAAATTGAGCTTTAAAAATTGTGTAATAATTGCTGGGAGTGTACAAGTTTAACGTATCTGCAAAAACAGTTAGCTTAAATAGTTATTATTAAAGGCGAAATCTGAGAGAAAAGCTATTAATAAAAATTTTAAAATTAATTGGCAGATTAAATATATATTCTTATAGACCAAAAGCTTGCCTGATATATTTAAGAGGAATATTAGGATACTCTAAAAAAATAAGAATATGTGTACGTACACTGGACAAAATGGTCGACTTATCCAGCACGTTAATCAAGGCTAAGGCCAAACTGTCAAAGCTTGACTGGCTTATTATACCCAAGAGCTTACTATGATAATAATATTCAAGATCATCGCGGCGCCTATATGGAACTATGGCATTGCCCCCTTCAGATACACAGCTGACCAAAGTCAGGCGGGGTAATCGAAGGCGGCGAGATGCTTCCCAAATTATGCTAGACAATCCCATCTGGGACTCGGTATTATCTTGCACATTATCTAAGACAATAGAAATATTATATAATATCCCAATACGCTGATGAAATCATATTATAAGATCATTATATTATATTAAAGAAACTAGAACTATTTGCATATTATTTCTCTCTGTATTATTTCCTAATTATGCTCCCCTTTCAGCTTGAGAAAATCGTTTAGTTTATATGTAAAAGGCATTTAATTCGTTTTTAATGTTAATAGAAGATTATACGCTGAATACATTTCTTTTTATGTAAATTTCAATTAGTTAGATTTGAGAAATTCTTCTGTATGTATGGAAACTTTTTGAACATTTTCCCAGAACACAACATGACGTTTTGTGTTATTTGTATTATTTTATTAAGATTTGGTTTTTTATTTAGCTAGCTTGATGTTTGTTTTATTATATTGATCAAACAACATAAAATAAAATTAATTAATTACATATGCAACTTTTAAACTTTATAAAACAAAACTCAGTCAACTCTATATTCACCCTGTCTGTCATATTTTAGTCAAAATTGTTCACCAATTCTTGGCAAAACTAATAAAAATATACTAAAAATTAATAAACCATTTTTGAGCTATTGCAATTGTATACTTTCTATAAATACGTTCGTATTTTTCTTTGCATGTTTGTTTAATATATAGAACGGAATCTGGGACTACCCACATAACATATAACACAAAACATTTTGCTTAGAAAGTTGACAAAATACTTCTACTTGATTACTTTAAGAACCGATAGCTAAATTGTTTAGCTGAAAAGCTGAATTTTATATTAAAGTTTTTCTGCAAAGGTACACAAGCAAATGTTTGGAACATATCAAGTATTTATGTCAATGTTGGAGTACTTTATCCATTGCCTATAATAATCTTAATATTTTAAGTTTAATTTTGAGTTTATGAAGCATTTGTTTAACGTCAGAGTTCTTAGCACAATATATAATTGCCGTACGCTGTTGCCATATAAATTGTCCAATATAACTGATATTGTTAGATTTTGAACGTGCAGTCAGCTCAGAGCCTAAGCCATAAGAGCGTCAAACTTATTATTATTAATATTAGCTAATAAAAAAATTGAACAGAAATGATATTCATAGCGCACACACAAACTTTCTAATCGCAATTTATTGATGAACTGCACGTTGAATGTGAGTTTTGATAAGTTCGACTGAAAGAGACACAGACACACATGGCGTATGCGTTATGTGCGTGTGTTTTGGCCAGCGGCTATTAGCGGTTGGCTGCTACTTGAGTGATTTTTTTTTTATTTTTAATTTGACGTCGAGCTGCTGACGAACTGCGAAAGTCGGCGTCATTATGCGGCTGCTCATTATGATGCGTATGATTATTGTGAGAGAGCGCAATTTGATTTCTATTCGCTGCGAACTGGCCAAAATTTGTAGCCGCAATTGTACGAAAATGTGATTGACAAACACTCGATGCCAATTTGGCCCACAACAGTTGCTATCAGGCTATTTGCCATAGCCAGCTGCCTGCCTGTCCGTCTTTCCGTCTGCCCGTCCGTTTGTCTTTTGGCTTAGTTTTTTTTTGGTGACATAAATAGCGGCACTTGGCCAACAACTCGTGTGGTGTCGTGTCGCGGCTGCGGATCTGTCGGTATTTGCCCCGTTGATTAACAACTTGGCCAACGCTGCGTCCTCGAGTGACTTTGATGCGAGTGCCCCTGTGCAGCATTTGGCAGTTGGGCTTACGCGTTTTTGGCCAACTGCTAGGCCTGGCTGCTTGTTAATCAATTTAATTAATAAAATAAACACATCACAAGCATTCGATCGATTTTCATTAATCAGTTTTCTATTTCACTTGGCGCTTGTTTTTTGTTGCAGCGTTAAACAAAATTAATTATCGCCAAAGTAATTAACATAAATTAGCTGTGCGATATGTAATCTTGTCGAACTGGTGCAGCCAGTTCGTGTCCTAAGTCTTTCGTTTTATGCTTAGCGTACAAAAATCAAGCACGTTTTGGGAGCTATTTTTTTTTACACTTGCATTAGTTATTTACATTATGTTACCCAATATGTAACACCGTGAAGGTGAATCTGTTTGACGTTCAAGTCTGCGACACGCACAAATTATCGCCTTTTTATATAATCGCATGCGAGTCTTGGGATCTTAAGATTTTGACATTGCACTGGAAATGTATAGCTATCTTAACCCCTTGCGACACCTGCCTTTGGTGTTGGTAACAGAAAAGTTCAGGGTATTCCCTAGTCGGGCACTCCCCGAATAGTCGCCAGCACAAATTTGACTGTTTATTCTGGCTATCTTTAAATTCAAATGTTGGTGTTTATTTTTGTTGGTTTCTAAAACGCATTTATGGAAAGTCACAGATACGCACACACACACACACACACACACTCAAGCACACACACATACTTAGACAGATCGACAATAAACTTTCACAAGAATCAAGCCTAACTAGCTACACAAGTTTTATTAAGCTTTATTTACCAAAAAAAAAAAAAAAATGGTATTAAAATTATAGTCAAAGTCGAGGTCAGGGTTCAGGCAGCAGCGTTAAGCGCTTATTTGTTAGACGCTTGTCGTGTTTATTGTCTATTTAACTTGATACCTAAAACTGCAAAGACATTCGAGCTACACACAAACGCACACAGCCGTGTTTATAGACAAACATTGCCTATCAGATCATATTTCATCTCAAGATGGCAAACAATTGTAAACTGATGGCCGTTTTGCCTGAGCGGTTTGTTGGCATTAGAAGGCAGTCGAGACGACAACGATTGGGTCTTGACTTGAGACTCGACTCATCGGTTTGTTGTTGTTGTTGTGTATCTTGTTTAGTGTAGCTTCATTTGAAGTCAAATTCAGTTTGTTATGGGCACAGTCCGCGCACAAATTGCGAATCGATGTGTGCACACGTAAATTATATATTTATAAACATTAAATCACAATTAGACACAGGTCCGATAGCTGCTCACCTGTTGCCAAGCAGCTCTTGAGAAATCCTTTTCTTTTTGTTTGTAATTCACAAATGACTTTTGTTTATTTTGCTTGGTTTCTACACTTTACACACTTGATTTAAATAATAAAACAAAAAAACAGAAATAATTAACGGCAAAATCGGGCGGCTTTTGTTTGGCTCTGGCAAATGATTTGCATTTGCGACTTTCGCTGAAAACCGTTTTCGGTGTCATTTTCAGCGAAATTTTGCGTGACTTTTAAAAAAAAGTTGTGAAGCCCTCATAAATGCTGACGTGCATTGATTTATAATTTGGCTTAGATCGTTGGCTATGCTAAAGGTCGCCTGTCTTGGCTTGCCGCAGCTGGTGCTGGTGCTGCTGCTGAACACGCGCCCAACAGATTGATTGTTGGCCAATTGCGTCATTTTTTTGATGAGCGATTACGATTATGGCAATTTACACGAGACGCTTACAAATTGTGTGCAGCTGCTGCTGTTTCTGCTGTTGCTGCTGCTTCGATGGCATTGAAAACAATTGTTAATTCGAGCCAAAAACTAAATGCCAAAAACCAATAAGTGTGTGCCAATCAAGCGCTGTGCGGCTATTAAATACCCTGCATGCCACTTAATGGCCAACATGTTTGAAAATAACTTAGCGTATGATTTCAAGGCTGCAGCTAAATAATAAGCCGAGGGGGGGGGGGTGTAGCGGGGGGTAAATCAATGTGTGTCTACGTGTCAAATTTGCTTGGATCGGCAGCCAATTGCAGCAAAAATTTGACACCAGCTCGTTAAATATGTGTAATTCGAGAGGGCATATACAAACATTTGATAGGCTCAGCTCAGCGCAGCGTCCAAAGATGGAGACACAGAGGCTTATTGATTAACAGACGGGTTGAGAGGGGGCTTGGGATACATTATAAATTGACAGCAAGCTGTTAAACGCAAAGATATCAAAATCTACATAAATAATTTGACTAATATAGAGAGCAAGTCAAAGGCACAGCTTACGCAGCATATAAACAGGCAGACCAATAGACACAGAGGCTTATGGATTTACAGAAGGGTTAAGGGGGGGTTAGCTGGGTTAAAGGGTACATAATAAATTGACAGCAAGCTCGAACTTGAATGTAGAGCGAAAATGAATAGAGGGCTTTAGAGGGGCGTCTGTGGCCCGTGCCGTGTCTTATGTGTGCATGCTCTGCAGTGCATGACCTCGCGGCATAACGAAAGACTTAGGCAACGAACTTTCAAATGCAAACATAAACGCAAATAAGGATATACTAAGACAACAATTGGCATGTGATGTGCTAATTGAAATTTCATTTATTAGCAACTATTATTTTTAGACATGCTGCGCACTTGGCACTGTGATTAAAGCCAAAGCAACAACTGCACAAATATGCGAATTCATTATTCAGCTGTGAAATATGCTCAGTTGGTTAAATGGAATGTTACAGCTAAAAGCTGGCAGCTGTTGTTGTTGTTGTATATTTTATATAAAAAATACAGCCAAAAGAGTCAAGATGCGCATCAAGGTTTTATTTGTCAGCAAACGAATCTCCAATTGAGCAGCGCTCTACTCTATCTCTCTCTCTCTGTCTCTCTCTCTCTCTCTCTCTCTCTCTCTTTATCTGTAGCTCTCTCTGTATGTATTTCTAACCAGTTTGCTTAAGCGAAACGTATTCGGCGCCCGCACATTAGACAAATCCGTAGACTGGTTTCGGCTCCCCGCATTCTCACTTTTAGCTGTTTGTTTCGTATTTATTCTGGGCTTAAAAAAAATTTTATTGGCATTTCGTTTATTGAAATTCTCTGTGGCATATCGTTCTAAGTATGTTCATAAAATTTAATATCCATAAGCTTCTATTCATAACTGCGTGGACAGCAGCGACTCACTAACGAATACTTCTAACGCTCACTGTATGTATCTGTGTGTGTGTGGTGTGTGTGGGTTCTGCTGTTCGGTTGTTAGATGCATGCAGATGCCATCCGGTTTGGTTAGCTCTGGCCTTTTTTTGCAGCTGGGGGCTAAGGCACTGGCGTACTGCCCGCCAATGCGGTCCGGCTGCATTCCAGGCATGACTAACAGACACCGAAGAGTTATTACCCTCAAGGTCATTTGTGTTATTCTTTTTTTCTTTGCTCTCAAGTGTTGGGCTATGACTTGCGCTTTATTCGATATCGGCGAATCGAAATTCGTTAGCATATTTGTAAGCTGAGTGCGACGTATTTCTAGAAACCGCTCAGACTCAGATTCGATTCTAAGAGCTTGTCAGAGCAGAGTTTGAATACAGTTTGAATGCTTTTGGCGGTTTTGCTAAGCGGCTCTTATCAAAGGCCGTAAAAGTGCGGCTCGGTTAACAAAGCCGACAATTAATTACGCGTAGATTCTGTTGGACAAGTCAAGACAGGCCAAACAACTCACAAAGCGTAGTAGAGACATTAACGAAAAACAATCCGCATTTGTATTTAATGAAAGTATTTAAATATCTCTGCCTCTGACTCAGTATACAAAACTTGGGAGCTGCGGACTCAGCGTTTCCTTTGTGATTAATGGACTTACAAGCCAAACACACAAGAATTAAGTATTTTTTCATCAGCTTTGTTTTCTTTTGTTTGATTTTGATTTTAGAAATGATCTCATCTGCGACAGCATCCACAGCCCACATTGGATGAGCATTCGATACGGCAAATGTGAATGCTGAATAATTACTAAAAGCAGCTGTCAACCAATATGCAATAATCAAATCGTATGGCAAAAACATAATTGAAAAAATATCGATGAGGTATGAAGAAAAGGTGTGTCATCATCATATTACAGAGATTGCTTGGAAATTTGAGCTTCTATAGATTAGAATACAAATGTTCCATGCACAAGAGGAACATGTAATTTTTTATAATAAAATTAATTTATCCCCAAGTTAAAATCAAGTGAGGCAAGCATATGCAAATTTCATTTACAATTCTCAAAAGGTTTAAGCTAAGGATGTTTTGTCTGTCTTAAGAGTTTGACGAACAGGAAAACACCTGTCCGATGTATTTATAGTGCGCAACTTTCAGTACGAAATGAAATATAAATAAATTTATGCCCGTGTTCCTGCCAACAATACAAAGAAGAACAATAACTGGCAAATGTGAATTCCTTTGATGCTCACCTTCGAAATGGCAACAGCTGCAAAATTATGCGATGTAGGCGGCGATAAGTTACGAAAAAACAACAAAAACACAAAAAACAGCCAAGCGCAATGTTCCAAAGGGTGAGCTGCAGCTCCTGCTACGTAGTCGGAGAGGGTGACGGTGCGGGTGACGGGCGACGGGCGACGAGGCACTTGAAGACGAGTCTTGGAATCGCAGAAAAAAGCTAATCAAAAGTTACGACACGCACGCGCTTGACAGCGGGGGCAGGTAGCCGAGCAACGAGGGGCGGGCTTAGCACACGATCAAAGTCAAAACAATGCAGTCGCGCGGCACTTTGAACGTAGACTTGTATTACGATCTAAGGTACTGAAGCAACGGTAAGACGGTGGTGTTGCACACTCCGCGCACCCCTAACACAACTATCGATGATCGTAGCACCCACACTCACACACACGCGCTTGGCTTGTTTGTGTGCGATGTGTTAATCAATAAAAATCGAATGCGCATCGAATGTACATTTCGCTTTGCTGCATTTTTTGCTAATTAAATACTTTTCGCTTGATTTATTGCAATGGCGCGTTCTATACGGGCCCCACAGTAAGCACACGATCAACTACAGTACGTGCCTTGCACAATTCGGCGGCAAACTCACAAACACAATCACAATAGCTCTAGCGCAGCACACGTCTGTTCGGTAGCACGTCGAAATACTAACTGGAAGCGCCAGCTTAAGCCGGACTTACAGGCAAACGTTGTTGAGAGCGCGTGAGCAATAGAGCAAGCAAAGCTTTAATGTTGCCAAACTCCAGCTGCTTGCTATGCAACTGACTATTTCTTTTTGACTAAGTGGCAACATTAAAAAGTGCTGCTTGAGTGGCAGCACTTAAATCTGCTCAAATTGGTGAACGACGAAAAGCAGAAGGCGCACAGGCAGAGAGAGAGATAGAGCAACTATGTATAAGAAGTACCGTTGAATTTCCTACTCTCAGCATTGTCTACGATATTCCAAAGCGGAACATAAGAAAAGAATTCGAAGTCAAAGTGGAAAACAATGCTAAAGGCATATAATTATTGCGCGCAATGATTTTTTGAAGCAGCTATGCGGATTAGAGGGAGCCTTACAGCTCAATTTCAACTCTATCATTTAGAGTAGAGCTCGGGAAATCAATATAAAAATATCTTAAGACAAACGGCTCTAACCTTACTTTTTGCTCACAAATTTTGTAAACACGATTGAAATACATATATTTGTAAAGGTATTGACAATAAAAAGTCGAATAAGTATTACCATAAAAATTAAAACCAGTCTGGGGGGATCTACAATTACTATTGACTGGAAAGCTTTGCAAGTCAACTGTAACTTTCTCAGCGTTATTATATAATAGCTATAGAATTTGCTTTGTGGACTTTGATGTAAAATAGGTAGCGGAAGTCGGCTTTAATATTTAAATATGTTAAGCACGTTGCATAAAAGTTATTCAAGTCAATTAATCAATTACTTTATATATTACTTAAGAGAAATTTTAATTAAAATAATTTATAATTAATTTACACAGATAAAACGAGTTGACGAAAACAAACACAATTTGCAGCCTGAAGACAACATTTAATTTACTCACCCCACACAATATTCTCAATCCAATCTGTGTAGAGGTGAACCTTAGTGTAAACACTGGGCAGACCTCTCGTGCCGCAGATGCGGCCAAAGGAGGTGATGCCAAGAAACAGCTTAAGGCAATTGTAATGCGGATGCTGCACGAAAATGGGCCCGCCCGAGTCGCCGTTGCAGGTGTCGCCATTGCTGTTGACGGAGCCCGCACAGAACTGGGTGCGCCTTTCTATGACCAGGTCAAGTCGTTCGTCGCACAGATCATCGCTGAAACGCTCGAGGGTTACCTTAAGCAGATGCGAGGATTTCTTGCCCGCATCTTCGGTTAATCCCCAGCCGGCGGCTGTTAGCTGCAGATTCTCGTTGCCGGTGCTGGGCGGAAGACAGGCGGGTGCCACATACTCGTTCAAAGTTGCATTTGCATCCAGCTCAATGACGGCAATGTCGTTGGTTATGTTGCCTTCATCATCATCACTGTAGAAGGGATGCACAACGTAGTTGACGACCTTGAAGTCCTGCGGCTGCGCATCATCTTCGGTGCTATTGTAATCCAATTCGCCCAGCCGCACCACATATTTGGGCGAGTCGAAGTTGGGATCCAGACGCTGCTCCTTTGTTTCAATCGTCACCAGACAATGGCCGGCCGTAATAACGTATTTGGGATGTATCAATGTGCCGCCGCAGTCCCATTTAATGTGCTTCTCGCCCTTCTCGGTGGTGCCAATGAGCGCCATGAACGGAAATTCACGAGCTTCTGCCTTGGTGCCCCCCACAATGAAGGGCGAGTTATGGCAAGAAGCTCTGATATCATTAAAGTGCTTGCATTCTGGTAAGGATAGAGCGAGGGGTTAGTTTAATTGCTAAATAATAAGTGCTGCTGCTTACCCTTCTCAAAGGGACGAGTCACATCCGCTGGCGCTTGGTTTTGCCTGTTAAGAGGCAACGGACAGCACACTATGTCCTCAAATTCGTTGCAATATTTGATCTCGTTCCCAATCAGGTGCTGATTATAGAATAGAACAGGACACTCCGTGGCGGACAGCTCCTTGCACTCGCCAGTGCCGCGATCGCAAAGCTCACTCCAAACGCGGCTCGAACAGGCGAGAAGCGTTAAAAGTAAACTACAAAAAGCGTACATTGCGAACAAGATCGAATGCACAACTGAACGGCACGAGGTGAACTGCTAGCGGACAAAACCTGATCCCTAAGCTGATCGGTGCTAATTGAATATTCCAGACTGCTACGAAACCTATGCATACTTAAATAAATACGTAGAACCTAAGCTAAAGCTAGTTGTTATTAATTTAGTAGTATTTCTTGTTGTTGTCTAGTTGTGACGCATGCCCATGCTTTGCAAGTGTTGTTGTTGCTGCTGCTGTTGTTGTTGTTGTTGTTGTTGTTGTTGTTGTTGTTGCTGCTGCTGTTGTTGCTGCATGTGTTGCAGGTACATTTGCTGTTGAGTACTGCCGCCGCTGCCCAGTGGCAAGCTGGTGGTTGTTGCAGCCACAGCCGCTGCCTGAGCTTGTTGTTGCTGCTGCTGCTGTGCTTGCAATGGCGATTGATTTGCATTTGTGGTTGTATTTGCATTGCTGTCAGCTCTATTCAAATATAATAAATACATTAATATAATAAATAACACTGATTTGCATATAGAACTTACATCTTCTCTGTGTGTATGTCCTCCAGATTTAGATGCGTTATGAAGCGCAGACGCATTTGCAGCTGCGGTCGCAGCCTTTTGATTATTGCCTCCGATTCGTTTTTGATAATATTGCCCACGTGTATGTACTTAATGTGATAGCTGCATAAAAGTAAAGATTCTTAATACATGTATACACAATGTATGGCTCACAAAATGCTCACAGAAAGTCGCAAATTTGATCCATATACTCCAATGGCTTGGGTCCATGCTGCTTGTCTACATTTTCCAACATTTCATAAAGAAATATGGCTATGCCCGCGACCGCATTCGGTTTCTCCTGCTCAATGCGCTGCAGAAACGGTCCAAAGACATGGCATAGATACAGCAATTGGTGCTCGGTGCGCACACAGGGCTTCAGTTTCTCTTTGATGTATCTGGTCATGGCTGCCAGCTTGAAGGCGCCCATGTGATGGAACACCGCATGCGCCACTGCCAGCACCACAGCATAGCTTTTCTCCAGCATGGCCTCTCGCACAGTCTTGAAGTTAAACAGTTCGAAGGCATTAAATCGATATGTCCAGTTGAGCATGTTGGGCGTGTTCAGCATGTCCTGTAGGCGATCGTAAATTGCACTCCAGTAGGGTTCCGGCAGGGCGGCCAGCACAATGCCCACCGCATTGATGTAGCTGTGTATCTCCTTTTGCGGCACCACAGCGTAACCATTGACAATCACATCGATTATGTTGCCCGCAACCACGGATGGCGCCAAGGGCAGGCCAAGCAGTTCCACGCAGGTAACATATAGCGCATGGGTGGGTGCATTGGGAAACTCATTGAAACGCCAATCGGTGGTGTAGAAGACGTTCTTCCCGCTGATAGCTAAATGGGAGACAAAATTGGACATTAACAAATGTTTAAAAAAATCTCTGGTTAAAGCTCACTGTCAGCCAATCTTCGAATGAGATTCATGTAGTAGCTCAGCTCGGGCGTCCATAAAGCGTCTTGACTTTGCAGATAAACTTTATACGGCTCACTGACGCTCCAATTGGCCGGACGTATCTCACTAAACGCGCTTGTGATGGTGCTAACCTGTATGAAATACAGCTTTAACAGCTGTTTAAAACGGAATAAAACAACAGCTTACCAGCTTCTTTTTCAGCGGCAGGCGATCACGCAAAATGCGCTCGTAATAGTGCAACGTATTGTACAGATAGGTAATGGGACGATCTGATAACAGAAAATAAGAGCTTATGAATGTGCAGCGAGGAAAGGCGGCTACACTCACCATGAAACTTATAGAGTATGCTCAAGTGATCCAATATGATGCCCAGAATTTGGTGCACATTCGGTATGGTGAGCTCAATAAAGCGATGCACGACCACATCGAGCACAGGCAGAAATCGAAGACAGACATTGCTGAAGTAGACGGGTAATGGGATTTGCGACGCAGACTCATCCGGCGCAAACTTCTCGGGATAGTTTTGATGAAATTGCAGATGTTTCTCATGCCTGAAAGCAAAATGTAGACAAATATTGGATTCAGTTTTGAATTTGATTAAAAGCGATTTACTTACCAGTTGCTTTGCTTCCAGTGATCAGGATTATTGTCCTTGCAGAATTCCTGCACGCGATTGCGCAGCTCGGAGGCTTTCAGCAGTAGCAACTGAATTATGATTAAACACACCTGCGCCTCGTTGCCCTCGTGCGTGCGCAGCGCCAGGCAGAGCACCAGGCGATCGATGGTAACCACATTGAACTTCCAGATCATGTTATTGATGGTATCCACACATTTGTGTATAAAGTCACGTCCATCCGAAGAGCTGGCCACCTCGGCGACCAGATAATCACAGAATTTGCGCAAATGTGTGGACAGGGCACGTGCGCTGATCCCTTCTAGAATTCTAAAAAGGAGTAAGATCAATTAAAGGACTGTTCTACAGGTGGTTGAGCTGGCAGTGCCTCACTTGTATGCCACGGGACTGATACTCTCCGTTTCCCATATGATTTTAAAAAGCAAACACAAGAACAACGGATTTGTGTTGGGCCGTATAAAGTGGGCAATTATGTCGTTCTCATTGGACATGGATGTCCAATTGCGATACTCCTCCTCTACGGACTTTTTCAGCTGCTGCTTGTTCTCCGCCGGATGATTGTTCTGTGTGAAATACTCGTTGAGTGCGGGCGGAAAGCAGGCCAGGGATTGCATTGGCCACGAATGCGGCGTGTGTTGCATTATGTTGGACAGAAAATCCTTGCACCAACCGGCCAACTCATCGCCGCCGCCATGAACGTGCATAGAACGCGCCAGCGTCAAGATGAGGACACGATTTAGCTCCTCGCTCTCGTTGGACGCAACGCCACCAGGCGACTTATCATTCAAATAGCGCGAAAACTGTGACTGAAACTCGGCGGAGCCAATGCTGGTTATCAAACGCAATGCAGTGGACTCAAAGCTGCGAAAAAAGCCACGATTAATAGCTTGTTGTAGAAAATATTTAAATTACAAACTTACCACAGATTCAACTGCATTTTATTGGTCGGCGGCACTGAGGAGAGCGTGTAGAGCAGTGAGAGCAGCTGGACGCGATAGTGTGTGGGCACATGGTGCAGGCGATAGGAGAACATTTCCATCAGCGTGTGCAGCATAGCCCAGGCCTGATTCTTGAATACTGTAGGCAGCAGTTGAGCTATAAAGAGGATAATGAATAAGCCATTAAGTTAACAATCTTTATCTTATCTAGCATACTCAGAAAACCCTTGATGCCCAGCGACTCAATCTCAGTGTAGACCAGCAATCTGGCATAGGTTTCAATGAGCGCCGGTGCCGGGACCAGCGTCTTGCTCTGCGCCTGCTTCAGCATTTGCGTAACAAAGCTGTGTATCAGAGACATTTTGCTGTGCACCGTCAGGCTGTCCAGCACTGAGACGGAGTAGGTAACAGCTGGTATCGGTGTGCCGTTCGCTGACTTCGCATTGCCATTCATGGCATCCAACAATACATTCATGTGTCGCGCAAAGTACTCCTGATTGGTTGAGTATGCATTGCAGATGAGTATAATGCGAAAATCATTGCCCAACGTGACGTTCATCATGCTATTTGGCGCGACCAGATGCTGCAGAAAGCTGCAAGAAATATTAGTTTATGAAAAGAACAGATAAAGATACAAAATACGCACTCTTGATGGTTTTTCAGCGCAATTGGCAGCGGTCGTGTTATGTTCATATTTTCCACACGCGCCTTTTTCATTAGATGTATCCAGATGCAGATGGGCGCCATGTGACGGACCAGTGAAGACTTGTTGTAGTCGGGCAGCTTGAGTGGCTCCTGTTCTGGATAGAGCAGATCAAAGAGTCTGAACACAGGCAAAAAGTTGGTGATCTGCGTAAAGGAAGTAAATTGAGTTTATAAGCTATAATCAGGGGTTGTCCAAGTTGGCCTACATACGGGATTCTTTTGTATGCTGCCTGAGATGAACTGCAGCAGTATCCACATCAGCTGATCGCGACCCTTGCGCAGCTCCAGCTTCGATAGCTTCTCATGCAGAGCCAGTACAATGTGCATAAAGCTGACAAATTGAAAGAGCACAAAGTAAATCAACTGTGAGGAGAGATGCAGCCACACCCATTCGTTGGGCGAAATTTGTTCGTCGGTAGCATTGAAGCCACTGCCCGCAGTGGCATCATTCGATTCAGTCATTTCCATGGCATGTATTATCAGATTGACCAGCTGCTCCTCGAGCGCATTGTAGCGCTGCTTCTGATGCTTTTGAAGATTGAGCATGACTGAAACCATTTCGCGCGAGTACGGCTGCTCCAGCACATAGCGCAACAAAGGCGTCTGATCCTCTAGCAATTCGGGCTCATACGGCAGGCTGCCCTTAAAGTTGAACTTCAAGGTGTTGTGATCCAGTCGCCAGGAGTTCATCAAGTGATCGGCATAGCCAAAATGTTCCACAATGGGCAGCATATTTGCATGGCCAATGATCGAAACCATTTGCGCTGTAGCCCGGAATTCCTCAACAAAATCAGTCATCAGTTTGTTAAGTTTCCAGTGATAGGGAAACGGACGCATTATTTCATTGGCTATGAAGTACGCGGGCAACAGGCAGTTGTTACGATCGAATATAAAGCGTATGATTTCCTCCACGGCGAGCAATTGGGGTAGATATGTGACGTTGACATTGAGTGGAAACCATTGGGCCTTGTCGCGACACGCCTTCATGATCTCACGCACGCCCTTATAGTCCACATGCGCGATTACCTTTTTGATCAGCCGGAAACTTTCGATCCAAAAGGTTTTGCGCTCATAGTCGAGTTTCTCGCAGGACAAAACCTTGTCGCACAGCATTCTATAATTGTACGCATATTAATATTTATACATCATATGGCTGGAAACTCACCCACCTTGCCGTAATGAGGTGCGCATCCACCAATTTGGGCAGCGCTCCCATCAGCACCTGCATGTGGTAGCTTGGGGCTTCCGCGGCCCGCAGCAAATACGAGCGCAGTACCTGTTCCCGATTTTCCACATTGCCGAATGCGGTAACTGCAAGAAGTACACATTAAATGCGTGCTGAAACAGAATTTATGGCTTTACTTACTCAAATTATTTGTAAAATTGCTTGCCTTGTCATCCTCGGACTTGAATAAAATGACGCTCACAAACGCTTCGTCTATGGAGTCCACTTTCTGCGTAAATTAGCGCGCTTAGAAGTCACACAATAATTGCTGCTTTATTTAATCTTACCAGAAAGTCGTTGACGGCATCTAAAATTTGCGTATCCATTTTATTTATTTATTAATTGTGCATTTTTTCCACGCATAAACAAATTTTCACTGCAAGCCGGCTGACAAACAACAAATGAGGTATCGAGTACAAGAAGTCGATTACTGCCGCCGATATACGTCTGGAATTGTATGCCATATCGATATGTTTGGTATTGTAAGCCCTATCGATACCAGCGACATACAAACTCAATATATCGCTCATACCTTTTCTCCCATTGAGCATCACTATTAAGTCTATCAGGTGGTTGAATTTGTTGTTAAAAGTGAACTTCACACATAAAAGCTGTTGGAATTATGAAAAAGGTGCTTGTTACGGGCGGTACTGGTCTTGTGGGCAATGCATTGCAGGCTATTATCGAAAATGAGCAGCCAAGCGACGAGGAATGGTTCTTTGCCGGCTCCAAAGATGCCGATTTGACGTTAGTGAATTTTGTTTGTACTTCACAATATTTGGCTTGACTTTTATAAACAATGCAGAAATCTGGCGGCCACGCAGGCACTTTTTGAGAAAGTGAAACCGACGCATGTTATACATTTGGCTGCCATGGTCGGGGGACTGTTTCACAATATGAACAACAATCTGGATTTCTTGGTAAAAAGGCGCCGCCTCAGCTGTTCGCAGAGCCTTCAATTTCATCTTATCTATTTCAGCGCAACAATTTGCTGATCAACGATCATGTGCTGCAAACGGCACATGAGCTGGGCTGCACAAAGGTTGTCTCCTGCCTGTCCACCTGCATTTTTCCGGACAAGACCACCTACCCCATCGATGAGACAATGGTGCACAACGGACCACCACACGCCTCCAACTATGGCTACTCGTATGCAAAGCGTTTGATAGACATACAGAATCACGCATATCATGACAAGTACGGACACTTGTATACATCTGTGATACCTTGCAACATATTCGGACCACACGACAATTATAAGCCCGAGGTGAGTCACGTCATACCGGGCATGATCAATCGCATGCACAAGCTGCGCACAGAGCAGCCGGAAACGCCCGAAAGCGAAAAGGTTTTCACAGTCTACGGCAGCGGCAAGCCATTGCGTCAGTTCATCTACTCCCTGGACTTGGCCAAGCTGATGATATGGGTGCTGCGGCACTACGACAGCGTTGAGCCAATTGTGCTCAGCGTGGATGAGTCGTCAGAGGTGACGATCTACGAAGTGGCAGAAGCCATAGCCAAGGCATTTAAGTTTAAGGTGAGCCATGGGCATCCGTAGCCAAAATAATTAATACGTTTAAAGTTCGGCTGTATTTTAAATGATGTCTTAAGCTTACTTATAAAGCTTATTGTTTTTCCAGGGTAAACTGGTCTGTGATACGAGCAAAGCAGATGGACAACATAAGAAGACGGCATCTAATGCCAAGCTGCGCAGCCTATTGCCGGACTTTAAGTTTACAGACTTCCAGGAAGCCATAGAGGCATCTGTGCTCTGGTATACGACCAACTACGATTTGGCTAGAAACTAATACATATATATATATATATATATATATATATATATATATATATATATATATATATATATATATATGTATTAGTTTCTAGCCAAATCGTAGTTCATATATATATATATATATATATATGAAATTGAATGTGATTTAAAGGAAGAACGAAAATATAAATGCGCGCATTTACGATATATCTAAATAATTTCTCTTTATTTAAAAATTAAATAAGAAGCTAAATTTAGATGCATAGACACTTTATACAACATGTTTAACATATTACATACATACATATTATACGATTTACGATATAGGAAAAAGCTTTAAATAACGGTAAATCTCGGTATTGGTGCTCTCATATGTGAAAGGGTGCACGGCTATAAGGATGATGTAGGGGTCAGGGGGCGTGGGCGGGTATCGCTTAAGCTAGGTACGCAGTAGAGTAAATGATAGAAAAAATCAAAAAAATATATTATTTCTTGTATAATCTCAATTTCTCTCAAAGGACTTGGAGGTTTGCGGTTCATCGTTGTTGTTTGATTTGAATGTGGTTGAATTTTGGGTTTCGTTCGTCCGTATTGTTCGTATTGGCAATTCATCGAGTTTGTCCGTAGAACCTAGGCTTATAATTAAATATTTTACAACTTGCTGGACTTCTATACCATTAAAATTGTTCACTTTGCTTATTTGAACTAAAATAGAAATAGATTCGAGAAGAAACGCTGGCAGTTAAAAACTCAAAGAAAGGTAAAGACAAAAGACACTTGTTTTGAATAAATTAGAAATGTGGACGGGGTAGATGTGGTGGAGTGGTTCGTGGTTTGGGATGGGATGGTGCTGCTGCTGGTCAGTGTGATGATGCGGGTGCTGGCGGTGCTTTCGGGAAGAGTGAAAAGAGTTTAACAGCAGCGCAAAGTTGGCTACATTAAAAATAGTTCAACTAAAAAAAAACACGTTTGCAACAGTTGAGCTGTCGCCCGATGGATTGATTGCTCAACATTCTGGATATCATCTTCCGTTTGTTGTACACTCGATTGGTTGGCTAAATCCTGTTCAGCGGCCCGAGGCGCCTCTAGAAGCGCTTCAGGAGCAGCGGCTTGCTGCGATCGGCAAATGCCTGATTGATCCATTTGATGTCTGGCTTGGCGAAGCGCACCGATTGATTCTCGCCGCAATTGTTCTCGCCGCTGTAGACGCCCTTGAGCTTGACATTGGAGCCGCTGCCGCAGGCCAGCGCGCTGCCCGCATCAAATTCGCAAGCATCGAACTTGGTGGCGCTGCAGACGCTGGTGCCGTCCGCGCCGCAATCGCTGCGCGCCTGCGTCGAGGTCTGGGTCACGTGCATAATGGCGCCCTCCTCATGAACTGTGGTGTGAGAGTTGCAAGGAATTAATCAAACTTGTCCATAGACTGGGCTGCTTTCTTCTTCTGGGCTTACTTGACAGCGCCTGCTTGCCCCAGCCGGTGGTCACGCACTGCTCGGACGCGCCGGGATCCTCGTCACTGATGCAGATGGGCTGAATGTGGGTGGCGAACTCGAAACGCTTGTCCAGGCGTACGATGGCCATGTCATTGGCTCTGGTCGAGGGATCGTATGCGGGATGCACGTCAATGGTCTTGGCACCCACCAGCTGGAAGGGCAGCGGCTCGTTGGTGCTGCCCAGTTCCCATTCGCCGGCCTTGATGCGCACATCGTTGACGGGCACGCTGCAGCGGCAGGGCGAGTATTGTAATCTTCTAGAGACTAGAGACTAGATAAAAAAGGAAACTTACCCGTCCACACAGCTGGCCGTGGTAAGCACGAACTCGTCTCCAATGATGGCGCCGCCGCAGAGCAGGGTCTTGCTTGACTCGCGCAGAATCATCGCCTGCCATGGGATCTCGGCGAAGTTGGCATCAATATCCTTAACGCCCGTGGGCTTGGTGCTGCAAATATCAAATCGGACGAGGAAGAAAGTTAAGCAACTGTTCCAGGTTAGTTTCCAAAAGGTATCGCCGCTTACCGCTTGTTGCGGGTGGCGCAAACGCCGGCGAGATTGACGGGCCAGGGATCGACATAGTTGGGATCGCGACAGCACTTGCCGGGCGCACCATTGTCGGGCAGCAGGCAGTCGGTGAGCGGCACACGGAAGGCGGCCTCCATGGGGCTCAGCTGCAGGGGCGTATCGCTCAGCACGCCAATGGCATTGCAATAGTTCTCCGGGCTGCAGACAAGCGCTGAGGCGCACTTGGCATAGTGCTTGGGCAAATCGGCGGCACCGGGCGTAGGGAAGATCTGGGGCGAGAGCTGATCCTCGCCGCGGTACACGGGCTTCTCATTGGACGGCTGTGGCACACGGTCCGGCTCATATCGTGGCGGCTGCGTGGGACGCGGCTCGCGGTGTGGAATCTCGTTGACAGACACGGGCGGCAAGTACTCATTGGTGGGGCGACGCGTCGGCGCCTGTGTGGGCTGTGGACGGTACGCAGGCTGAGTGGGTGCGGGCTGCTCGGGCTGTGGACGGTACGGCTGCTGCGTGGGCTGCGGGCGGTAGGGCTGCTGTGTGGGCTGCGGACGGTACGGCGGCTGCGTGGGCTGTGGGCGGTACGGCTGCTGCGTGGGCTGTGGGCGTGTCGGCTGCGGAGCGCGTGTCTGTGTTGGCTGCGGCTGATAGATGGGCCGGCGAGTGGTTTGCGGTGGCAAATAATCAACCACGGGACGACGTGTGGTTGTGGGCGGCAGATACTCATTGGTGGGACGTGGGGCAGGCGCAGTTGTGGGCTGTGGCCGATAGGCGGGCTGTGTGGTGCGCACGGCGGGCACGGTGGGATTGGTGGGCAGCGGGAATGTCTTCTCGGGCAGGTTGAAAATGTAGCCATCCTCGGTCAGCGTAGTCGATGGCATGCGGCAGCAAATCTCCGGCTCATAGCAACGATTTGCCTGAAAGAAACAAAAAGGCGAGAGACAGATATTATAAATTTGCCAAGCAAGAGAGGGAGGGCACACACAAATTAGCAATGGGCGGAGAGTCAAAGCCGTGTCTGGGTCGTGCTTTGGAGTCCATGAGGCAGCGCATTAAATTACCAGCAACAAGCGACTGGCAACTGCTGCCAACCACTCGACTGTTGAGCACGGCAACCCGCTCATTAAAATGGCCAATGCTGCCTGTCAATTGTTTTGCTTGTTTTTTTTTTTCTATTTTTTTTTTCGTGTGCTGCAGCCTCTTCTTTTGCTTTTGAATCTGGTGTTAATGTTAACCCAGAAATTTGCAGTTTCATGGTGCAATCTATGCGGCAAGAAAACGTTTCAAAACGTTTCAATTGCTGCGGCAGTTGCTGTGTCAAGTTTGTCGCCTAAGTCTTTTGCTCGCTGGCAACACCTACACACACACTAACACACACACACACATTGTCTATTAATTTGCTTATTTATATGCTAAAATCTCCAACAATTATTGCAAACGGAAAACATTTGAGAAACTTTGTGGGTGCGTGACAAAACAAAAAAAAAAAAACAAAAAAAATGATCAAATAAATAAAAGACAAACAAAAACAAATTGATGACTAAATTGTGTAAAAATCATTTATGAAAATCGAATGAATAAATAACACGTCTAGACACATATTAATAAAATGAATATTAATATTAATATAAATGTGCACATTAACGGCTTCATTCAGCGGCAATTAGTCGGTTCTACAATCAAAGTGCCGCTACACAAAAATTACACAAATTATGGAAACAAAAAATGTTTATACATAAGAAAAGAATACACGAAAATCTATAAGGGACGTGACGTAGCTTAAATACTCTTTCTGTTAGGCGAGGTATTTTATTGTTTAAGAATTTGTTTGTAGTATACTTGATATTAATTTTATATATTGTATTATTCCGTTAGCTTAAACAAAAAGCTAGCTCATAAAACAAATGAATATTCCAAGCAATTTTTTCTTTGTCAGCTAACAGCTGAGATTTGTATTGAAGCTTGACAGAGCTGCTTAATAAATAGTTAAATATGCAATTTTTATTTTATTTATGCATACTAGAAGAAAAAAGAAATCAACTTGTTAAAATGTAACAAATATTTATAATGTTTGTTTTGGCGAATTTCTCTTATATTTACTTATTTACAGGCTCAAGTTAATAAATATAAATATCATATAATTATATAGAATAATAATCAATTTAAATATATTTTATATAATTGCCTTGCACAAAGCTATCTGTAGCAGGTCATAAGCAAAGCTTTAAAAGATGCGCAATCCATATGCCTTGGGCATTTTATAAAGTTGTTGACATTTGCAGCAGACTTAGAAAACAATCTCTATTAATAGTACTTGTGCCTCTGCACTTCTAGCTCAGCTTATTTTTCACTTAATTTTTTGTTCCGCAAATTTACAGATTACAATTATTATTATTTTCAACACCTCGCATTTGCATGAAAGAGGGGGGGGGGGGGGGGGGGGGGGGGGGGGGGGGGGGGGAACTGGTTCTTGATTGTCGCAATGCTTACGCAATCGTAATGTTTGTATGGCCGCCCACAAAAGAATTGAATTGTAAATTCTTGAAAAACAAATTCAAAAACCAAGCAAAAATTAAACAGATCCCAAGCCGGAGCTCTTCGCACGGCCGCGTTGTCAACGTTGCGACCTTCTGTTTTATTGTTTTCGCGCAATTTGTAACTCATAATTCAAGCAGCAGACGACAGACAGCAGCTGCTACCGCGGGGCGTGCGAAAAAACAATAATAATCAAAATAAAAAAAAGATAAAAACAAGCAAGAATAAGGAAAAAAAAAACAAAAAATAATGTGCACATTTGTTAAAAATTAAGCGAAAAGCGTACAGCGACAGGCCGTCGAGATGCGTCGGATGACAAATTAATAATTATAATTAAATGGGGGAATGCGTCGCTTCCGCTGGCCAAGGCTTGGCCTAAATTTGCAAGACGTTGTCGCATGTGGTCCGGTTGTCCTTCCTGGCTGCCTTAATTTCTTATCATTATCATTATCATTAGTTGACCCTCTGGCATAATTTTCATCAATTAAGCGTTAATCAAATGTTATCTTAATGTAGACATCACTCAATGACCAATGAGCATTAAGCATAAAGCAAGAGACGCACGCATTAAATTTTATGTAATACACGTTATCATTAAAAAACAAAAAACCGCTACAACAATGCGAAACTGGCATATTTTTTGTTGTTGTTGTTGTTGTTGATCAATGACAAGCTGCAGGCAGCAGGCAGCAGGCAGCGGGTAGCAGCTCTCAGCTTCCACTTGATTGCCGATTAAGTCGCGTCTCTTGCTTTCTTGCTTATGATCAATCATTTTGCAGCTTCAAGATAACAACAGCGACAACAACAACAACCACAACAACAACAACAACAACAAGAACAGCAAGCCGAAGCTACTTGTACGGGCGACAGCAACAATGACGCCAAAATGCTTTTAATAAATTTTGTTGGCCATACAACTTGTTCGTTGTTGTTGTTGCTTGTCTCAGTTGCGGCGCGCTGCAATTTGTTAATAATGTTGCAATTACAATAAGTATATGAAATTTTATGAAATTTATTTTAATGCCATTGCTAAGCGAGCCAAGCCAAGCCAGGCGCGGCAGCTGTTCCCTGAGCCAAGCAAAAGACGAAACAAAACAAATGACTTAGGCAACGAACTGACCAAAGGCTAATAGTACATAAAGTCATGTTGGCAATGACACTAGCTTAAAATGGCACTTGATTATTAGATTAAGGTAAAAAAATGTTCAAAAGCACAGAGTGTAAAAGTGAGGAGGGAGCAGGGCGGAGAGAGAAGGCAGGCAAATACGCGAGGGCCTTGCGCTAAATTAAATTATTAGGCTATGCAATTAAACATTTAATAGATCTTAAATCTTTTATAAGCTTTTTAATTACACTCTATATCATATAAAACTTCATGAGGCAGTGTTGGTAAATGGCTTAGAAAGTTGTGAAAATGTGCTTTGTTTTAATGTAAGAAATCGAAACCATTTGAAAAGCTTTCTATATGTGCTCTATATTATTAAGAATTATTTTTGTTAGTGTTGTTTTATTATAAAAAATTGTAAATCTCTTTTTATATGCACGCTATATTCTAAAAAATTATTATTGACAGTGTTGGTAAATAGTAAAAAGAAAAGAGTGAAAAAGCTCTCTCTGTTAGATTTTGTGCATAGTTAAAAAATAAGCGAAAAGGCTCCTTGATTTTTTTTTTTAAAATATATCAAATAAAATATAAAAATATATTATATAAAATATAAAAATATTTCATACAAAGTATTATATTTAGTATCTACTTATAACTTATCAAAAATGAATTAATTAAGCTGAAATATATTAATTCATGCTGCTTTTGAACTCTAACATCTCATGCTGCTTCCCAGATGAATCTTGAAATGAAGCTATTGCATTTTTCAACTACTGTCATTAGAGCTTGGAGATGGGCTGTTCATTTGTAACTGAAGCCTGGCTCTCGAGTGTTCGCTTGGAAATGTCAAGTGTTCTTCTGGTGCCTTATGTAAAATACAAATTTATGACACAAATGTTTCGCGAAATTGTTTTTTATGACAGCGTTAATGTGGCAAATACCACAGCATTAAATTCCTCGATCTTGTAGTTGTATCAATGTAATTTTTTTTTCTTTTATAAGCTTTGGCAATTTATGCGCCTATAAAAAATACCAAAAATATATTGAATCTGTGTGTTTATTAGCTTTTGGCCTCTTGCAACTGATGCCAGGTTCGGTACGGCCCGGCTTGGCCCGGCCCGGCCCTGATGTGCATTGAGCTGTCGGATAGCATTTAATGGCCCAAGTTTGTCGCTTAAGTCTTTTGTTTATGCAACATCTTCTAAGCCATAAATAATGCATGTCCGCTAAAACAGAAAATTTATAGCGCAAGCCAACTAGATGGCGTATAAATTAAATCAAATTTGTATCGGCTTTGAGTGCTATTAATTATGTGGCCAGCGGAGCTTGAAGTGTTATTAAAGTCTCATATAAATTATATATAAGCGCGCATATCTATAACAGAAATCATTGATAATGATATGCATGCATTCAAAGATCCCCCCGAACCATAATAATAATTATTATAATTGAGCTTCAAGCCCAAAGACAGACAAAGAAATACCAAATATATAAGCACAAAAAATATAAACAAAATCAATAAATACAAAGACAAAAAAAAAAAAAACAAAAAACAACAAAATGTTAAACGCTGTCAACGACTGCTTGGCGAAGTCTGGCGCCCCGCAAAGCCTCTGGCTGTCTCCGACTACGACCTAGACCTTGAAGTTGTTGTAGTTGTCGTCATCATCATCATCATCGTCAGCATCATCTGCATCATCAACATCATCATCATTATTGTCAGTGGTGTTGTTTGCTGCGTGCCTACTCGTCATGCTCTGTTTGCTGTGTTAGCCTTTTGTTGCTTTTGTCTGTCTTACGGTATTTGCCTTCTCAACATGACAGTCAGCTGCCCATATGACTGTCTACAGTAAAAGCTTAAATAACGCAACACTTATGACAGCAAATCTAGGTAAAACAATAAAAACCCCAAATGCCTGCCAAACGGAATGCTAGGTCAGTAGTTGGGTTCAATGCAAAGACCCCATTGGTCAAGTTTTGCTCAGATTTCTATACGAAATTGGAGAGTTTGCAAAAATTTGAATGCTATTTGCCTGGCCAATCAATCAAATTTATTTTAAAGCCTCAAACAATTAGAAAGGGAAGCCTAATGTGCCCTAATGAGGTCTAGTCTGTTTAGAGCCTGCAGAAAAAACCTAACGACTGTCTTACGTTTTAATCTCGCTAGGATTTTCCTAACAAATATATATGCTAAATGGATTTTTCTCTGGTTCATGCTTTATTTGAAAAAATGCATAAAATTAAAAAGATAAATTCATTAAATTAAATATTTGCTATTCATAAGTCAGTTTATATCCTAAACTAGATCAGGGAAAAAAATTTCGAATTTAGTACATTAACAAATATGAATGCTAAAGTAATCCTCTAATGGATTTTTGAATACAAGCTTTAGGCATTTTAAAATAATAATCGAATTAAACCAACATTTGTAAATCTATTTGAATGAAATAGTTGAATGTTAAATTGTTGCAATATTTGAATGAAATTGTTGTTGGAATTTGATGGGCTATTTTTAAATTTCAAATGAAATATGTCTTTTATGCATAGTATATAATTGAAGCATGTCGCATTAATTCTTAAGCTCTATTACTCTCTATTAAAATACTTGGATGCAATAA
Source organism: Drosophila novamexicana (assembly GCF_003285875.2). Classification (NCBI taxonomy): domain Eukaryota; kingdom Metazoa; phylum Arthropoda; class Insecta; order Diptera; family Drosophilidae; genus Drosophila; species Drosophila novamexicana. The sequence goes on along the minus strand of NW_020824806.1, from coordinate 100,648 downwards.
ATTAAATATAATTTACTATGTTAAATGTCAGTAAACAAGGTTTATCCGTAGCTTAAAATTTGTCAAAGTTGCAAGTGTTAAACCGGCTCGTTGAATACAAAAAAAAAAATTAACGATGAAAAATACAACATTTCGTTTTACATAAATTACATGAAACTGGAACTAAAAAATAATATGTACACTAAAAATTGAGTTCACGCAATGCAGCATGTTACAAAATGTAAAACATGCAACATGCACAGCACACAGTACCGCAGCCCAAATGATAAATGGCCATAATGAAAATATGCGCCATAATCATCTACATAATTATACGATGCTATTTATATGGCTGGAGAAGTCGTTTAGTTCAGTTGGTCAGCTGGTCAGCTGGTCAGAGGAGGATCCATTAAAAAGGCAGCGAATGCACGTTATCAATAAGCTTGGCAAATGCTGAAACTTAAAGGTCGGTCAATAGCCGATATGGGCACAGTGGGCATGCGTGGCATGTGGCATGTAAACATGAATTGATCAGATATGCGCGCAGCAAGAGAGAGAGAGGGAGAGAGCGAGAGGAAGAGGGAGAGCGTGCCTAGGCCTAGGCCACAGTGTGGCCTCTCCCGATGCAACGCTTGACAGAGAGGGTTGCCGTACGACCTTGCAATGTTGCATTCCGCGCATTTTTCACTGTTAAACTACTTAAGTTATTTTTGCCTCTTCGCACTCTTGTAAATTAGGTATACATTGCGGCAACTGGTTCGTCTGTTGCTGTTGCCGTTGCTTGTTGTCCCCAGCGTGCATTTTGTAGCATGCCACGCAATTGGCGTCAATGCCTGCATAACTTAACGAGTTCGAGGCACCTTTTTGGTGCGTAATTGTTGCTGGGCCTGGTCGCAGCCAGCTGCCAGCTCGCTCCCCTCTCTGTCGAGGCAAATTATGAGGCTGCGGCCCACCGAAATGAGCAGCCAGCAAAAACAAAAAAAACTGAATAAGAAAACATCAACTGGCTGAAACGATTTCAGTTTTAAGTGCGTGGCTGCAACAGGCGCTGCTGCAACATAATTCACTTGCTGTGCTGATTTTTTTCTCTTTTTTTTTCTGTTTATTTTTTGCGTGCAACAACCGGCAACGGGCAACGGGCAACAAGAGCGTTGAGTACGCAACTGACCCGTTTTGTTGGCCATTGCATGTAAACAAATTATGCAATTGCAATGCCAGCCCGGTCTGAATAAATCTGCAAGTGCCTGTTGCCATCTCTTTCCTCTGTCCGCCTCTAGCTGTCTCTTTCACCTGGCTAGTATTCTGGTAGGCCGTAATTTAACACTTTTTTGGCTTGAATGCATTTCATGCACATTGCTCGTAAGTTCAACTGCATTCCATTGCTTGATTGCCACTTGACGGCATCAAGTTCGTTGCCTGAGTCTTTCGTTTTGACATTGCCACTGGCTGCAGCCTCTCGCGCGGACTCGGACTCGAGCTTGGGCAATGTCATCGTATTACTATGTAAATCAGATACATTTTCACTATATGTAAATCATTTGTAGCTAAAAAGCAGCTTGTGTTATTTATTTCAAGCTAAAAGCTTGAATGTGGCTAAATGCAGCAACAATTCAAGAGTTAAGTCGGATATAGTGAAAGCTGGAAATTCTCAAAATTTCGTATTTAAATTGAAGTTATTATTTTTTTGAATTCAAATAAACTCTTTGATTGAAATACAAACTGTGTGAGAACATGACTAGGGCAAATAACTAATAATATAGATGAAATAGTGAAAAACTTATTCACAAAATATAAAATGAAGTTAAACTTTATAAAAGCCAAAAAAAAAGATATAGATTTCTATATGGGCGCAGTGCTAGCTTTATATAAATATTATATAACAAAATCTAGATTTCATTTGCAATTATTATATTTCAATTATATTGAATTTACTATTGATTCCAATTTAAAACTCCTGTGCTGTAAGCTTTTAAGCACGAATATTAGATGACAATTGTAGCTGACACGCCTCACTCCCACGCCGCGATGAGACTTATCTCAGCGGGTTCTAGCTGATGTCGTGTCAAAGCCGATTTGAAATCTCGGATTGCAAAGGCGGACAATTCGTCATTTCACAGAATTTGATGCGAACAAGAAAAAAACAACCAAATAGATCAAAAGTTGAGTGCAATTTGCATCTAGTTACAGATACAACAACAACAACAACAATCAGCAACAACAAAAGAATATTTTGCTTCAAAATGTAAACTAATTGTGTGCTAATCAGCTGCATCTGTAACTGTTGTGGGTTTTTCCAGCTGCTGCTGCTGCTGCCGCTGGCTGCTGCAGTTGCAGTTGCAGTTGCTTGTGAAATGTGCTGCGATTGCTGCATTTAACTGCGGAACGCTTTGTTTTCGGGGCATCTCATCATTGGCACATCCAAATGCGATTTTATGCAGTTGTTGGGTTTTTTCTAATGCTTTTTCGGCTGCTCACAAACAACAACAACAACAACAAAAAACTTGATATTTTTGATACGCCCAGATCATTTTCCGGTGCTAATGATTATTTTTTGTGTGTGTGCGTGTGTGTTGCTCAAGTTGAGCCAATTAAACGGTTTGGGTCTGACAAATGGTTTATCACAACTTACCCCCTGCTTTTTCACATAGTTGATGGCGCTGATTTCACCATTGCGACAATCTTGCGGCGCCACACAATCCGAATCACGTGGACAGGTGGCATACGGCACGGGCGTGGTTGTTGTGGTTGTTGTCGTCGTTGTGGCCGGTGGTCGGTAAGTGCAGCAGATGTTTGATTCGGGATTGCAGTTCTGCAAGCATAGAGCAAAATGGTCACGTTTAAAATCAGATGAAATGAGAGAAATTTATAAAATTCACATACATTTGCTTAAGAAACCAAGTCTTAAATTCAATATTGATCGATGTTTTGATAGTGGAATGATATATCAAGAAAAAAGAAAGATAAACTTGCTCTACATATGGTATAGGAGAATATATGTTTGAAATCTGAAGTCTTTAGATATTGTAGAATCGAGGCCGACGCGTTCATACAGACGGACAGACGAACAGAAGGATATGGCTATATCGATCTTTAAATAGTTACAGGTCCTACAAACGAATGACTGAGGCAACGAACTTGTCATAGCTGTGCACTCAAACTTAATGCTTATACAACTCCTCATATCTATGTCTTCAAACTTAATTTTCATATAATATGTCTTCTTTAATATGTGATGATAAGTTTTAAAATTATTTGTTGCAACTAAATTTACATAGACCATAAAAATCCAAAGACTGAGGAAACAAACCTGTTTCAGGCAATAGCTACCCATTCAAAAGCATAAAAAAAAACTGAAGCTAATTTGATATATGATATCCTTTCTTAACGTATATTTTTATAGCTATTAAAACGAATGACTTAGGCAACGAACCTACAGAAATTACATAACTGTCTGTTACAGCCAAAAGCTGAAGTCTTAGGCTTAGGCAAAATGTTTTTTACAGCATATCCTTAGATGTTGTATTTTTATGGCCCATTCAACGATGGCTATGAAATATCCTGTATTTTTCTTTAATTTGTGTAGGCAATAAAAACACAAATGACTGCTGCAACGAACTTGGCAAATGACAGATACAAAGCTTACTGTCCACTTGCCTTGTCGCACAATCAATCAATGTGTTTAGTAGCCGCGTACTTGACCAACACTGTTAGCCATAAAGTTGCCACTCGTTGGCATCGGCATTAATTAAGCGGCCTAAACGATCGTTGCTGCTACTGCTGCGACTGCGACTGTTGCAGCAATTGTTGTTGCAGTCGCCTCTGGCAAAAGGTCAGCAAAGCGGCCATTGCAGTTGCATAAATGATGTGTTAAAATAATGTCCAAACAAATGCCGCCTATGCTGCGCTTTTTCTTGCCACAGTCTTCAGCTACTTTTTATTATCTTTTAGCCTCTTGTTGGCATTGCAGCATTTGCATTGAACTTTGCCGCCTTCATTCAACGGTTTTATGTGATTCTAATGGAACCTTCGCAACGCCTCGCCAATGCTGGCTAATTTGTTTAAGCCAAACGTCCAGCTGGCATTTGAACAATTGTAAATTAATAATAATAATCATGTTAGCTGGCTGCGGGCCAGAAGTTCAAGAATTACCAAGGTGCTTCTTCTGCTAGGCTTTTTTTTTCTTGGTTTTTGCGTCTTGCTTGACAGCAGCTACAGAAGCCTCACAGTAGCCAAAGGCGTGCTTTAGACGTATATGCAAATCAATTAGCTTGGCCATGCGATTTCTTAAATGCAGCATTAACATGGCTTAAATAGCGCTGGCTCAAGATTGAGCCATTAATCTTAATTATGCAATTCACTCAATATTGAACTCATTTCCTAGGCAAACATAACCAGTTCAAAGATGAACTGTAGCACGCTATATATATGTATATATATATATATGGGTCTGATACCATATCAATCAAGCTGCGGCTCGCTGGCTTTCAGGCCAAATTGATTTCTGGCTAATTTATGTTCACATTTTACAGCCTCACGAAACACAAAACACACGCTTAAGCTATATATTTATAGATAGAAAAAAACAAATAATCGAACGAATCGACCTTGGGTAATAAAACGCTGATCACTAGACACGCTCAAATCGGTATTCGAAAACTAGAAATTCTTGTCAAGGCACATGTAGAACATCAGTTTTATGTAGGGCCTCGGCGTAGTAGCACAGTCCAATCATTTAAATCACGACTGACAAATTTATGAAACGCTTTTATAAGCATAAAAATAAAACACAAAACTTAATGACTGTGAAGCACTTTAAGCTTTGTTTAAAGTTGAAAGTAAAGCCTGAACTAGCTTGTATAATAAATGCTAAAACATCTGGCTTAAGCACACATATTCTGCTGGGGCAGCAGCATGTTAGAATACTCTACGAGGCATTTGTTTCTCAGGTTTCAGGATAACATTAACATGTTAGGCGCGCACGTGTGTACGCCGGGCTAGACTCTGAACTGAACTATTCCCGTCAAACCGGATGACTAGCTGCACGGGTTCAGTTGGTTATCTTAAATTGGGGGGTTTTCAGCGCACAGGTTGTTCAACCTTTTTTTTAAACAAACGGAACGTGTGCGGCGTTTTTGACGTAAGTCCAAACACTGTTAAATTTGTGAATAATCATAAAAATAAGCGGCACACAGCACTTGACATCATCGTGCTGAGAATTTTTCCTGAGCATTGATTGTTGTGCTTTTTTTTTTATGTATTCAACTTTAATTGCTTGTGTGCGCAAATTATATTCTAAAATTCGCACAAATATTTGGCTTGTTTATTGACTTAAGATCTTTGGCATGCTGTGTGCTAATAATAATGAGCGCTAATGAAAGAAGCAACAAAAATGTGAGGTATTTCGACAAATATAAATATATTATTGTATTATGGATTCCCTTAAGCGCAAAGCTGTGAATTGTTCAGGAAATGCAAACAAATCGAAAATCGAAATGGAGAAGAAATAAAAAAAAAACAATTGGCATAACTCGCACTGTTGACTATGTCAAAGTCAAGTTTACACACAAGTTGTTAGCCGACTGCCTAATTTGGCCAAAAGCACAGAGACAAACACAATGTTGTGACTCAGTGCGTTGCGACGCCCACGCGTTAAATATTTGTCTAACGATTTGGCTCTTTGTCTATTGACCAGGCGCGAATTGGTCAACATTTGTGGTCTGCAAATATATTTGCCAGCTGCCCGTTATAGATACATAGATGGTTAAAGTACACGTGGTTGCCATTGACTGATAATCATTGGCATTATTTTAATTACCAATTGTAGCTTGGCTTTAATCAACTCAATAATCTGGTGCTAGTCAATTAATTTAAGCAATCGACAGCGTTCAGCTCTTAAATACAGCTATTAATAGTCGCACTTATTATAGACATTCTTTCGATTTCCAGGTTCATTGCTCTAAGCCGCTTTAATGACCAAATTCCAGCAGCTGAGCTGCCCATTTCGAACCACACTAAATTAAGCCTTATTAGCTACGGCTAATCAACATGTTTCGTAGCCAAAACGCGCGTGTGCTCCGCACATTTAGCTTAAATATGTTATTTATAATTTATTATTTAGAACCATATTTTTAAACGCTATTGCTAATTAAATTGAATAAAAATGCTTGAAATGCACACTTAAAATTCACATTAAACTGCGTATATACATATATCTTTTGACTATATTTGTTTATTCAAACAAACATGGCTTGAGCTACACATTTTTGTTTATAGACAAAAAATAAAGCGCTAAATAAATTTAGAGTCAATCGCATATTAAACAGACAAGTGACATTGATATTCTTTTTCTTGATAAATAATAGATTATTTTTATAAACTATTTCATTTAGCATATGACATTTTAAATGCATTTTTATAGCTGCCACGAAGAACACAAATTTGTCAGGACTAGATATTTAATACAGAATTATTTACTTTTATGAAGCATTAAGTGCATGGAAAGTCTTTATGCAATTTATATTCTAATGAAGATATTCTAATAAAAAGCAATTAATTTTAGTTTCATATTCAGTTCTATACTGTCGTTATCTTATTTATGCTTTTTAATCAATATCTGATATGCTTAGGTTTTCAAATCAAAAAATTCCTACATAATTAAACAAAAAATAAAACTTTTGTTTTAATTTGTTAACATATTCACACATTTTGACAAATTGGACACGGAAGATCGGTTAATAAATTCAAGCTTGACAGAATATATGAATATATGATCTCTATATATAAAACTGACTGACTGACTGACTGACTTATTGACTAACTGACAGACTGACTGACTGATTGTTGATCAATGCACAGCCCAAGCCATATGAGCTGGGAGCCTGAAAATTATTCTGCGGTTTCCTTAGGTAATGCAGATGCACGCTAAGACTGGGCATTGGGAAATTCCACCCGCAAGTGTAGGAAATTCAAAAACCTTTATATGCCACACTTTTGTTTACCAGCCGATCGACTCAAACTCATTTTCAAATCTATTTGAGGGGTGTTTCACACTTTTTGGAAAATTCGCCCTCTTGGATGATAAATGCGTGTGAAAGGCGTAATGAACGAGAGAATACTTTTCGGCTCAAGCTTCTCACCACAAGGCTAACATGGGCGGGAACCGCTAATTCCAACTTTTGGTTCCTATTCTACGGCCAATGCCGAACAATACAAAGATTATAAAAATGTAGAATAAACTACAGCATCTTTAGCAGAAGGCTTTGCGTAACAGAAGTCTGCAGGTCATCATGGTTTCGTTTAGCTACAGGGTATTTGTCCGTCTAGCAGTTGTAATAAACATATGCATTCTATACCTTCTTATTTGTATGCGTAATTAAGTTTGTCATCGATAAAATTGCATTTGTTGCTGTTATTTGAGTTGCCAAACTTGTCGTCGCTGGTCAATGGGTCAAATGTGCACTTGAGGCGCCGCTGCCGACGTCGACGTCAACGTCAGCGTCGATGTTGCGGCCAATAAGTAGACATAGATCGTCTTCAATAATTTTTAATTAAAAAACATAATTCAGTTGCTTGGTTTTGCAATGTAAGCGCGAAATAAAATGCATTTTTTATATGCACACACACAAACACACACACACACACGCACATAAACGTGAATAGGTTGTTAAAAATGCAGCAAGTTTGTTGCCTAAGTCTTTTGTTGTAGCTGCCGGCGATGCGAGCCATTCAAAGCAAAATAAGTTATAAAATTTGGTCGCAAATTGCAATTGTCGCCATTCATTTGCATAGACGCTCGATGCTCGAACTCTTGCGGCCATAAGCCAGATCATGTGGAGAAACCGCCGGAGGTTGCAGTTGCAGGTGCATCAATTTTGGGGGTCTGTGATCTGTTTTGTTTACGTTATTTATGGGCGGCAGATGAATATGCAAAATCGAGCACTCAGCAGAGCAAAAAGGGCAACAAAAAAAAAGAAAAACAACTTTTGTGCATTTACATAAATTTCTTTTTGGCAAGCGGCGAACTTGGCGAGCAGCAATTAAACATGAACTTCACTTTTTATTTCACTCGCCAGCTATTACGAAATGCTCTGCCGACGAAAGGTTGAATGTGTTTTGGTTTTCATTTTTATATGTATAAATATATATTTATTTTTTGTAACGACAAACCGGAAAATAACGGTGACTGTGCCAACAATAAAAAAAAAATGCAGATCAGATCTGGCTAATCAGGCGCATTGCCATATTTTCAACATTATCCAGACCGTAGACAGGCTTTTAATTTGGCGTTGGCCTTTTGTCCGGTTGCCGGGCTGCCGCTTGTCAAGCGCCTGCCACATTTACTCGTACTCATGAATATTGGGTTTAACCGAGCCACAATCGATGCGCATTATGCAATTGCTAACAAACTAGCCGCGCGACCCGAGACGACAACAAAAACAACAGCAACAACAGCAAGAGCGACAATCTGATGATTTCTACTGGCTAGCTTACCTGAATCTTGGGCAGCTGCTGGCTAAAGTAGCCATTCTGGCACTGATCCTGACGCACACACTGCTGTCCATTGGCGCACTTGAGCTGCTCCAGCGGCGGCAGATAGGTTGGCGCTTGGAATGGCGACGCCTGTCTGCTGATCACGGCATGATGCAGGAATGGATTCGAGACGGGATTGACGGAGAAATGCGTTTCGGGCTGCTCCTTAATATCGTTTTGATATTGACCATTGAGGAACATGTTGGCCTGGTAGCTGGCATTGACGGCGCCTTGCATGGCCAACAGCAGCAGCAGCAGGGCCAAAGCGAGTGGGCTTTGAAACCGTGACATGGCGTTTGATATGATTATATTCCAAATGCGTGTCGCTTCTGAAATGGAAGATAATTAAAAATTCATAATTATTGGAAATTCATTTAAAATTTATAATTATTACTCATATAAATTATTTCTATTGAATATTTATTAATTTTTATTTAAATTACATAATATGAAAACAATTTGATATTCACAGTTTTTAAATCAGTTTTTTTTTTAATTTATGCTGGGTTTTTGTGCGACACTTTCAGAGAATTGTGTAATAAATATAGATATTAGCATTTCCACAATTTAAAATAAATTTAAAAAAATTATGTAATATATAAAATAAGCTGAATAGCTAAAATAATTACTAACCTTATACATAGTATATATTTCATATATAATTATAATTAATTTATTTTTTCTATCAAAATATCCCAGTACTAAGATCTCTGCATATAAATATAAGTTTTGGCAACTATTATTTACGTAAATAATAATAATATTTTATAATTAAATATATTTTTATTATCTATTTCTTGCTCATGCTACCAAATTTCCTAGTACTAAGTTTTCAACACATTTTTAATAATTAAGCTAAGGCAAATATTTTTTTTATATTTCTTCTTCATAATTTGCAAACGCTTTTTGAACCTTTGCCTAAAACTAGACTAAGGCAAAGGCTGTTATTCCAAGGCTAGTTATTCCTGTTTGAGCACTTTTAAAACTAGTCCAATCCACATATTCCACACAGTTAACTATTAGAATAAACTAAGCTTGATTTACAATTTCCCGTGAGGCTAAACATAAAAACCTGAACCAGCTAATCGACATTAAACAATTAGAAACTGCTGACTAAGCGTTCGCCGGCCGGCTATAGCACGAGCTCTCAGCTGTCAGTTATTGTTGCTGCTGCTGTTGTCGTCATCGATGAAATGCAAAATATCGTGCTGACATAATTTCGCAACAGGAACGTGCAAAATGCCATAAAAGTGCACGCGTCGGATACCCCGAAGATGCTGAGAGTTGTACCCAAGCCTCAGCCTACACGCTGTGCCGCTGTATCTGGGTGTCTGCTGCGCATTGCCAGCTATGGATATTGCAATGAGCCGGCTCCAAGTCAACAACAACAACGGCAGCTGTAACAGCTACTACGACAATATGGTTAACATGGCAAATGGCACTTGCTGCTGACAAGCGTCCACTTCAGACAGCATGACTGTCCAGCGGATTCTACTTTGGAGTCCGCTGCGTGAGGCTGGCCAGGCCAGGCTTATGGGCAGTTGTCTATAAGTTGTTTGCGCAAAGGAATTTCAGTGTCTAGCGCGCAACTTGTTTTTTGGCCAAACAGACTTCCGAAAAGACTTGCAAAAGATATGCCTAAATATATAAGCACATATATATATATATATAAATAAAGTATATATGTTTGTCTATGGGGTAGCATATTTATTGTTGCCCCCTGCGGGCGGCTGCTGTGCAATTTGTCAAAGATTCTAAGTCAGATAAATTACAAAGCAGCAACTGTTGCTGTTGCGTCTAGTTGATGTATCTGTTTGGATATGTCCATCCGTATTGTCCGTCCGTCTAGTTGTCCGTCCGTCTGTCCGTCTGTCTATTCATTAAATCGTTGCTAAGCTGTTTGGCCGCTTGGATTACGCAAAGAGGCGTCGTTCGGTTAGCTTCTGGCCAGCCTCTTGGCGTTTAGTGCGGCAATTTCATAATTGATGGCAGCTGACAAGTTAGTGTCTAAATTGACAAACTTGAAGTTAATTCATTTGCATTCGCTCGTTAGTTTTTTATAGTCAGGATGTCAGTTGTTCTTTTTTTTCTGTTCGCTTTTTTTCGATTGTCAAGACCAGTTTGCTAAATCCTGCCCGCTGACTCAAAGCCCAAATATCTTGGCTCGTAAATAGTCGTCAATAGCAACAATAGAAAATGAAAAGCAAAAGCTGCCAAGAAATTAGCATTAAGAGATAAACACGACAAACGATGCGATAGATCTTGAGATAGAGGGAGAACTACGCCAGTTCTAAAGCTGTTCGATTTGAGCCAAATTTGGCTGGATGCGTGCCAGCTGACTCAGTGCTATAAATAAAAATCTATGGACAGGCGGGCGGACCGACGGACGGACAGGCGAATGTTTATAATAAATACAAATCAAATTTGTTGGTTTTACCACAGCGAATTTCGTTGTTGTTGTAGTTAATTTGCATAAAATATGTTATGCGATTTTCGTTTCTTAGCTGCGCTCATTAAAAACACAACTTGGGAATTTTGGCAAGTTTCTAATACTTTCTCTCCATAATGCGCTCAGAATTAAGCTGGCAAAAATTGTGTTTTTTATTATTATTATCATTATTAATTTTTTGCTCTCTGCTCTCTGATTGATGCGCAGATTCATAATTTGTTTGACTTTTGGGAATTCTGTGGCCTCGGGCTTCTTGTCAGTTGACACACTTTTTAACGGGAATTGATGGACTTGCCGAATTTGGCTTGGCGATACAAACAAAAGACTTAGGCAACGAACTTGCTTTTTAGGATAATCATTTGTTTTTGCCGTTGTGCTGCTCGTTAAGAAGAACAGCCAAAATAAAAAAATGCTAATTAATTTACATTTGAATGGAATGCAGCAAATGAATTCACACTCGTCTGCTTTAAATGGCCAGTTGTTGTGTTCTAATGCTTGCAACTGGACGGCTGGAAAGTGCGGCTTCCGCCTGAACTTGGTGTTTGGTTAGCTTTTTAGCTAGTTGGGTTTGAGATTCTGTGACTGATTTTCACATAAATCAAAAGTGCAAATGTTTGTCTTGTCTCCCTCGCCCTCTCGCTCGCTCTCTCTCTCTCTCTTGTTGTTGGCGTATGCAATTTTGCAACAGCGGCACAAAGTTCAGATCGCATCTCTAACAAATAAATTTCAAGTGAGTTAAACACAATGCACAGCCCAGACAAGGCGGACAGACAGAGCGACAGAGCGTCAGGGCATGCCTGTTAGGCAGAGCTGGGCATTGTGTGGCAGGGGCGGTGCGGCAGTTGAATCAATCAAACCATCCATCAATCAATCAACCGCAAATGAATTTAATTTTCAACCACAACAAAAATAACGACACGGCACAATTTACAGTTAATTTTGGTGGTTTTTGTGCAGCACTTGGAAAGCTTTATAAGTTTAACTCTAGCTTAGTTATCCTTAAAAAATACATATATATGTATAAAATATCCTTGATGCCTGGCACTTGTCACTATTCACAAAATGTGGCACAAAGTCTTTAGTTTATTTCTCGGCACTTGTTGCATTTTGTCTTTTATTTGTTAATTATTAAATTAACTGTATATTGTTATTTTGATTATTATAATAAAACACACTTACACACTGTGGGGTTTTATGTGTATATATATTGTTTAAACTCGCACAACTGAACGCACGTAACGTGTACAGCTTCAATACTTCAATATGATTGTGAATATTTTTACCAAGTTCGTCGTTTTTATATGCGGCCCAGCAAACGTTTGGAAGCGCCAGCGTCGCTGCCAGCGTCGCAGCCTCACATATCTAGCAGCACCCAAGCGTCGGCAAGCAGAACAACAAACACAATAGTTGGCGTCGGCGACGACGCTGCCAACGCAGTTCGAAGATGCGAACAAGTGGATTCAAGCAGAAGACAACAGCAGCAGCAGAACAGCAGCCGCGGCAGCGGCAGCGAACGCAGCAACAGCAGCAGCAGCAGCAGCAGCAGCAACAAAAGCGTTGACGCCAGCAGATGCGATGCGGCGCTGCTGCTGCTTTTGCTCACTTTCGTTGGCAGCGGCTCTCAGAAAAAAAGAGAGAGAGAGGGAGAGAGAGAGAGAGAGCGAGCCTGGGCCTTAGCCGTGTGTGGCTGCGCTGGCTTTCAGTGCGGGCGTGCATGCTCAGCCGAGCAGATCAGTTCAAAGCAGAGCAGAGCAGCTTCTTGAGCTGCTTCTGCTTCTTCTTTTTCCACCTCTAAAGCTTCTTGGAAAGTCTTTCCGCCGTTTTAATCGAAATTCTTGTGTTTCTCTTGTTTTTCTAGTTTTAGTTATTTAGTTTCTTTGTGGGCTTGTTTTTTATTATTTTCTTGGCTTGATTTTAGGACCGGCAGCTAATTGATTTTGTTCTGCTTATGAACTTTTTTTAGCAGCATTAGGCAAATTTGTTCTAGAGCCAACCAAGTTTTACGACACTCGCATTTTATACGGTAATTCTATTTAATGAAACAGGCAATTTGTCAAAATAATATTTGAGGGGAAAAAAAACGAGAAGCAATTTTTGCATAGTTCCTTTTTTGGTTTTTTTTTTTTTTTTTTTATTGCTTTGTGGCTCACGCAAAAATTATTGCTGGGAAACAATTAAATTCCAACGTTTGTTTTAAAGGCTGGCAATTAAAGCCGCAAACAAATCCGGGTAGATGTTCTAACCAAAACGTCACAGTCATTCGGCCCTGTCATAGCCAAAGCCAAGCTGCTGATTCATAAGCCAAATACAAAATACAAAATACAATATACAAAATACAAATACAGAAAAAAAGCAGCAAGCAGCTGTTTGCCTAAAATGCGAATACTGTAAACAATAAAAACAAAACAATTAATTAACAAAATTAAATATTGATCATGCCAAAAGACGCGAATATAAAAGAGAAGCCACAAAAACGCAACCGAATTTAGTCAGGCCCCAAACTGAAATCACGCGGCATGTGGAAATCCAAATGCTCGTAATATATCGTATTAACTACACTGCATGTAATCGAAACCGTAAAAAAACCAAAACTTTATATTGCCAAATCAAACTTTCATTCAGTTTTGCTAAAATGCACGAGATTTGGCCGCATTTTGCGGCCATGTTAATTACCAAGCGGCATTTTTCGCATGTGCCAAATGCGATATGAAATCTGGGATGATTTCGGCATGCCAAAGAAAAAAATGATAATAGTTACGCTTATCAGTTGCCAACAATGGATAGCTAATTAATGCGCCCAATTGGCTCTTGTAGAATGAATTTTCAATTAATTGTGGGTCAAGGCAAGGCCCGCAAATAATTTCGCAGTGTAATTTTTGCCACTTTGTTGACACAATATCATAAATGTCTCCCTTCGGTTGCTGCAATTCCCATCAAGTGCAAGTCACAATTGTGATCTATCACATCTGAAGTTGTGATTGCCACAGACCGTAGAGGATTTTGGTATTGTGTGAGGTTGTGGTTTGTTTTTATTGGGGCAGTCCAAAGATTTGGCCGCGTGATGAAAGCTATAGCATAAATATATATATATATATATATGTGGGTATTATATTGTGTAATTACTGGCGGGTCAATAGCAGACTGATTCGCAAATCAAATGCACATTATAATTAAAGCAGTTCAGCTTTTTTTATCTTCAACTTTTCCTTTATTTCTTTTGTGGCTCGAATTGGGCTATTATTAATTGAAGAATCGAACAATGCGAGTTCAATTCAGGGACCATGCTGGGTGAAATTTCAAATAGCCAAACAACAAACAGTTCAGCTGGTCAATTCGGGAGAGGCCCTAGTTAAGTACCAGACTGTTGGGCATTTCCTTTCACCTAGGCGTTAAGTATTTAAGCCAACATAACAAGTTTATTGTGGCACATAAATATTTATTAGATTATTCATAGCCTTATACTCGTTTCGGCAATTTGATCAAATACAAAAGCTAGAAATTCCTGATATAAAATATATATATCTTTTTTTTAATAATAATTATATATACACACAATAATTTGGCAAGCCGTGAAAGTGATAAAAAAACAAGTTTGCTTAAAATAAGTTTTGAATTATTATTTTATTCACGAATGGCACGCGAATTCTAGAAGAATTTATGAGATTTACCAGCCCTTTAAACATTTTGGCGATTTCTTTGGCTTTAATAACAATATTAACAAAGTTAAGCCACATTTGGAAGTTAGAATCAGAACAAGTTATTTTCCTTCTACCGGTTTTGGGCATTTACTTAACTTAATTAATGCTAGAAATTCCTGAAGTAATATTTAATACGTATTAAAATTAAAATTAAAAAAAAAATGAAAATAATCCTAAGTTTTTGGATAGTTAGAACATAAACAAGTTTGCTTAAATTATGTAAATCTTCAAACGATTTTTTCAGTTTATAATTAATTTATATTTAAATTTTTTTAAATATAAAAAATAGCTTCTTCTTGTTTTTGAATATAGGCAAATATAATTTTTTAATTGCGTTCGTCTAATTTATTTATTTATTTGTATTTATATTGTATTTCTTTTGAGTGCGACCTTAATTGTGTCACCCAGGCAAACGTTTTTTTCCAACATTATATTATGTATATTTATTTTATTATGTGTATACATATATTATTATACTAAAGAAGACACAGCTCTAATGTTTATTACTGATCAGTCAAACAATATAAGCCATGAGTATGAAACAATGTGAAGAACTCAACTTGAAAGACATCTCAAAGTTCTGTTAAGGAGTTTCCATTGTAGGTTTTAAATTGTTGTAGATTATTCTTCTTTAAGGTTTTGTAGAAATAACAAAATAAGCCTCTCGCTTAGCTGACAGATTTGTGACTAACTAATTTCAAAAGCGGACTTCATAAAGTTATGCATAATAAAATTATTATAAAAATGTCCGAAAACTTTTCTAGAAAAGATTTCACAACCAGCTATGAATCAGATACATTTATTAGCTGACCATAAACCATGCGAACCACAAGAATACCAATGTTGGCAGGTTATTGAACTGTTGGACTTGGACTTGGTCATTGGGGAATTTGATTTAATTTTCTGATCGAGAATGCATGAGTCAAATAGTGCAAGCCGAAGGTCAACTATTACGCATTTCATATATAAACTTATGCTACAAATATTGAAATGAATCAGCTTTATGTGGATGGAACTCAACTGACGTCAGACTCTAGACTCCTTTCACCTGATGAAGGCATCAGGAAATGAAGATTGATGGTTAGTTAGTTGTTAAAGCATGCACAAAGTAGTTAAAACATATATTCCCAAAACAGATCCTGTTCCAAAGAACAAACAACAAACTGGCACTAGAACAATTAATAAAGCTTAGCCAGGAGCTGAGCGCTGGCTTATTCGAAAATTCATAAAAACTTTTAGAGAATATTGACAGCTGAGCAATTTGTTGTGCTGCGAAATGCTTGATTGAAATATTTAAAAACAATGTGGGTGAGGAAAACAGCGAGACAACAAAATAATAAAAAACTAAATGCTCAATAACATATTTAAAAATTTTGATCTTTACCGGCATTTTTATGACAAACGGAACTAAAGTATTTGACATTGTCTGAATTCTGTTTTCTATTGGAATTTTTTTTAATTTATATTATTCGGTTTTTTTTTTGTTTTGCCTTAAATTTGTCTAATTTTTATTACCAAAAATGTAAGATAATTAAATTACAGTTTTGGGCTAAAATTAATTAGAATACTCAATAGATATTTTGCCATGGAAATGAACACCAAAGTCAGGCAGCGGAAAAATAGTCAATATGCGTAGCTGGTGCTAAAATGTTCATTAAATCCATAAAAAGTTGTAAATGGATTTTTAAAACATGCTGAGATCAAGTTCCAATGCGGCATATATTTTTTTTTTTATTTTATCAACCAGCCTGACATATGTCTTTGAGCTACCGTATGCCAAGAGACTTACAGCCTAACCGAAACGAAGCTCGTGTATTAAGAATGCTGCTTGGGTATGATGGACTATTAAATACTCAGCATGGTTTTGGCAGGGACTATAGAAAAAATCCAAATTCTAAATGAGAAACTGATGAGGATCTGAAGTCAATTTTTTAATTGTCAATTAAGAATTTTTAAGCATTTTAAAAAGCTCCCACTTACTAATTTTCGGCTTTGTGCATTGTCCAACACTTACGTTTTAAACAGCGTTGCCATCTAGGCCAAAACTTTTTCAGGACTTATGCCAGTTCAACCATAAAAATATCAATTCTGTACAATCAAACCTATTTAACTGTAATTTGTTTATAGTTCCCAAAGAGCTTTAGCTTAAAACATCTTAAATGTTAAGCATAAAGATCACTGAAAAGCGTTTTTTCGAGCAGCCCATTTCTTGCTACTCGTCGAATAAACCTCAGCAGCCCTTTGTTGTGTAGAATATTGCCAAACCAATGAACCAAATCAAGCTCTTTGTTTTGACTGCAGCCGCGTTGTTTGGAACCCGTAAGAAGGCGGATATGCATATGATTAGTGGCCCCTAAAATAACTGAAGATCTTAAGATCTGGGGCCATAGATTATGCAGGTTATGGATCTCGTGCTGCTAAGCTGACGTAATTGGCCGCTGTCGTCGCATCGTCAAAGAGCAGAGATTAGCATAATTTAGGCATAATCAAGTCATCTTAATTTTTGATTTGCAGCGCTAGAACTAGAACTACTTAGCTCTAGCAGCAACATTATTATTATTATTATTGTTATTGGGACTGGTTTCTTGTCGGCTACTTGATATAATTTGAGCGCATAAAAATTTGTTGCTTTTTAATGCTTCGACTGACCCACAGACAAATTATGTTGGCCCTGCGTAGAGAACTTGCCATGGAATTGGAATTGGATGCGTTGGCTGGCCACATAACTCTGGCATTTGCCAGTCATCTGGTTGCGTAGTTCCGCCAACAAAAGCTTTTGGTTGTAATCACACACGTATCTCTTTGGCCATAATTATGTGGGTCTAAGCCACATTTTGTAAGACACTCAGATAGTAATTTCTTCTATTTTGTTGTCGGTTTCATCAGGTTTCCACTGCAGACGCCAGCGTCAACAAACGGCCTTGAGGCTGCGGCCAGAGATATCTCTCACTCTCACTCTCTCTCTCTCTCTCTGCTCTGTTTGTCTCACTGTCTCACTCTTGAATATTATATTTTTATGTTGACTGCTTGGCGGCACAAGACTTGACCACAGTCAAGGCCAGCGCAGTCTTAAGAATGTCGTCCTGAAATCCCCAGAGTGCAACTTTAGGAACTGCGTTCAATTTAATTAGTTGGCTTCGCGTTCTTTTCTACTTATTTGTGGAATGCGGCGTGGCAAGTCTTTTTATAGAACCCGCATTAAAAAACATATAAAGAACGCTACAGCCAATGGCCAACGTTCTGGACAGCCGCAGTATGCTGAGAAAGTCTAATTAATTAAAGGAATTTACCTTCTTAATGAGTGTAATTAAGTTTATATTGCCATTTATGTGGATTTTGTGTAGGTATCTTGACGCCACATATAATCGTCTGCTCGAAGTGTGAAACAAACGAGTTTTTTCATTTTATTTTGTTTGTTTTTTTTTTTTGATAGAAATTTGTTATTTACGCTTCCATTTTAATATTCAAATCAAAAATCGCTCATTGCTCATCGATTAGTTTTGATGTTTATGACAAATTGTACCTTTGATATTATATATTTGATAACTGATTTTTGTTTTGGTCTTTCCATTTCCGATATGGTAAATTAATATTTAATATAAGCGACAAACAATTAATTCTGCATACAATAACAGCTTTAAATGCAAATACTTTGCGATAAAGAAACGCATAGGATTTCAAAAACCCCTTTTGATTGATGTTCCGCAACAGACGAGAGTTCGAGTAGTTCGAGCATATGATATTAAACATATATGGTACAAAATTTTATTCGATAATTTTCATATGCTGCTCATAACAATTTGTCTAATTCTATGCAGAAAATCATAATGACTGCATATCAATAAATAGCTTTCAAATAACAATGGGCCATTCTGCACAGTAGCTCGGTAATTTTAAGCTCATAAGGCATGCGCATAAAATGCACATTTGCTCAATGATTTCAATGAGATTATTGGGATTATAAAAATACAACAACAAAAATGCAACAATAGCAGCACAAATACAGCCTCAATCAGAACAACCGAATGCAGTTGAGCCTGGGTTGGCTTCGAGATACCTTTTGTGGTAGCACGAGCAGAGGAAATACTAAGACAGCGGTCAATGATCAAAGACTTTTAATCAATGCTTTAACTGCTTGGGAATTATTGGCAACCAATGCAGTATGGTTTTTATCTAAGAATTTTACTTGCTGAAATACAGTTTAACGTTTTGTGGTAAAAGGCCAAAAATATTCAATTATTTTAACAAAATACTTAGACTAAGACGTCGGCGTTCACTTTTTTCATCCCATTTATATATATATATATAATATATAATATATTTTAAATTTTTGTTAATATCTATAACCTTTAAAAAGTACTTCAGGCAAAAGTTAACATAGAGAGGGAAGGATATTTTACCCCACTAAAATTTCAAAACATCCCACTTAAGCACACAATATCTTCTGCTGTTTAACATAAGTTCAATAGAAACGAATATACCCCATTGGACTTGTGCGCTAGCTGAGCAGCAATCAAAACGATTGCCAATAGATAAAAATCGAATACAAATTATTGAAGCATCACAGCAGCTGAAGAATGAAGTTAACAACATTTAGATACAAGGCTGCAAGACAGCACAGCGGGTCGTACAAATGCTAAAAAATAAATAAAACCAGAGAATAACATAAGAAAAAAAAATATAAATATAATTTGATAAACACAACAAATAATGTGAACTTCTGACAAAATTGACAGGCAACAAAGCGGGCAAAGTTTGACTGCAAATTCTTGTGCTGTCACTTGATGCATTTTTATGATTACTCTGACAAATAACAAATAACCGTTAATACGCGCATTAACATAGGTCAGTCATGTCCAGTCGGTGTGAATGGCAATCATTATTCAATCTGCCAGCACAAAAGCCTTGGTTGCCAAATGCCACTCGAATGGGCGTGTACCTCTCCTCAGCGTCAGCCCTCACACACAAGTCATTTTTCGATTGTGCAAAGTGAATAAATAACTGTGTGCAATATCTTTACAATATACCATTTCAATTATCGCCCAGATAAGATTGGCTAATTGCTTATAACAGAAAAAGATAATACGGAGAGGAATTCGATAGAGCTGAGAACTGCTTTAATGAATATTTTTTTTAATATTTTAGCGCATGACAAAAATTCAAAATACAAAAAGTTAGTTTGGACATGCTGCAAACAGGATTTATATATATATATATATATATATATATATATATATATATATATATATTTAAAAAAGTATGAAAAATATGGTATGATTAATAAAAAAAAGTGTCTTTAATAAAAGATGATAATTAAAATCTAAAAAAAAAAAAAAAATAATTTATAGCACAAAATTTGTATATGAATTTATCAATTTTAATTTATAAGATCCAGCTGAATTAAAAAAATTCAAACAATTAAAAATACAATAAAAATTGCCGTTAAAATTTAGACGAATATTCCAATCTTCATCAAATAAAATAAAAAAGCTAAACTAAGGATATGCTCGGTACGCCCAAGATTTAACGACCTTTTAGACATTTACCTTTTGATTATATGTGGAAATAGTAAAGTTCGTAAATTCTTGATGAAGAACAGAATATTTTGGAATTTTATCTCCGATTGTGCCTACGGCAGCTTTATAAGTATAGTGAAACCTTTAAATGCCGCGTTTGGTCAAGATATCTTGAATAAAAAAATGATATATGGGTCGGAGATCTCTCCTGCTATGCATTACACATTTCATGACAAGATTCAAATACTCTCTACAAGAGTATACAAATTATATGTAATGCAGTTAAATCTAACAATTATAAACCAAATTGCAAAAACAAGCAATTGTGAGTGGAAAATTTATGAATCAAGTTGAAAGCATAAATTAAATAAAGTTGCTGGCAATTTTTCCTCTTGGCCATCAGACTTCGTGGCTCTTTTTATTTTTATTTATTTATTTTTTGTTTTTTTGGCTTTTTTGATTATTATTTGTATTTTTAATTAAAATGCTGAGCGCACCACACGACGTATGCGCAATTTTGAATAGGTAAACGCAGTGCAGAGAGCCATTTATAACATTTTAATTGAGCCGAGCTGCATTCGAAGCCTTTCAACTTGGCACTTATAAATGCGCCGGCTTTGCCCGCCCGCAGATAGACAAGTTTTGCATGCAATTCTCATGACAATTGCAGCGCGGCATAAATTGTGTAGAATTCATTGAGATTCAAATTAGCGGCGATCAATTATAGCACTAAGAAGGAATCTTTAGTCAAAACAATACATTGTCGCCTAATGTGCGCTCATCAATAAACATTGCGCCAAAGGAGTTGCCAAAAACTATAAAAGAAAAATACCCACACAAAAAAGCCCATTTAACACTGCGTCGGAGCCATGTTCAATGTGTCCAAAACCCGCTGCACAATGGCCAAAACAGACAGACAGATTAAGAGACGGCTGAATTAATGTTCATGTCTGGCAGAATAAAAGATATTGCCTGTTCTGGCGAACAAAAAACAAAAATTATACGAAACAAAAGTAAAAGTTAATATTCCAACTAGTTTCTGTACAACAACAATTACGAATGCTCTAAGCGAGCGTACTCGACTTAGCGCTGCCCTGTCAAAAGGCCTGGAGTAATAAAGAGTATAACGAAAAACAAAAAATGTGGAAAATATTTATAAAAATATTAAATAATATACAAATAAATAATTATTAAAAACTGGAAAATTTCCTTGATATACTTGACTGCGAGTTGCCCTGTCGAAAGGTCTAGAGTACAAAGTTCTTGACAAAAATATGTTTATATTTATAAAAATAATATATTTTTTATAATATTATTATATGTTTATAAACAAAAAAAAAAATAAAAATTAAAAGCTAGAATATATACTAGACTAGAAGTTGCCCCATGAAAAGGTCCAGAATTCAAGAATATTTTATTTTTATAGATATGCCCCTTATATTTATTCTTATTCTTACAGGGTATTCAATTTTGTAGTGTTATTGATTATAGCAAAAGAGATTTTTATGGTTCCATTTTAAAATGGATTTCTGCAGAAGTGTGCCATCAATAAAAGGAAATTAATGATGGCAAAACGAAGTTTTATGTCTGAGAATTAGATTAAAAATATAAGATAACTGAACTAAATGCGTTATATGCATATTTATGCTTATAACTGAAATTTTAAATCGATTTTTTTACTGACGCAACGAGCTGAGAATTAATAACTATTGAATTCTTATTAATTAACCAATTGAGTTTTGCTAATTTTTGCCAGAGCATAGATTAATTATGCATAAATAACTTGCTTTAACGCTCGGCTTGATCGATATACGTTTGTCTTCCTCAATTCAGCGCGGCTTTTGTTTTCGTTTTTCTTTCATAGAGCATAGCCAGCATATCAATATCTCAAACATATTTTGAGAACGCTCAACTCAATAAGAAATTAATGAAATTTGCATATTGATTAAATTTACATTTAAATTACCCGCAAATGAGATCAGCCCGTTCGGCTTAAGGACTGCGACCGCCTTTGGGGCGGCATGACAAAAGAATTATATGCATGCTTATAGCCATTCCCATTGTCATTACATTCCACAATAATTAAACAGCGCACAGAAGGTGCGAAATAGCATCTCCGACATGTTTTTGCCCACTTTTATGTCCATTTTCAATGTCGTTGCCGCTCTTTGGTTTGGCTTGGTATTTTTTTCTTTTTGTTTACGCTTCGACAAATTGCTCATAATGCTACACCTGGGCTACTTTAAGTGCGTTCGTGTCCTCCGTTTTTCACACGCTAACACAATTTAATTCCGGCTCATAATAAGAAATAATCGCCAGCTATTTACAATGCGGAACTGTCCCTATTCTTAGCAGGAAAACTGCGTGACAATTTTATTAATATTATTTTAAATAATGTCGTGTTTTCCCACACAATTTAACAAGGTTCAAGCACTGTTAGCTATACACACTGAAATTCACTTAAAGCTAACAGCTTGAACTTAAAAGAGCTTTGGCAATATATTAAAGCTGCATTATTTGCTTTAACTTTGAGATGTTTTTTGTTATAATATATATAATTAAGTTCACTTAAAGTTAAGAGCTTCACATAAAAAAGCTTTAGCAAAATATTAAAGCTGCAAGCTTAATTTGTTATATTGATGGGAGCTTTAAGATATTTGTTATTGAAGCTTGACTTAAAAAGAGCCGTAGCAACATATTTAAGCTACTTGGAAACTTCTTTACTTAAAAAGAGCTTTAAGTTTTAAGATTTGTTGTGATTGCAGTAGTAAAATAAAAGTTAACTTAAAACTTAGGTTATGCATTCAGTATATTTAGGCTTAAGTATTAAACTCTTAAAAAGCTTTTTATTAAATTTATTTTCCAACTCGTTTTAAAAGTCCTTGACAGCCTTTAAGGTAATTTCTTACCTACAAAATACATAAATTAATAAACCATTAAACCAATTGACTTTTTTCGGGAGATATTCCTTATTATTTTTATACTTACTATACTATACTTTATAAGTTTTGCAAATACTTAAAGCTCAAGGTATAACTGACAACAATTCGTTGCGAATGTTTAATTTTAAATCAGTTTTGAGTTAATTTTACATCAATAGAAACTCAAACTAAATTAAAATTTGTTACACTTGCGAGTACAAGGACAATGACATTCTGCCAAGAAAAAAAAAAACGATATGAACCTCCAAGCCTAGTGGCAGTGGCAGTGACTGTGATTGATGAAATGAGTAAACAAAGGCGAGACGCGAGGAAAATAATGTTGAATATAATAATAAAAATAATACAACTGAAACCGAAAGTGTATTAAAGCGCATGAACAAAACAAATAATAAATAGCTTATGACATCAACCGCAGTCAATAAAGCTCATCAAATGTAAGGGGGCGGAGGGCTGGGCCAGTTGTGATTGCTGTGATTGCTGTGGGCGTGTTTCAGTCAATGGCTTTCGGCTGATTTGGCTTAAAGCCAAGCAAACAAACGAGGCAAACCGACAACAACGCCGCCTGAAATTCAAGTAGTGACAATTTAAGCTCTGGAAAGTTCAAATGGCTGACAAAATGCGACCAAAATTGTCGCGCACAGTTCGAGGCACTTATTGATGGCCTATAGGAAGTACATTTATTAATCATTTTAGAGACCCCCTCCCAAAAAAACAACTGATCACATTTTAATCGGCTCTAAGACCTTTCACGCTTTAAGCCACGAAGGTCTTCCAGTGCTCAATGTAATACCTATGGGCAATGCCATCCGCCGAGCGCTAAGTGATTGCCCTATAGCTGCCCCCGGAGCTGTCGCATTACTAATTTATGCACTTTATGGATCAGCAGTTACTCTGGACATGCCATTAGGCAGCACTTATTGAGACAGCGGGAAACAATTTCTAATTCACATTTGGTCACATTTACCAATTTGGCAGATAATCTGATTATTTGAAAGCAACAAAGGCGACAAATATCAAAAGTCAAATTTTTAGATGAACAAACCTGCACCATGTATACATACGAGTATATTATTTTTTGATTTGTGATTGCATTTTAAAAAATGGACTGAACAGAGGATTCTATAAAGTAGCCGCAAACAGTTAAGTTTTTACGAACCATAAATTTAAAGTAACTTTCTGGAGAAGAAGATAAAAAGATAGCAACGGCTTAAAAGCTGAGCTTAGTAATAAAAATAACAATTTATTAATATAAACAAAAATTAATGATATTCCCTACAAGTGAATAATAATAAAAATAATACAAATTTACGACAATCAAAGAAATATAGAATAATAATACAAACAAGTAAGAGGTTCTAGTCGGGAACTCCCGACTAGGGGATACCCTGAACCCCTTTTCTTCCAACATCAAATGCATATATATATTCTATTTTAGAATCTATATGTCAAGTTTGGTGACTCTAGCTCTTATTATTTACCAAAATTGCCCAAAAAGCAGGATATCGATATCGATATTTATCGATTGCTTGGAAACGGGGCAAGTTATCGATTATCTGCGCAGGCACTTGGAGCACCTACATACATACCGACGGACGGACGGACAGACAGACGGACATGGCAAGATCGACTCGGCCATTGGTGCTGATCAAGAAAATATATACTTTATGGGGTTGGAGATGCTTCCTTTTGCCTGTTACATACATTTGGATTTTGCACAAATACATTTTTAATGGGTTCAGGGTATAAAAACAATAACATTTTATGATAAAATAAACTAATTAATGATATAGTAATTAAAATACAAAAAAATATAATAAAAGTAAATAATAATTAAAAATATAACAAAATTATTTAAAAATAATACGAAATTATAAAAATAAAAACAAGAATTTATTTGAAGAAAAAAGAAAAATAATGAATATAAATATAAAAAATATTCTCTATAAAAGTAAAAAGAACAGAGAAAAAAATTATGACAATGTGAAAAAATAAACAATATTGAATATTTAATGATTCGCTAAATACAAAGTATATTCCCTATAAAGTAATAATGATCAAAATAGTTGAGCTAATCCTCTAATATCGCAATAGATTCCAATTTCCAAAATTTCTCAACCTTTACAAATGTCCACAAGGATATTAAATCTTCGGTTCGTCGGAGATATTCGTACATATTCCTATTTGCAATAACCGGAGAGTTAAGTACTCTGCGGTTAGTTGGTTCTATTTGAAATATTCTCCTTGAATAACAACAATTTAATAAATTATTGTACAAAACGTGTCAACATAAACAAAGACATACCCGTTTACAGCTGCATTATTATTAATTATTATAAATAAACTAATTTAGTCATAATCCCAAAAAGGTTATTAGCCAGTTGAATTCAATCAACTGCCATTTATGAGGGCGCTTGCAGTGATCAATGTGTCCAATGTCATGTCGAGAATTGAAGCATGTTCGAACGCTACAAAACTCAATTGCCAGGCTGTTGCACATGATGCGGGTGTGGAGGCAGTTGGCAGCAGCGGCTGTCAATCGGAAACGCCAAAACGCCAATGCACAGTGACATGTGGGAAAGGTTTCAAGCTGTGCGGCAATGTGTGTGGCTGTTGGCCAAGTTGTGGGGCCGCCTGTTGGCCAGATGTGGCTGTTGCTCCCACCAGCAGCACCGGCAGCTGCCGCCGCCCGTTGTTTATTGTGCGTAAATAATGAGCGACATTAAAAGCAAACGCGTTGCGGTTCGAACATCGCTCATACGCCCCATTGCTCGCTGGCGGTCAGCAACATAAAGTTGATCACTTTACACGTCGTGCGTGAAGCGCGGCCACAAAACGTGGCCAATTGATGGCGTCTGCATAGAACGTTTTAGACAAAATACCAGCCGCTAATTAATAAGGCCCCAGTCAAGGAGATGGACCGAGGCGAGCACAAAATATTTGTCGATTGCGTTAAAAGTCTTGAGGTTTTGTGAATTCTTGA
Organism: Drosophila novamexicana; assembly: GCF_003285875.2. Classification (NCBI taxonomy): domain Eukaryota; kingdom Metazoa; phylum Arthropoda; class Insecta; order Diptera; family Drosophilidae; genus Drosophila; species Drosophila novamexicana. Next base: position 74,555 of record NW_020824806.1, on the reverse strand, counting down.
GAGCTGTTGTTTATGTTTCTCTAGCTAATTTGCATTGATGCGACTTGAAAACTAATAGATCAGTTTCATATCAATCAAGCATTATGATCACTGAGCTCTGAACTGGTTTTAACACACACACACACAGACACACGCACACACGAACCGGCGAAAAAACTCGTTTATGTTGGATAAATAAAGCTTAAAAATAATATAAGAAAACTAAAGTGTCAAATAAACATTTTTGAAAAATTCATTTGGCGCCAGTTTTGGCGCCAGCTGCGCCCCAAACATTTTCAACTACTTCGCATGCCGCTTGCAGTTCATAAATAACCAAAATTTGGCGCATTTCAAATTATCTTATTAGAGAACTTCAACAGTTTGGCAACACGATATAATGCTGGACCCATGTGCGGCTACTGTGTCGAACTCTGAACTTTTCGTAATTCAATTGAATAAAAAAAGAAGTAGGAAAAAAAAGATAAAACACACGCAGCCACAGGCTGACAGCAGCCCACACACCAAATAAAACTCAACTTGTTTTAGCTTAAAAAAAAAAAAAAAAAAAAAAAAAAAAGAAATCCCAGAAAAACCCCCGTAAATTTGATTAAACTCATTAAATTTGATAGTTGGATTTTTTTTAGAATTTGAGAGAGCTGCTTTATTTTATTTGAATTATGTATTAAATATCCAAATTGCAAAAGCTTCGGAAAGGCTGAAAAGCCTGATAGACATTAGCTCGAAAACAATGGGCTACTTGACGAGCACAAGATTCAAATTTCAGTTTTGATCTTTAAATGATCTATTTAATTGTATGCTGCTTTTCAAATTCAAATTGATTAAAGTTGCACAAGCTTTTGAAGCTGAGAGTAAAAACTATTAATAACCAGCTTGAAAAATATTAAGCAATGCAGGTGTGAAAACTCAAAAGCCATTGGCTAAAAATGCCCGCTAAAGAGACACAAGCAATTGGTAAGATCGAGGCCAAATGAAACAAAAGACTAAGCTTTAATATATATTTGAATTAAAGCAGTCAATACACTTAAAGCTTAACAAAAGCTTTGCAAGTATTTCAAAAAATAATTACGAAAGAGTTTTCATGTAACAGATACATGAGTTTTTTAAAGGAAACCATAGACAACATTTTAAACTTACTGAGTTCTAAATTTAGCTTGCTCTAAGCTTTAATATTTAATAAGCCTTAGGTATTGTGCTATGTCATATGTAAAATAAATTCAGTTAGGTATAAAAACTATTAAAAGCTTTAAAATTTTCATTCGAGAAAGGTGCTTGAAGCCTTTAAAGGTTGTCATTGCTTTAAGCACAAGCTTCCCCACGCTTAAAGCTCTTATGGGTTTATGTGGCGGCGCAGCTCCTGAAGCTTTAATATTTAAAAAGCTTTAATCATAATGGAAAATAAACTGCAAACCAAAATTAGTTAAATATAAGTCAATTGCCAACTGAATTTAGCTAAGTAAAAAGTATTTATATATATATATATATATATATATATATATATATATATATATATATATATATATAAGTATACATAGCTATTGTACCTAATTTCGATTTAAAGCCGCACTTAAAGCTTTATAAATTTGTAATTGCTTTAAGCACTAGGCTCAGCACACTTAAAGCTCTTAAGTGCTTTTGGTGGCCGTGCAGCTGCTTTTATTGGAATGCAATAAAAGATCGAAATGAATTGCTCTGAATAATTGTGTGCCACATGAGGGTCAATTTGTTGATAGGCATCAGGTTCGGGTTTGTTGTTTGCCTGCAACATGCACATTGGCGTGACTAAATAATTCACTTGCAGCCAAATCCCGTTTCAGCCCAGAGACCAGAGGCAAAAGCGTGCATTGCATTTGCCTTCCCATACGACCTCAGCCTGGGCCCAGCACAGCCTCCAAGCGAAACGACCCGGTCAAGTGCTGGTCAAGCAACGTGTGGCGACTGCTCAAGTTGGTGTCGTGTTGGCTCACTGATCTGACGTCTGCTGGTGCTGACTGTGGTGGCTCACGTTGATGCGCAGACGCCGGTGACTCTGCCTCTGTCGCCGCCGCCGTTGGTGCTGAGTGGCGCTCGAGTTGCTGTGCATGTCACGTCCGACCTTGACGCCTCCTGCTCACAACAGCAACAGCAACAAAAACAAATAAAACAAACAAAAGTGAAATGAAACACAAAATTGTAGCGAAACAAAGATTATCGGCGGCCAGCAAATGAAGTGGACAATGTCGCGCTGCAGACAACAAAATAAAGCCATAAGCAATGGAACTTATTGAATCAGCTCGAGGAATGCCACGGATCCACGAACACTCTGACGTCAACTCCGAGTGCCAGCATATTCACACTTGACCGTAAAATACGTTCGCTCGACTCCGCTGTTAAAGTTTATCTCATATTCTGACTCAATATCCGGCCAAGTCGTTCGCATAATTATAAATTACGAGCTGCTATATAAATATTAATCCAAATCCACACCCAGCTATCATAACTTCAAGCTAAGCTTTATGAACTAATTAAGGCGCATAATAAGATCTTAAATTTTGCTGATGGTTGAGCTAATTGAAGACAATGCAAAATGCGAAATGCAAAATACGAAAAAATATAATCATAATAAAAATTCTCAACCGTCCTTCGACTGTCGGAGCAGCCAATTAGAAAGGACTGGCATCTTTATGGGTAATGATATGGCCACTCGGCGGGAGTCAGCACATAAGACGGTTCTATCATAAATCCATATGATTCCAGTTATTTGGTAACAGTTGCCCAACCAAACGACAACAACGACAACGACGACGTCGACCGCTTCCGATAAACAAAACGGCAAAAGCCAAATGTGAACCGAGTGCTATAAGACCCCAAAAAGACCTCAGAGACCTCAGAGCACAGTGGTGCGAAGGATCAAACTGGAGGAATGGAATTTCTAAGAACACAATTAAATCGTATTTAAGTTCTATATATATTCCAGAGTACTCTAAATGATGAATCAATTTTTGAAAAATGTTTAAAAAAATATATGATATGATTCCTCGACTTGCGCCTCGGCCCACTGTGCAGCGGCCTGAGCCCACATAGCCAAAAAGTGGGCAAAGAAAAATTGCAATGTCTGAGGCGCGTTAAACAAAGCGCTTCCGTTCAGAATGGCTTAAACCTCTTTAGCTGGGGCGCATCGCATCGAAACTGGGCCAACATATAAACCATGGACCAAAGCCAAACCAAACCAAACGAGGCAAACGAAACCCAACAAACGGCAGAGCCCAAAAACTGATGTGGCTTGGGCTTGGGCTCAAGTTCATTTCAACGGCTGGTTGGGCAGCGATCGCAGACCTTCCAGCAACAAAAGAAATACTGCACAAACTCTAAAGCAGCAGCAGCAACAACAACTCGTCACATGGTCTCAAATTTATTTGTTCATCTTGATCTATGAAAGCATAAAATTTAATGGAGCATTATGAAAGAGTTTTACGTAGAACAAAAGACGCGGCACAGTGCGCCACAGATTCGTCTTGGTCTTACGACTTAGGAGAAGGCGTTTACCAAGACACCATCACGAATAGAGCTCTATGCAACTATTTGACAAGTACTGACAGACCGACCGACGAACAGACAGACTCTGGACAGAGCGACTCGGCACAGACCCCGCACAGACAGCTGCACGTCAATGCGTCAGCCTGGGTTAAGCATCATCAGCAGCGTTTGGGGCTTTGAGGTCTGGACAGGTCTTGCACATTGCACGCATTGTACGACGGTGTTAATTGCACATGCAAAATGGCAAATGGTCAGCTGGCACTCTGCCCCCCAAAGCCTACCATCATAGTGCACAACGGCCGGCTCTGGGCAGACTTCAGACAATTAAAATGATATTCGGCTGCTTGATAATTACAGGCAGTCGGCCAGTGGTTGCAGCTGCTGTAACTATAATGAATGCCCCTGGCCCCCAGCTGCCAGCCCACACCCCACACTCAATTTAAATGGCGCCTGCGCAACCACAGCTAGGCCCAAAGGCGACGACACGGCCTACGATCCAATGGGGCGCAACCTGTGTGTGAACAAACTCATTAGAAAATTGCTGAGCCGCACACAAAGCAAACATCTGGTTATGCCCAGCAGCCAGGTTGTTATAATGAGGTCGATTCGAAGCTTTAATACAGAGTTAAAAGAGTAATATTAAGCTGGATCACTTATTTACTTATGCAATGTTTTGTTTTGCAGCGCAAGCGATTAAACTAATTAGGGATCTATAATCCCTAATTAAATACTTACTTTTTGTTTACATTTGACAAATATATTTATAAATAAGCTAATGATAAAATAAACAAGAGGCTCTAGTCGGGAGCTCCCGACTCCCGATACTAATATACTACTAATACTACTGAGAGATTGTAGAAAAACATTATCTTATGTTAACCAAAAAACTAGCTCGCTTAAGCCATTTGGGAATTATAAAAAATGAAATCAGATGAAAATGCTAAGGAAACGTACCTATATAATATATTTATATATATATATTTACATAAAAATAAATTAAATATTAGCTGAAAATAAACTATATAAATGACTGGTAATAATAATATAATGAAATTAAATATTAGATGGCTTTAATAAATTGAAATTAATACATTTCTAGGGCATTTGTCAGCCGTAAACACTTGTGTTTCATATAGCCTAGCATTAGAATTTGTTAATTCAAAATCGAACATCGAAAATTCCCCACTTCAAAATGCTCTAATTTCGCATGCGATTAGGTGATGAGCTATGTGAAGCTTAGCTCGGCTCGTAGCACAGATTCCACCTGGCAACGCTTCTGTAGGCGGATGTGAATTTCGGGTTTTTACTAGCAACAACAACATCAAGAGGCAGACAAAACAAAACAATAAATGTGGCCAGAAACTTGTTGCTGCGGTTGGTAGATAAAACTAGAATTTATGAGCGATTGTGGGGGGCTTTCGTTGTCCGATGTAAATTGTCTGTGACTATGAATAAAATGAGGAGAGCAACTAAAATGCTTTTTAGCTAATTTTGTGCTAATTCGAGTGACTTTGGTGGCTCAATTCATTACCAACAAAATGTGTAAAATGTATCTCATCTGAGTCAAGATATACATAGTCAGACCAAAAAGTCCAAAGAAGGTCAACGTGAATCAGCGCTGAGATGCACACACACACACACACACACACACACACACACACACATACGTACGCACACACAACCTACACAAGATACGCCAAATAGACAGTTTTGTCGGTTGATTGAAGTCATCAGTTCTTGATGTTTATTGTAAGCAACAGCAGATGCATAAATAATACAACTACAGCGGTTCGATGACTCGCCAAAGACTCCACACAAATACATCAGTTATATATATATACACATCTGTATATATATATATATATATATATATATATATATATTTGTGTGTGCATAAATGTTTATTGAAGAGCGCCAACAAAAGGCACAAAACGCATTGAGACGCAGCATTCATTAATTTCCACTTAACTGTCAGCATATTAGTTTTATGTTCGATAATCACAGCATATATCATATTATAATAGATCATGGTATGCTCTTCTTCTATTATGTTTTTCAACGCTGCACTTTTTGGAGCGTTCACACTTGTTGCTCTAACCCTGTAAAGCTCTGTGGGTAATTAATATTTCGACGCTGAAGGTCTCTTTTGTAATTGTGCAGTATACCTAAGTTATATTTGGATGTTGAAAAACGTTTCCAAGACGTTTCCCATATTGAGTTTATCCATGAACATGTAATTGTCAGCAACTATTATAAATACTTTATTTGATATACATGTGAGGTGATGCCCATTACATGCGAGTAACATATTATTATTCACATTATGATAGATCAGAGTAGTTCTCTTTTTAAGGAGGGGGATTCTTGAACCTTGTAAAGATTCAGTGAGTATCTCTATGATGATTGTGGAAAATGTATTTTTAGGCATTGTGGTATATATTTACTTATTTTAGGGCATCAGATAGAGTCGTAGGGTAGGGCGAGAAAAAGTTCTTTTAAATACTGAAAATCGCATAGAAAGGCGATTCGGTTCAAATAGAAGTCAGACGTTCTCTGCATTCACTAGTAAAAGCCTCTGCATTGAATATATCTTCATACATGTCAAAGTATCCGCTTTAAGCACCTGCTCAGCAGTTATTCTTTAAAGCTTCCCTCGGATATTCCCACAGCATAATGAATTTACATAGTATATGGCAACAGTTTTGTATGCCTCTTGCATATGCATGAGCTGTAGGTTCCATTGTAAGGCAAAAAAAAAATACAAAATATAAAAATAAATTACGCCCACATAAATTAACGAGCATTTTATATACAACCAATCGACACTTTTACCGCACTCTGCTCTCCTTTTGTCATATTTTATTTATTTTTTTTTTTTGTATTCTTTGATTTTTTCAGATTTTTATTTTTATTGGCATATAAATTTTAATGCCATTTTAATTTGCTCGGCACCTTACGCCCCATTTGCATAACTTTTTGCAACAATGAGTTAATTTGCTCCTTTTTAGTCGCAGCGGTTGCCGCTGCCGCCGACTCGTGCTACGTTTTAAATTTAACGTTCAATTAAATTTTATTGTTTCGTACATAATGAAGAAATAAAATGCGCCGCCGGGCAACAACAACAGCAGCAGCAGCAGCCGCAGCAGCAGCAACAGCAACATAGGTAACTGGCAAACAGGCGGACGCTCTACTGCAGCATGTCCAATCGAGCAACGCCACCAAATTGTTGCATGCCACGGCGCTGACCTTCGAATTTGGTTTTTGACATTCGAGCGCTGCACTTGATTTTTTCAATTTCGGTTTTAGGTAATACCCGGCACCGGCATACAAAACCGGGCATATCACAAATGACAATTCACAACATTTATATTTATATATTTTTTTCATGAATTATTTTGATTATTTCATTTTAAAAATGTAGATAAATATTTAAAATTTATCTGGCAATACTAATTTATCCCCTTCGAGCTCGTTTAAATTGGCAATTTGAACTTCTGCTCGATCTGGCAACACTTGCAAGCGTTAAGTTGGCTGCGCCTGAGCTATTATTAAACTAAATTTAGAAAAAATGAAATTAAGATCAAGCTGAAATTCCATTTAGTCTAGCGAAAATCAAATATAGACTGCATTTAAATCAAGCAATTACTGTAAATTATAATTCATCAGCTCTTATAGCATCAGAAAATGTTAAATATAGGTTTCATATAAAGCGAAAACATAAACAATATCAAGTTCAATAATTAAAGTCGTGTGCCAGCCAAACTAATTAATGTTTTTAAAGGTCACTTTGAAATTAAAGTGTTGGACCATAAACTAAATGTTTACGTCAAGGCTAGGTTAGGTTAATTTTTGACCGCTTTCAGGCTGTTGACCTGACACGCTTAGGCCATGACTTGACCCATTATGATGTCGTGAAATCTATTTAGTCATATTTTCAATTGAAAACATATGATTGAGAGGAAATCTATGCGCACGCCAACATTTTTCAAGTTTTCAAAGCACCCAAAACACTTGAGTAGTTGCTTTAAATACAGCACGCAGATCGTTTTAAGTTTTATAATAAGCTGTATCATCTGTCATCTGCCTAAATAAACCTATTATGCTGACAGGTTGTAGATCTTTAGTTGTTACCAGTACATATGCTATCAATAGGCATATTGCAAAATCTTTTAGGCCTATTAACAGTTGAGAGTTCGTTCAAAATTTACGGAAACAAAGTTTCGAAATGAGACAAAACGCATAATCGAAAAAGTGAAATTAATTCGATGGATCAGCAAAACGAAAACGTTCGGAATTCACGCTTTTGCAGAATATTTTAAGGGATATTTAGGATATTAAATATACACAAACTGAAATAAATATATTAATATTATAATAAAATATAATCTTAAGACTTTTGTATTAATTGACTGCAATATATGTGGTATTTTTCTGGGTACTGGTATTTCAGAGTCTTGCATTTGGCAATACTTTGGTATGCATTCGAAATTTATTGTTGTTTTCGTTTGAGGTTTTCAATTTTGCTGTGGTATTTACATGGCGTCTGTCTGTCAGGCAGGTAACGCCCCCTTCATTTAGTGGACTTCAGTCCAGACTATCATTTGTTAATTATGCGTATTATTTGCAACATATTTTGTGTAGCTGCCTCGGTCAGAGATTGAGCAGGTAATTTTGAATCCGAAGCTCAGTAAACCCGCTTGCATTGGCCTTTTTAAGCGAATGGATAAAAGACCTAAATACGAATCGCCAGCGGCAAGTAAAATATTTCTACAAGATTGCGCATACGCCGTGTGTGCAGCGCAAGGCCCTTCAGCAAGAGTTAACTACATTTGTATTTATTGACCTGCGTGGCGGGGGCGGGGTCTAGCAGCAGCAGCAGCAGCAGCAGCAGTAGCTAATAAATATTACAAAATAGTTGTTGATTTCAACAGGCGAAATTAGCTTCTTTTTTGTTTTGTTATATTAAATATTATAGTTTTTTCTCTGATAATTTCCGGCTGCAGACTGCCCACGAAGTCTGCGCACGCATTTTAATGGTAACATTTTCAGTTGGCTTTGATTTGATTTTATGACGATTTGATTTTATGACTTAATTGCGTTTCACTTGCGGTTTAACGAACTTGGCCAACTGGCAAGGACACGCACAGCACGTTTGTCGGTGGCTTCAGTGGCGCCAAATTAACGATTAACATGCACCGTTTCGGTTGTCAGTAATCAATTAAAACTGGGCAGCAGCAGCAGCAGAAGCGGCAGCCGTGTGTGTTAAGCAAATGCGTTAACATCTGGCTGGTAAATTAATGGGTTTCATCTGCACAAATCGCAAATTACATATCGCAAATATCGAATATCATTTGCTCATTTGCTCATTTGATTTTTGGCTAAGAGCCACAAACGCCCACAGCTGCAATTCCGGCTTAAAGACAAAAGCCATAAATAATCATTTTTGCACGTTACGCATTGTTTACTAATTATTTAACTTGAACTTGACGTTAATCAAGCGTTTATTTCGAATATTTGTTTATAATTGGTAATTGTATTATAACTATTTATAAAGCTGACCTTTTGCGTTCTTAAGTCTCGCTGCCAAAGGCCGAGCAATTAACAGCTTGCCAATGTTAAGTGCAAGACTTTGGCGTTATTTTTTTCTCTACTCATCTTCTTCCTTTTTTTTGCAGTTAAGTACATTACGTTTTGGCCATCTAATGATACAAAGTCGTATAAATAATCTCAGTGATAATGATCTAGCCAGCATTGTTGTCATTTCTTGGGATACCCTGTTGCCAACAAGCATGCACTTAATTAGGGTATAATAATCCAGTTCGAATATCTAGCTCATAAATAAATCTAAGGTCTATGGAAAATTTCTGGCTTTCTCCTTGTTTCATGCCTTATCAAGAAATGTTAGTAATATATTTTAATTTATTTTATTAGTTATTTTCTTCATTTTTTCTTTAAGTTCAAACTTTTTTCGAAATATTTTATGAATTGAATTTTTTTGCGTCCAAATATTCAAAAATTTTCTAGACCGATTTTCAAGTAAAATATTTATTTGGCCTTGGCCTATTCCCAACTATGATTTAATATAAATCTTATATATTGTTGTTAAATTTATGTTAGATTTACAAATACAATTTGCCAAGCTGAAAACGGGGTAACTTCAAGTCATTTTAGAATCTTCATTGGATAATTCTTATTAATTGTATATTTTTGCTGAATTTTGTTTCAATGGTATTTATTTCTTGTCGAGCAAACAATTAAAAGCGATTACAGTGTTTAAATTTGTGCTCCACAGCGAAATAGCTTTAAGATGCGCAAATTGCTTTAAATTGAGCTGTTTGAATAGTGAATGAGTATTATGAATAAGTATAGATCTGATGATGCTGTTGCTGGCAACAGGAAACCCCCCTGCACGAACTGGGATACGAGAGTTTGTTTAGCTAATGAATGTGGCTGGCGGGCATAAGATTTCATATTCAAATATCAAATCTCTGGAATGCCAACAATGTAAACAGCTCGCAGCTACAGGTTAAGGTGCAAATTGTTGACTGAGGCTGGATTTGGAATTGGCATGGGCTGGTTAAACCAGACGATTTAATTAATATTCGGGCATCTTTCTGATTGCATTTTCTGTGTACCTTATCCATCAATCCGCGAATATCGATATCCATAATCAACTATAAATATTTATTAAATCAAGCTACAAATACGCCGATCGACTAATTTATGGTGAAAGTGTTGTCTTATTTTTACATCAACATCTCGTCTGCAGCGTATTTATATAACAATACGTACATAAGTATATATTTTTATTGAATTCATTTAAATGAGTTTTGAGCTTCAGCCCAGCTTGTGACCTGTCCCAAAAATTAATTTAGACAAACAGCCGACGATTAACGCGTAACCAAAAAAAACAAAAAAAAACCAGAGCAAATTAGTCAAAGTTAAAACAAAATATTACCGAATATTCAAATGACACAAGCCGAAAATGGCGCAAAGAAGTTTGCGTGTGAGGAGATCCTAATGAAGCCTATAAAAAGTTATCTTAGCAAACAGCTTTTTATATTGATTAAACGAACTGAAAATGTGCAGAAAATATTCTTGAAATTATATTAAAGCTTTATAGAGATTAATCAATCTGTTCTAGAGTAAACATTGGAGAAAAGAAGATTGCACGTCCGGAGATGAAACGCTTTACAAATTTACTAAAGGAAAATGAAGAGCATAAATGATTTTTGAAAGCTGATTAAAGCTTTATAAGGATTAATCGGACCGAGATAATACTCTGACATGAGACAATACTCTTTTCATATTTACTAAAGGCAACTGTGGAACTGTGGTTTATGAAAGTTTATGAAAGCTTAACATAATAAGTCAATCAAATTTCTCTTCTAATTCTATGATATTACTTAAGCAATGAGCTTTGAGTTTGACTTAGCTCTTAAAATAATATTCACGCATTAATCAACACTACGACAAAAGGCTGAAAAAGGCTTTAAAAGTTTCTTAAGCTTGATTAATAAAGCTCGACGCTAAACTATTTATACTATATTCCTTATATTCCTAACAGCTTAAAACATATTAATTAGACCAAAGCTTGACTATTTATATACCATTTATTCGTTACAGCTTAAGGCATACTTATTCTTCTTCCCTTGTTCTTTATTGCCAATTTGCACCTTAAGGAATATCTCGCTTATAGCTTTTTTCACATTCGGCTCGTGTCGCTGTGTCTTATGCAAACAGATGAGTAAACCAAATTATTTTGCTCACACAGTAAAACAAAAAATACCAAAAACAAAAATGAAGCGAAGTTAAGTTGACTTCTAGGGCACTTGAGAATGCCAAAAATAGATAGTTCCCTTTAAACGTAAGTAAATATTTCTCGGTGGGCTTCAACTTCATCAAAATTCTTGTTGCGTTATACTTCCGATTGCCTGTTTGGACAAAAAAAGAACAAAAGAGCTGTCGGCCTGAGACAAATCTCAGTGTCAGACAGCAAATAGTTTAACAAGTGCGCAGCTCGCTGAGCAGCAGATGAGACCCATGCGAAACAGGAACCAAAACACCAAACCAAAAAACACATGACATCACAAGAAATATGATAATACTTATATATATATATATATATATATTGAGTTTTTGTAGCGCAATGGTACTCATTGTAATTGGGCCCCGTTGGCCAGCACGACTTGACCTCAACGTGTTAATTGCTCTTTTCCAACCGGGGTCTACCAACTGTTAATCTCTGCCTAAATGCGTACAGCCAGAGGGCCTGTTCGCCTGCTAATGTTAATGTTAATCTAAATGTTAATGTGCTTGTTGCTGGTGCTTCGCCCTTTTCTTGTACTTGGACATGTTTGCGCGGCGATGCTACCAATTGCGAGCATAATTGACCTCGCATTCATCTGCGTCCACTTGACCACTTTTCTTTAAAGTTTTTAAACCAAACGTGAGTTTTTCTTATTTCGTTTTTAGCGGAAATTGGTTTTTAACCGCTTTTGTGTGCGTTTATTATTGTTGTTGCTACAATGTTGCAAGAATAATTGAGCTGCGCAATGTAATGTTATGATTTTATTTTTATATATTTTTTTTTATATATTTTGCCCCAACATGAAGCAGCTAATGGGAGCGCAGTGTCAATAGCCATCAATTATTAATATTAATTGTTGCTTGTTTGCTGCGTAAATTGGCAGTTGAATGAGTTTATTAAATATCTCAAGTATTTGCTGTGGATGTCATAATTTATGTATGTTTGTGTATTTTATGTCATTTATTACATTTTTTTATATACTCTTTTATTTGCTTTGACTATTTTTTATTGTTTTAGGAAACAATAAACAAATTTTTACAATTTTTTAGCACAAACATTTTATACCCTAGCAGGTTGTATTATAATTTTGTCGTGAAATGACATCTCCGACCCCATAAAGTATATATATATTCTTGATCAGCATCAACAGCCGAGTCGATCGAGCCATGTCCGTCTGTCCGTCTGTCTGTTTTTATGCGAACTAGTCTCTCAGTTTAAAAGCTATCTTAATGAAATTTTGCAGAAGTCCCTCTTTCTGTTGCACACAGAACATATGTCAAAACCAGCTGGATCGGACGACTATATCATATAGCTGCCAACGATCGGTCGAAAATTAAGTTGTTGTATGAAAAAACATTTTGTTTTTCAAGATATCTTGCCCAAACTCGGCATTAACTATTTTCCCTGTGCTTCTTAGATACGGGCAAAGCACAATAAGCATTATGAAAAGGTTGGGTATGCAAGGGTATTAGATCTTCGGTGTGCCGAAGATAGCCTTTCTTTCTCGTTTTAACTTATTTTGGTTCTCTTAAATTCACAGCTGAAGATCTTCACAAAATTTATGCATACTTTACGGCAGATTCGTAAAAAACATCTCATTTAACATGCGAAGCCAAAAATGCTGCAATACTTTTATTAAATTAACATGTTTTTAATAATGAACTGTGTCTGTATGGGATATTTGAGGGTCCCATTTTTGCATGAATTTTGACTAGAAATCATGTTGGCAGATTTGGATGCCCAATTGATTTAGAGGCAAAACAATGGAAAAAGTTCCAAGCCTCGTGGAAATCGGATGAGATTTGACCGAGTTATGGAGGTGGGAAATTTTAAGCTATGTCTATAGGTAAAATTTATAAAAAGCGCCAATATAATTTAGAAAAACCAGAATTAGTTCTTTAGAAAAAGAGTTAAACGAGAGTTTCATGGCAACAGATACTGTTCGCCAAAAGTCAAGAACAAGGACTGAGGAGACAGGCCAAAATGGTTTTTGAACGTGTAAGGAAAATGTTTAATGCAAAAACATTTGTCTGGAGCTAAGCCCAGATGCCCAAAGTGTACATTGTAAGGATGTGTCAGAGTATGTTAAATGGCTAAGCTAATAAGCATAACAATTGCGTGACAGCTGTCAAAATGCCAAAAGACAACGCTTAACAACGCTTACCAAAGGCTCATAAATGAGTTGCAGCAGCAGCATGTCAGCTGGTTTATACACAATGTAAATTCTACTCCTGCGCGGACTCCTTGTTGTTGCATGTAGTTATGCATTTTAGGGCCCGGCTCTCCTTCAAGTGAGCATCTGCTGCTTGCTGCCTTGAAAATAAATAAACAAAGGCCAAGGAGCTGCGAACACACACGTCTCATATCGATACATTTGGCACACTTTCCGAGCGATGTCCATATGCGGCCAAAGTACTTGGTGTATTTTCGCCCGGAGAGGGGAATATAAGACGCAATCGCAGTGTGCACCACATGGCTGTCAGAGATGCCGATAAGACGTGCGAATAAGGGGAATATGCGCACACACACACACACACACACTCATCAAATATGAACGCAATGTCCGAGGAACTATGAGGATTCGGTTTGGGGGGCTTTATATGGTGGGCTAAGTACTTGGTAATACGCTTACACATTCATAAACATGAGAATTCAAGCAATCTAAATGCCACTGGCACATGCGACTATTGACAAATCATTAAGGTATGTCTGAAAATGGGGAGTGTGGAAGATATTGTGCCCTGCATGCCCCCTAACCCAAGCACACCCCGTCTGTAAATATTTGCACAAATATTTGTGTTGTTTTTTTGCAGAACATTTCAAGTACAATTTCGAGTAGACACACTCAACCGTGTAAATGGAGGGCAAACGCAGGAAGGCGTCGTATACAAAACAAAATGGGGTGACTATTGTTTGTATTACTTTTTACTTTCACTTTTTTGTTTGCGCATACACTACCCCAGGGCAGAGGGTAATATGTTTATGGCAAGAAATGTGCAACATATTCAAAAATATATTGTAAGGTCAATATGTGAAAAATGTTATTCAGCACGTACTATCTTGAACTATTATCTATTTAAAAATGAATGGAATAAGGAAACCATAAATCCATATCAAATGTTTCCGCTCATGTAAGCCTTGTGGTAAGAATCCTTAAGCCGAGAATAAAACTTCGATTTCGTTAATTTAACCTTTGACCCGCATTATCACATAATTATTAGTTTCTTCTACAATATATTACTCAGAAAAATATGTTGCCCAGAACCTTTTTTTTTATTTTATGATACTCGCTGTTCTTATCCCTCCAAATTTAAAGGCGTTAATGTACGCTAGGAAAGATTTCGTAATGTCTTTTTATAATTTATTATTTTAAATATTTACGAGTCTTTAATGTTAAAATTTAAATATATTAGTTTCTGCTTAAAGCCAAATTATCTATGTAGCAATAACAAATATGTAAATTTGGTTTTCACACATTTTTATCGTTTGCCCACAAGGGTATCGCGTGCTCGACTTGCTAAGCAAAACTCTCTCCGTAGCTGTTTACTTTTACTTTTACTGAATTTTTTTAATATTTATTTTTGCTTTTGCATACAGCGAAAAAATTATTATTTTTCGCGTTGGTGGGTTATTGACCAACTAGGTTGGGCAGCACTTCCACCATTTCCACGCTTTATGCTCCAGCCTGAATATGAATATTTTAATTGCAATATTTTCCAGCTGAGGCAGCGTCTACTTTTTTAATTGAAATTCATTGCTCATTGTCCGCTAAGCAGTGAAATTGTCACATTGGTCGTTAATTAAGAGAGCCAACCGAAAACCAACCCCCAATTGAAGATGCAGCAGGAAAAGAGAGGCCGCGGTTGACGACTGATTTACGTACTTTAATTAGAAAAGTTGCCAAGGAACCAACAATTTTCCCAGGCATTGAGCTGAGAGCTGTGAAAAACGACATAAATCTGTTCACAAATTGCGAAGTTGCAATTGAATAATATGTTCAAGATCTAAACATGGTATCTGGCAACCTTTTTGCTCTTTGACTTACGAACAAGTTTTACAATTTCCGGCTAGAACAAAATAAGATGAAGAAGCAGAAGAAAATAGTGCGTCAGGCGACCGCACAAAGCGTCTCTTGAAGGCAAATGCCGCACAATTGTTGTATCGAGGGCCGACATAAATCTTGAGTCTGTGCTCGGCATCTAATTATGCCGAAAAACCAAAAATTTCCGGCAACACTTTGCTACCTGACTTTAAAACTGCTCTCGAAATTCTAGACAATTTTTAATGAATATAGTTTATGGCTTGAACGAGCTGGAAGACGGAGCCAAGTAAATGACTTTTTTATGAGCCAGTTGCTGCCACACAGCGAGCTTCCAGGAAAGTGCGCGGCTTAGCTATTTGCATGACCCCGGACCCGAAGCCGCTGGCTTCAAACGCCAACACAAATGCTCATTAGTGGGTCACGTGCCGGCGCCACGTTATCAGCTGCTTTGGTTTGGGTTAGTGTCAACAGCCAGCGCCTTGAACAAACAAAAACTGCGCCCAAGGGGGCAGATATACATATCTATATAAATATATACATATATACCACATATCGTAGCCAGCCACCCACCTCACGATGAATCCGAGTCCCAATCAACTGACGAATGTGCGTCATAATCAAGGCAAATTGTTTGGCAAACCGATAGCTCTCTCTCTCTATATGCGGCACAACTTCCAATTAATATATCAAAACCGAAGGCTGCCTTTGAGGTTTCAGTTTCGGTTCGGATTGCAGCTGCGCCCGTTGGCAAATGCACTGCCTACATGCCACATTTCGTTGCACAGCAGGCGGGGTCGGATACAGAGTCTCAGATATAGATACGCACAGATACGCACACCCCCAGCATTTAAACACATACACCTGCCCGTCCATTTATCATTGTGTTGCGGGTCCAGTGCACAATAGAGTTAAAAATCAATTTTAGCTGCATTTTCACCAAGGCAACAACCCAACTCAATTGTTACAATTTGGCATTATGTTTGCCAGCTAAACAGTTGAGTCATGTGAAAAATGGGCGAGTTTTTTTTTTTTTTTGCGAACAATACACTTTTTTTATACCCTATAAATGGACTCAAAAGAGTATCATGTAGTTGAGACTGTGTAAGACTATGAAGCATAAAAAGTTAAATTAAAACAGCTCTGTTTTTATTCTCTTATATAGGGTATTATAATTTTGTCATGGAATGTGTAACGCAAACCCTTATAAAAGCATATTATTCAGCTAATACGATTCTTTGCTTTTTTGCAAATATATATTCCCTACAGCAAAGGAACCTCTTGTAGACAGGGTATTTTCTAGTCGAATAACCTAAACTCCAAATCTACAGCTTGTTTTCGCATTGTTCTGCACTTTGCAGCATCATTTTTTATATGTCGCACAAAGCGAAAATAACATTGAAAATTCTCTTTAAAAATTTAATTGATATAAAAGTACCTTTAGATCCGAGTTGAATCCCATTTGGCTGGCCACTTGCCTGCTCGGAGCGAAGCAATTTATATTCGTTTATCGTTTATCGCCTTTTTGTCGGCGTCTATTTTCGTGGGACCGACAAGAGTGCACCCAGAGGAACGGCAGAGAACGGCGGAGCGCTAGAAAAGATAACACAATAAATTAGCCGAAATGTCTGGCAAGGCAGCGTTTGGGGAATACCCCTAACCCAAGACGGGCCCAAAGACAAACAGCAGACGGAACTCGAGTGTCGTAAAAGTAAAAAACCACACTCCATGCTCCCCGCCCAGCTATTGATTTTAAATTTATCAGTTTTACAGTCCACAATTTAAGAGCTGCGACTAGCTGAAGACTGGTTACATGAGAGGGGGAGAAGGGGCGGGCTGGGTACTGATAAAGGAAACCAATGCCGCCGCATCCTGTCTGCCCTTTGCAAGACACCATCGCAGACTTGGGAGCCCTGCGTTAAGCGAAACTCAATTCAATTTGCCAAGGCTTAGACGGCAGCCTGTGCAAAATTAATAGCCAAATCACATTAGCACGCGACGACGGCCTATTATACGGGCTACCCCGAATAAAAAAAATACAAAATAAAAAAAAGGGGGTAGTCGAAAAAAAAAACGACATAAACACAAAAAGAAAATCACAAATGCGAAATTTCCTTTGCCTTTGTCGCGACGCTGTGGCAAATTGTTAAGTGCAGGGCATAAAAAATGTGCAAAATGCGGCTATTAGAACTACGAACTGGTAAATGCTCTACAATTGCAATTTATTCAAGGCTTTTTTTTAGTAAATAATTAGGAATTTTATCATAAAAATTAGATAGATAACTCAGGCAGATATGCTCTATATGCTCTATTTATAATAATTCAATAAAATCTGCAGTTATTAATTCTTAATCAAAAACACAACTCTTTGGAGCTTAAGCTGTTACATAATTAATCATAAGTATTGAGCTTCTTACAAAATTACTTAAATTATTCCTTTAAGAAAATTTAATTACTTTATTTAGTGCAAGAGTTAAATAAATTCCAAATGCAGTTGCTGTAGAAATCGAATTTTTCATTAATTTTTATTATCATCTGTTATCATCGTATCGCCGCCTGTTTCACAGCTCAGTTAATATGCCCGTATATAGGGTATTCAAGGAGTCAAGCACGCATGACAAAGCCAACCCTTGTTTATGCACAGCGCGTTTCGTTCTACTCGGACAACTGTTGAAAATTGCAAATTGATGCTGAAATTGTATTGAACCGACATTTGATTTAAGCTAGAGAAACTTTACGCAAGCATCGGCAATATTTAACTAACTTTACAGACAGCGCATTTAATCGAATTTTAAGTTTAGTTTGGAATTTTATTCAACTAAAAGCAACAGTTGTTGAACTTTACCCCCAAATACCCCACCCAAGCCGCAAAATTCAATAAAGCGCTAATTTATATAGAGTGCTGCTTTATTTGCCCCCTGCCCAGTGTCTGCTGATGGGTTCAGATGATGATTCGCGCTTGGCTGATTTTAATGCTGATGTTTGGTCGACGGGAATGGGGCACAGACTGTCGATAGACAAGAGCACATCATAATAATGCAATATAGGACCACATGTGAGCATATATATATGGGTGTGTGTGTGTGTCTATGTATTTGTGTGCTGTTTGCTTTTATCAATACGTATGAAAAATAATGGCAGGGAACTATCCTGGGATTGGCAGCACAGCCCGCATCCAGTTGCCTGGGCAATAAATGAAGATACACACACCAACATACACACAGATACTTATTACACACACATAGATATATGTTATATGGTCAATAGAATAGCTCCTTTGGGTCTGCTGTTTTCTGCATTGACACTAATAAAAATCGAGTTTTGCTTTGCTCTTGCCCCTCTCCCACAGGACGTCGCAATATGAGCTGCAAATTCATTTGCCACCATGGAACAATGCACATATTATGATTGGGCTTGGATTCTGTTTCGAGTTCGAGTTGGGATTGTGGCAATATGAGACAGCAAAAGAGACCCTTTTGCAGCTGGCCAGTTGCGGTTGGTCTGGCCGGTAGGCTTGGTTTATGCGTTTGCTCTAGCACATTTGAAATGTGTCAAGAATTTCAAATTGAGCTCATTCCTTGTGGTTGCCATCGTGTGTGTGCCTCTGTGTGTGCGTGTGTGCAACAAGTTGGCAAAGCTGTCATCATCAAATGTGGTTACAATATTAATTGCACTTGACAACAGCATGTATAAAGCTGGCTATTCAAGAGTTTGCCGAAGAAGAACTTTATATTCTATACAGATTTTAAAGTGCGAAAAAGGAAAGGACTCAAGAAAAAGTACATGAAAAAAACAGGGTGGAGTTGGAGTACACGCAATCAATCCAGATAAACACCTCATTGATCTTACCGCATGACTTTTTAATATAATCAACCCTTTTAGCAAAAGTGCGCTTGAACCCTTTGGGAATTCCAAGCAAACACCCTTATAATGGGAACTAGAAGCGAAGAGTCGGTGCTGAAATTAGCTAAATATAATTTTATTTGTCATTAAATCAACTAATTGCATTATAGCTCGACTAAGCTCGACTTTTTTGGGGTAAAGTCCCTATTTATGGAGAAAAAGTGCGCCTGAACCCTTTGGGCATTTCAAGCTAACACCCTTAAAAATGCTT
Organism: Drosophila novamexicana; assembly: GCF_003285875.2. Taxonomy (NCBI): domain Eukaryota; kingdom Metazoa; phylum Arthropoda; class Insecta; order Diptera; family Drosophilidae; genus Drosophila; species Drosophila novamexicana. Next base: position 55,079 of record NW_020824806.1, on the reverse strand, counting down.
TATATGTGATCTAAAATAAGCCAAACGGTTTTTAACTTTTTATTAAATTAGCAAAATGTTTTATAACTAGACTAGGAAATGCTCTTTAGTTTAGTTTGCGTAGGTAATATCGTTTTTGGAGTAAGCTCTTTATTTTTACAGCGAAATTCCGCTACATATGTGATCCTAAAGCTTCAAGTCGTAGTTTAAATTAGCCAAATGTTTTACATAGTTCTATTAGTAAAATTAAATTCAAGTATAGAAACTTTCAAGATTTATATATGGTCAAATGACTAGATCACGATTTTATTAGTTTAAAATATGAGAAAGGCCCTTTAACTTCTCGAACACAACTGTATTGCAGCAATTGTGCAGTCTCTTTGTCGGCTTCAATTACGAAGCACTTTCAATAGCTCCATTAGATGAAAAACAACGCATCGAGAAGATTTGCATGCAAAGGGGATGATATGGAGATAATAACATTTTTCACACACTCCCACGAAACGCTGCCCCATTCAGCCTTCCGCCCCCGCTACTGAGGCATAGTTAGGCGCAAGTCTAATGTAATATCTTCAATAAAATTCATTGATGTAAAAGTCGAAGCGGGGAGTCGTCAGTCAACCCTCCTCTGGCCTGATAAAACGTGACAAATGCGAAGCTGTGCGGATTAGTTCACTTCAGTTGGAAAAACGGAAAAAACTGAAGAGCTGGCGGAGAAGAGGAAGCAGCAGCAGAATTGGTACCCAGCTGCGTTGACTCTGCGGCGCTTTAAATTCATTTAAAAATGCATTTCTATTAGTTGGAATTTGTTAAGCGATTTGAACTGCGGCCAGACCCCAAATGCACTTGAACTTGTGCCTTATCAGAAACCCACACACATACACACACATAGGCACAACAACTGTTCGAATTTGTGTGCAATTGTTCGTGGCGGAGTTGAATTTCCCGAGGTTTTTTTTCCCGTTTTCCTTTTACCAAAGAGTCGCTCAATTAATTATGCGCGTTTTCAAACGCTTCGCTGACTAAATGATAACCAAAGTGAATATAGCGGAAATACCGAAGTTTTAATACCCTTTCCTGCATACAAATAAATTGACTCGTTTCAGCATTGTGATACACATACTTGTTCTAGCCGGTTTATTTATTAAGAAACATTTTTATATTGAATATATAAAGCCATATAAAGCTGCATGCACAAAGGACCTACAGGTCTTGCTTCTTATTAACAGTCTTATCTCCTAAAATATGCCTGCCTGGCATAGTTGGTGACAAATTGTTAATACCCTTTTAGCTAGGGTATGCCCAGCCAAGGCCAAATCTCAGAGCTCGAACACACACGCACACACAAGTGTTTTATGCTTCGCTTATGGACATTTCATGTTCAACCTTAACGTGGGACAACGATCCCCTCCCAGGCTCCCTACCGCATTTATGGTTGCCGCTTGGGCGCTGATAACTTAACGGCATCAAGTACTTGAAATATATGGATGTATTTGTAGCTGTATCTGCGACTGTGTGCCTGTTTCTATGGCATTTCCTGCTCATTTTTTTCATGGCCGTCGCTGGAAAATTGATTTCGTTTTAATTGTTTTTCGTTGCACTCGAACGCATTTTGCAGTTCGTGCATGAAAAGTGCCCAGAAATGTGAGTATTCGAAATGTACTCAAAAGCAGTCTGGTAAGACAGGATCAAGCTTGTACAAATGCCAGCAGGGGGGGAGTTTGTGCTAACGATTGTCAACCAAATAAATTCATTAGACACTTTTGTCTTTCACAAAAATTATTCCAAGTATTTCGCTTTGATAGACATTTTTGCCACAATATTTATTGATTTTCAGAGTTCGCTTTTATGTAACTTAGTTTCGTTTTGTGTGCCACATTGAAGAAAACATCCCCGAAATTGTTGTTCGGCATGGAATACCGCCCCCGGTCACAACGGGTAGCGGCCATGTCTCTCGCCTCTCAACTCTCAGGCCTGTGGCAATTTATTTGCCTTGGGTTTTTGGCTGCTCAATAATAAAGTCCTCTAAATCTTTTTTGGTCAAATTGCATTTGGGTTTCGTTCGAGCATGAATTAAAAGGATATGCGTTGCTCCCCCTCACCCTGCCTTCCCGTTGGGGGTTGGAATTCGGCATTTGATTTGAGCAGACAATGTCAACAAGCGCACCAACTGGCCCATCAATATGTATAAAAACCCCACTCTCTTTGTTGGTTCAAAATTCTGCAAAATTTTGGTGCAGCCAACAAATTTATAGCCTAAGCCCTGTGCAAACAAAAGCCGCCTTTCAATTGCGGCCATAATATCGAACATAATCTTGTAAAGAGCCCGGCCATGAACCACGAGCGTAGACACGCCTAATTGCTCTGCTGAAGTACAGTTGGAGGTGTCTTCAATGAAAACCAAATGAAAATTGTAAACTTAAATCCAACAATAATCTTACAAAGAGGAAACTCTTTCATTGTTGCCTCAACTAGCCAGAGATGAGCGCGAGTCGTGCGTGAAATCTACGTTAATATAGATATAGATATAGATATAGATATAGATATAGATATAGATATAGATATAGATATAGATATAGATATAGATATAGATATAGATATAGATATAGATATAGATATAGATATAGATATAGATATAGATATAGATATAGATATAGATATAGATATAGATATAGATATAGATATAGATATAGATATAGATATAGATATAGATATAGATATAGATATAGATATAGATATAGATATAGATATAGATATAGATATAGATATAGATATAGATATAGATATAGATATAGATATAGATATAGATATAGATATAGATATAGATATAGATATAGATATAGATATAGATATAGATATAGATATAGATATAGATATAGATATAGATATAGATATAGATATAGATATAGATATAGATATAGATATAGATATAGATATAGATATAGATATAGATATAGATATAGATATAGATATAGATATAGATATAGATATAGATATAGATATAGATATAGATATAGATATAGATATAGATATAGATATAGATATAGATATAGATATAGATATAGATATAGATATAGATATAGATATAGATATAGATATAGATATAGATATAGATAGATATAGATATAGATATAGATATAGATATAGATATAGATATAGATATAGATATAGATATAGATATAGATATAGATATAGATATAGATATAGATATAGATATAGATATAGATATATATAGATATAGATATAGATATAGATATAGATATAGATATAGATATAGATATAGATATAGATATAGATATATATGTAGATCTAATCTAGTTAATGTCAATATCATGTAAATTCATATCTCTAATAATCGGTTAAGATTTTGCTCGTGCTCGTCACGACCTTTGCCCATCTCTATTACGAGACACGCGCACAAAAAAACGCTTAGCAGCCTCGGTGAGACGCAGATAAATCTGCAATTCTCTACAAAATCAAATGTTTTCAGTTCAACGAATTTCAAATGAGCCAAATAAACAAGCGAACTCGTCGTCGACGTCGTCGTTATTGTTGCCTGCCCCAGGGCAGGGCTGCGGCTATACAAATGTATCTTTAAGATACAGCAAACCGAAAATAACTCATTGTTTTGTTAGATTTGCATCTACTTATTTAGGCTCCGTGTTCCGGAGCAACATGTTTTGCTTGCGGATTACTTTTGCCATAGATTATGTGCGTGCGATAAGAAAACTACATATAAGTATATTTGAATGTCGAGCATTGTTCTTAGATATTGTATTTCAAAACTGAGCCGAGCTGTGTGAGTGTGTTTGTGTGTGTGCTGTGTAAAAACGCCCTCAAAGTTCTCGTTTTACTTTAATGTTTTCATAGTTCATTATGCGAGTTTAACACATTGCTGGCACACGTGTTGCACACGTTTGAGGGATTAAACACAGCCGGGATTTGGGCACCGTTCAGGCGCTGCCACAAAGGATTTGCAACTAACGGAAATATTAGCTACATTAAACCCAAAATGGGGAGCATCAGCTGATATTGCGCGCCATTTCAAATTAATTAGAGGCCGCATTGTTCCAAGCACTCGTCTCAGCTGTCTCTTTCCCTGCCCATGCTTAACTATGTGAGGCTGCAAACTCTCACATGTGCGCACTTTTCCCAGCTGTTCGCAGTCCTTGCGGCTGCAGCAGACACACATCCTGTCGCATCCTTTTTGGGCCCGCTTCGACATGCCATGACTTGCGGTTTCATATTTCACCTTAAAAGGCAATCAATGAACGCTCCCCACTCTTATTATGATTATATTTTTCTTCTCCTTCTGCATTCTTTACCCCTGGCTATGCAGTACAAACTATGCAGGACTGTAATTTCATACTTTGATTTCGACAGTATTGAGTTTTTATGAATGTAAACAGGTTGGCTCAACATAAAAAATAAAAGACATCGTAAATACATAAATATTTAATGGAGCTGACAGACTCAACAGTTGCTGGCCAAGTAGGCGTATACGCAATGTGTAAAACATTTGTTTGATCTCAAAGGCAACTCGGTGTGGGTTATTAATGCATAATTATACTATATTTATAATTTGTGTCGACATGCGTGACGCATTGAAGAAGATAGAATTGAATTGATATTAAAAGACATTATTGGCAAAGGGCAACGAGCATAGAAGCGACCACCTGGTCTGTTATACGGTCAATTTATGCCAGTTAAAATAAAAATATGCAAGGTTTGCCAAAGTTGAACCATTTTTAAAATAATTTAATGTGTTACGGACATCTCTCCAAGAAAATACAAATGAAAATATTAATATATATATATAACCTTTAGAAATATTTCTGTGGTATTTGTTAAACATAAATAAAATCTGCTTACCCCAAAACTTATCTAGAGTGTCACATTTAAGGGTAACAAAATGCCAACCCTTATTCAATTAGAACTCATATTCCAGTTTAAATATAATCAAGAAACATGGCCATAAAACCATAAAAAATAACAACACTAATGTCAACGTACGACACAAATTATTCGAATGCTACTCAGACTATTCATTCGGTCACAAATTATGACTAATCGCCGTTTCAGGGTGACCATATGGGACATTCCCGACGCACACACACACGCGTTCGCTGGTTAAGTCAATTAAAGCCAACTAATTGTTATGCACCCCCCAGAAATGGAATTAGAAATGTGGAACGCAGTTTCGAAGGTTACAGATATTTAAAAAGGAAATGAAAGTAGCTGCGCTTAATTAAAGTAAATGACTAATGCGAAATTTTCATTTTACCTGCGTTTTGATAATTTTCAACAATTTTCATTATTAGCCAAGCTAGCCCTTGGCTCTCTGCAGAGCCAGGTATACAATTCATTTAGCTCTCGCCACACAGCCGAATTATTTACAGTCCATCCATCAAAAATTGAACACAACAGAAGGAACAAAGGCGCCGAACTGGCAAAAATAAGCGAACATATGGCCAAATATTCAACAAACTGCAGCCAGATGAGGGTTGGCAAATGCATCTCTTAAATGATGTTGGCAAAATGTGAAATGGTAAACGAAACTGGATGATTGAAATGTGAACTGATCTTTGAGCATAGATTAGCATTTAAGCAGTTGACAAGCAATAGATGTAGGTTCAATAGAAAAAATGGTTAATTCTCAAAAAAGTGATGCTTTATAGACAAAAAAAATGGGTAATACGGGATATAAGTTCCGCAGAATAATACAGATTATTGCATACATTTTGTGTTGCGGGCTTTGCAAAACGAATTTTGGTATATAGAGATTATATACTTCTATTGAAATACAACAAATGTAAGTTATACTTAATGAGAACTCAATGCACCAAGCAACCATTATAATTATATCCCTAGTATTTGTAGGCTACGTATTCTTCTGATCTTCCAGTGGGAAGGATATCCCATTAAATCAGCCAGATAGGTTTCACTATGTTCCCTACATACTATATGCATAATCTTATCAACATCGGATCACTATACAGCTGCCATAGGAAGGATCGCTCGAAAAGTAGACTTTTATAAGGCAAAATATTCTGTTATCAAAGATATTCTTAGGAAACTCAGAGTATAAAAGCTTCGGTGTGCCGAATATATCTTAACTTTAATGTTTCTAACTATATTTTACCTTATTGACGAGCATAGGTGTTAAAATTCAGATTGATCAGCGCTTTCAAGTACCTATTTTATAAATAAATTGATCAGTAAAACAAAATAGACCCAAATCCCTGCATCAGCAAAAGCTCCCAGTACCGACTTTCTCTCATCTGTTATATCTCTTTTATATCATACATTTCACAACCATTTACAATGGAAACAGTCTATAAAAACTGCAGTAAATCAACAAATTTATTCCAGTTTAACCATTTGGTATTTATTCAAACGGCGAGTGCAATTTATGACAGCTGTCAGATGAGGCAGTGGCTTAATTTTTGGCAAATGTTGCCGTCTTTTAGCATAGAAATCAAGCCGAGCTAAGGCATTCAACTGTGAAACAATAAAAATAGCTAGTATTGTGCGCAAGAGTTGACAAATTTCACACGCACTCGCAAATGCCATAAAAACTGTATGAAATTGGGCTGGGCAATCAGGTTAGGGGAAGGTTACGTCCAAAGAAAAGACAAAGGCGAAATCGAGTCGCTGCCAAACAATAGACAGACAGCATTTGTCATAGATATCGCAGTGTTTTGTGGGGTGACAACCCTGGCGGCTATTGCATCTTTCACACGCTGGCAAAAAAAAAAAAAAAAAAAAAAAATGTTATGTAATTAATACAAACGTATTGTGGCAAAGAATGCGAAGATTTCAGTTTAGTTCGCATTCGATTGTCTCGCATTACATTTATTTACACGGAAATGTGTCGCATGTTTGCCAACTGTCTGACAGGATGTGCGAGAACTCTGGCTCGATGAAATCGATGTTGAAATTCAATTAAAAGGAAAAAAAAATACGCGCGCTTTTGTGCGGCAACTCTGGCGAAAAGAAAATATTTGTTTCAATCCGGTCGAGTGTCTTGAGTAAATAAATGCTTAACGGGCTGCCAGCTACTTGGGAGTGTTTAATGAGCCAAAATGAGGCAAAAGATGCCGAAAAGATCCACAAGCAAACAATTAGAAACTGGCTGACAGTTAGACAGTCAGACAAGGACCCCGAAACAGGACTCCGGCTGCGTTGTGGCATACGCTGCAACTCAAACTAAGTGGAAGAGCCGAAAGACAGCGCAAAATCAAATTGCCCTACGTCGCCAGACACCAATAACAAATTTGAGAGCTACGAAGTGTGTGTGCGTGTGTGCATACCCTGTGGGACCCTTTTGGGCTAACAGCGTAGCTATAGGCCAGACAAGGGAAGTATGTCATGATAATGTGCCTGCCTTTTTCATGCATGCAGCATACATTAAAGGAAGAGAAACTGTATGCAGGGTATGCCAAATACAACTTCTAGCCAGCAAGAAAAATAAAGAATCATGAAAATGCGTCTACTTTTTTCATGCATGCAGCATACGTGTTTCTGGCATTAGTTTAAAGGAGCAGAAACTGTATGCAGAATAGACAATAGACAAAATTTCCACGATAATCTTCCTGCTATTTTCATGCATGCAGCATACTTCTTTTCTTTTAGCATACAATTTCTAGGCAGCAAAAAACGAAAGGGTCATGAAAATGTGCCTGCCTTTTTCAGGCATCCAGCATACGTGTTTTTGTCAGCAGTTAAATAAAATTTCAAGCTAAAGAAAAACGAACTTATAAAAATCAAAGAAAATGCCTGATGCATGCCTAGTTTAGCTCTCTTAAAGCGCATTTTTCAGCTGCCATGGCTGTGTGATCTTCATGTCATTATTTTTCCTGCTGGGTCTTCTAGGCATCGGGTCCAGTTTTGGTGCCTCATCTTGTTGCCTGTGTAAACAACAGTTGCCATGCCGCTAAATCAGGCGTGTACAATTTCAGCATGCTGCATTTTATGCCACACATTTTGTTAATGCCTGCCCCTTCGGTGCTTCCTCAACTTCCACATCATCTCTTGGCTGGCCCCGATCTCGGGGTCCGTTTCGGGGCTGTCGCCCTCGTCGTTGCGACGCCGCATGAGTTTTTGGAAAGAAATTTCAAATGTTTGGCAGCAGCAGCAGCAGCAGATGTTTTTTTCATTTTCATTTATACGAAAATCGGCTTTTATCTTTAACCATTTCGTGCACTCAAAGGCTGGCGCTGATGCGATCTCTTGCGGCCCTTTATACGAGCATCTTGCCTGCTCGAACGGACGAGTTGTTGTTGTTCACCAAATTATGATAATGATAATACATATTGTGTGCCGTCAATCGGAATTGTTTGTCTGCGAGATCCTTTTGTGCAGTCCGCAGTCCTTTTCACACCAAGGCTCGAACCCGAACTTGTCTAATGAGCCCGGCGATGCCCGTCCATGCTGATGCCAAGCCTTCGATAAGGGACCTGGGCTAGAGAAATTCGGGGCGCGTCTGATTTGTCATACAAATTATAGACCAGCTCTTGGGAATAGCATGGAAAATTTTGCTGGAGAAGGCGTTGCCCCAAATGCAGGTTCCACTTGCAAATGCACTCAAATTATATTCGATGCGGGGGCTGCAACGAATCAAGCTGAATCCCAAAGCATTTGACAGTTGAAGCTCGAAATGGAACATTTGCCGGGCAACATTTAAAACATTTACACGCCACAATTAGGCTAAACAAATTCGGAGTGAATGCAGCTGAAAAATGGAAAGGGAAATGTAACGCATTGCAGTTCCGGTTGAGAGCGGAAGGAAACGCGTGCCGTACGCGTGTGAGACGAACCGAATCAATGGGAAGAAGCCAATGCGATGTGTGTGTGTGTGAGTGTGTGTGTGTGTGTGTGTGTGATATGGCAGAGCGTGAAAGCAGCTGATAGAGCATGGCCACATATCATATGATAGAACCCAGCTGCAATGAAATTTGAGTGGAGTTGGCAAAAAAAAAACTAAATACCAAACAGCTGTGTCCTGCATGGACCTGGCCAATTTGCATGCAAAAATGCAGCTGAGCTAATTAAATTTGCTTTTCCTGGCAGCAATTTTTTTTTTTTTTGTTGCTGGTATTTTCACTGGCATTTGTCAGCTGCAATTTGGCGACTTTTTGTTGACACTTCCGCTTCCTGATGCAATTTAGCTGTAACCCAATGCTGTCAAAAGGACCCTACAAACATCCTTGTTAGCCATGGGTGTTCCCTCTCCCTCTCTGTCTCTCACGCTCTCTCTCTAGCTTTGTCAAATAATTGGCATTGCCTTTTAGCTATGGTCATGTCAACGTGGCCCACCCGCCTGGACAACATCCTTCGCCTCCTGGCGGCATATTGAAATTTGTTCAAGGTAAACTCAATTTGAACGGACTGCCGCTAGTTGTGACAAAAGGCGTCGGCGTCTGTTTACTTTAATGAGCAAATACTGTACACTAAAGTAGCATGACAAATTCCACATACAGAGAGCGAAAGAGACAGACACCTGAAAGTCAGCCAAATGTATCTCAGATGCAGTCGCAACTTTAGCTGAGCTCGTCTTGCAAAATTTTCAGCTTAAAAGCAACAGCTGCTGGAATACAATTCCAGATTAACATATGGAATTTGATGTGCTTGGTACGTGCCTTGTGTGCTGAGCCCTAAAAGAATGCTGCTTCAATAAAATTTATTCAGCATCATTTAATGATAACTAACTATTCAAGTTGTGTTACAAAAGTATCTTTTATTCAAGCGTGTGCTAGCTTTTGTTTAAGAAAGTATATTATTTAAAAACTTATTATGTATATGAGAACCATAAATGAAAATCTTAACTTTCTTCTTTTGATATCTCTACACAAGACATCTGATCTGCAGCTTTTCGCTGCAAAAACTATAATCTTTATTCAAACAGATCTTAAAATCAAAAAATTAAATCTTTATTCAAACAGATCTGCAAATCAAATCAAAATTGATCAATGTTACGATTTGAACTTCAGGGTAACTTCCTGCCTTGAAATCCGGCTTTTGATTCTGGCTTTTCTCGGCGGTTCGAGTCTTAGTTATGTTCCTTTATTTTTGTTTGGCATAAAGTTCGCTTCATATTAGAAATTAAAGTTTTTGTTCATTTAGATCTTGACTTTAGTTTTTTACAAACTTCGTAAGTCTATACTTTTAAATACTATGTACCTTGAAATGCTATAGACCAAGAATTCTTTAAGTGTTCAATCAATTCTCATTGGCAAATGTTTATACAAAACACTTAAAGTAAACTAAATCATGGATATTTGTTTCAGTTTGTTTTTTCATTTGAATTTTTCATACCATTATTTCAGCAAAATTTCAATTTTCACCAAAAATTCTGTTCTGCCTGTTTGGAAAAACACAACAAATGCTTTGTGATATTCTTGGTATCAGCTTATTCTAGCAGCTAATTAATCAGTCAGCAACATGTGCAAAGTATCTTGGCAATTATAGATTGAAACAATTTTCCCTGCCTCAACTAAGCTTTTAATTACACATATTAATTACACTGACCTTGCACACTCACACACACACACACTTTGATGGCTAAATAAAAAACAAGTTCATTGTGGTTTGCCCTTAGCTATCAAAAGGGGCCTAATCTAATATGGAATATGTAACCCACACAAATACGCATTTCTCGAAAACAACAAGAAATTAAATTCCCAATCTTATTAATGGCATTTACAGCGCACGCTGCGCACAGTTTGCGCCAAGTTCAGCTCCAAAAAATCATATTGAGCTTGAGTTTTTTATGACTCAAAGCGGACAAACAGATAAATATACAAATACAGATACAGATACATTCAACAGATACAGCTAGAGACCTGGTACAAGCCGCTAGCCCGGCACAAGCTAATGAAAAATCAATTTGATGCTAATGCAATGCAGGCGGGGGCGCTGCTGGGTTATGAGGCGGTTGCGGGGCTGGGGGACGTTAGCGTTGTTTGAATTGTTTTTTTTTTCTTTTCTTCGAGACGATCCAACAGATACGACAACTGTGCAAGATCAAAAGGCATCAGAGGAAAATAGTATTCAACATTTTTTTTAGCAGCATCATAAAAATGTACATAGATTTTGTTGTTGTTATTATTTTAGGTTTGCCCAAATAGCTCGAGTGGCCCTTTTTACTATACACACACACACACACACACACTCACGTGTTGTGTTGTGCCTCGCAGCAATAAACAAACAAATGGCAACAAAATAAACAAATTGACGCAGTCACAATTACCCGCGCTAACTCTTTGACGTGCTGGCCAAGATGGCAAGATAAACACCAGGCCTGATAGATACATATTTTGTATAGATAAAGATAGATATATTCTTACGTTTTATCACAAGCCGTTGACCAAGGGACGGCAAATGGGCGTAGTGCTTGAGGCTGAGTAGAAATAGAAGCTGAGCAAACATTGAAAACAAGTCAGTCGGAACTAAGCAGGCTTGCTCAACCAAAAGATACCCAATGCAAATGATAAAATATATCACAAATTATATAGATTATCGCTTTGTTATCGCCCCAGCGACAGTTTGACGACAGCGCAGCATTAAGAAGTGAAACACTTATAGCATTTGTTGTTAATGGACTCAAAATCATTTTTCAGTATCGCAAAAGTATCTCCCTGGCGATACTAATACCTATTTTACAGGTTAGGATTTTATCAAGACTTTAATTTCTTTTTTAAATTTTTAATACTAATCAAATATAGAATATATGAATTATCTGCCCATTCTCTGGTTTATCATGCTCACTTATACAACTTCAAGGTTTACAGGGTATGCACAAATTAACGCTGACTGCCAACGAGTTATTTGTGTAGCTGCACTTAAGCACAAGAAGCATGCGTATCTCACGGATGCGTTCGAGTATCTTTTTTTTTTTTTTGTTTGATTTGGCTAAATGCAATGCTAATGACAGCTACTGCTACTCGTCTTTGATATTCAACTGGCTAATCAAGCAGCTAATAATACGATTTGTGCCAATTACAAAAACAGGCAGCGATTGTTGATTGTTGCCTTTGTCGACGATTTACATAAATTTGCATGTCAATTTGAATTTCTGACTGCACGAATGAAGTTCAGCTGACAAACACGGCACGGAAATGCAAATTCCACAACGTTTGCGTTTGTTAAGTAACTTTTTTTTTGCTTTGCTTTTTTGGGCACTAGCGGAAACATTTTGACCGGAAATCGTAGAACATTTGATAACAAGTTTGAGAAATACAAAGCAAAAAAAAAAAAAAAAACCAACTCGATAAAGTTGCCTCAAATTTCCGCTATCAAAACGAAATGTTTGTGGTCTGGCTCGTAATATGATAAGTAAAAATGCCAGCTCATGTGGCAGCCGCATCATGAGATAGACAGGTACAACTTATCCAACTCCAAGTGTTGCATGCAACGTGACCACAACAAAAAAACAAAACACAAAAAATACAAGAAATGCCATGAGACAGCAACTTAAGTACCACATGCAACGGACCTGGGCTTAGTGTTGAGGAGTCCACCAAACGAAACGGCCAACCAACTAACCATCCATCAACTTGGCCATGGCCGAAACGTGTTGAGCGCTGGCCGCAGCGAAAAATTGAAAAGCATCTAATTGGTAATTATGAGCTGAGCGCGTGCTTGTCCAAAAAAAAAAAAATAAAAAAAAAAAAAACAGAACACAACATGCAGACAACATACACGAAAAAAATACAAAAAATTAAATGAAAAATAAAATACATGAATAAAATTGCTCGACCCAAAAGATACCACAATCTTCCCTGCTAAAGCTACTATTTAAATATATTTTTACTTTCTGTTAACTAAACTAATTAGCTGCAATTATTAAATAGCTTTTAAGCACGGCCCCCATCTAGCCACATACCAAATTTTGGTACCCCAGCTCTTATAGATTCTGAGATCAACTAGACATCCGTAGTCGGGATACTATTCTATATGCCATATACCATATACCAAATTTCAGCTCCCCAGCTGTTTTAGATCCTGAGCTTAACTAGACTCTAGATTATAATTAGGAATAAATACACTACTCGCTATGTTATATATATGTACATCCACATACCAAATTTTGGTACTCCAGATATAGATCCTGAGATTAACTAGACTATATTCAGATTCGAATATATATAAACATACCAAACCTTAGTACTCTTAGTCTGGAATAAGTACACTTCTTGATATGTAATATATATATATTTTGGTACCGCAGGTTTTATAGATCCTGAGATTAACTAGACTCCTAGCTGCTGTTATTTTATAGCCTTAAAGTAAGGCTCAATCAAGCCATAATCAGGAATATCTACCCTACTCTACATGCAATATATCTTATTTTAATCTAGCACAACTCGAAGCTACCCTTTGCTGCCCCTTCACGCTTACAGGGTATAGAAAGGGTCGCTCCTAAAGGGTTCGGGTCAGTCCTCATCATTGCGTCTGGCGACTCGGCCTCAAGTCGCGGCTAATTTGCGCAAGTGTATGGTATCTTATGATTAAGCAGCATTTTGTCTGCAGGGGCTATTGCCAAAAAAAAAAAAAAAACAAGGAAAGAGGCATAAAACTTGAAATTATATGGCAGACATATGCGTGTCTGTACAGATTGGTAATTGTCTAAAATGTGCAGACGCCGTGACTTTGATATTGACTGAAATTCGCTTTTGCTTTTGCTTTTTGAAGTTGGAGTGGCGCTCATCTGCCGGAGTGCTCCGATACAAGAGTTATTAGCCTAATAGCCATTAAGCTAATAAGGCTCAATTTCAGCTGAGATGCGTCTTAAATCAACAATTCAAAGCCCTGGCTTTGTTTGTGTACTCTTAACGGCCCCCTCTTTAGGAGGGGACTTGAAAGTAACTAAAATAATGGCAAATATTTGTGTTATCCGCTTTTCTAAAGTGCCACTCGAATTGCAGCAGAAAGCACTGCAAATCCACAACAAGTTGAGGCCAAGATTGAAGAGTACCATCAGGATAACAGATACAAATCCTTGTTTTTTGTTCTACGTTGCATTTTAATTAAATGCCTCAAAGGCAGCTCACAATACGCAAAAGATAAAATTGCAAGTAAACTGGAGGACAGCAAAATAAAAAAAAAAATAAAATAAAATAAAAATAATTTCTATTATAAAGAGCAGATTTCATTGAAACTGTTCTGCAGTAAAATAATAATATTTCACCCTCGCCAAAAAAAAAAAAAGATAGAAAAGAAGAAAACAAAATTTAATGCGGCATTCACACACAAATGTGTTTTGTGTGTGTGTATCTGTATCTTGCAGATAGATTTTTGTTGCACACTGGGATTTTGTGGTGTTTATTTGGAGAGCCGGGCTCGTCCCTTTCTGGCCACAGTACTTGTTTGGCTTCATTTTTATGTTTTCTTCTTTTCGTTCAAAATGAGTTTCCATGGCTGAAGGTAACCAGCAGAGCGGCAGGGGCAGCGGCAGGGATGTGGCATATGCGGGCCCAAACAGGGGCGCTCTAACACACTTAGGCAAAATGTTTACATGTGACGAATATACGCTTGATGTTCTTTTAGTAAAAGTGTGAAAAGATGAGCATAGGAGCGACTGCAGCTGACTTAAGAACGAACGCATTTACCATCACAAAGGCGCCCAAAGTTACAAATGCGCTCCTGTTAGACAGCCCTTCAGAGAGCGACGTAAACAACAAACGTGCCTGCGAGCATTGAAAACAGAGAGAGCGGCAGAGAGAGAGAAAGAGAGATAGCAAACGCACGAATTGGAGTCCAAAAACTTGTCGAGCATCTTGGCAACAAGAGTGAGGGTGAAGGCGAGGGTGTTTCTTGCTAGTGTTGGTGCGTGAGCGCGATGCGCTGGCGTTGTTCTTGTTGTTGTTGCTGTTCGGACTGCAGCAGCAGTGACGTCGTCAATGAGACGCAGCGCACGAAGTTCGAGTTGTTGGTGGTTGTTTTTGTCAGAGAGCTATTAACGACGTCGACGTCGTCACGAACAAGGCGGGAGAGAGAGAGAAATGGAGAGCGAGCAAGTAAAGTTGAAAAACCAGAAGCCGTAGTAAACACAACAAACGCATCAACAATACAAATCAGTTTTTGGCGGTACGCGCACCGAGACGGTTCATTTACGCAGCGGTAAAAGCAAACACGTTCACTGCAAGAAATAAGCTGACTGCTGCGAAACTCGTGTGCGTAAAATTTGGCGCTTCAAGCGAAAGTCGAGCTAACCAAGTAGAAAAAATCTCTATAACAAGTTATTTGTGGAAAATACAAATAAGAAAATGAATTAAGCTGTGGGCTAAAAACCACTGTTAGGGACATTCAGGGAAATAATAGTGATTAACAGCGAAAGAAGTGATTTGGTGTTTGTTGAGTGATGGCTGCCACGCCTACAATTGTGTTTGAAAACGGCACCATGCTGGGCGCCATGAGCGAACAGAGGAAACTACAGCCGCCTCCCATGTCCAGCACGTCCAACACATTTGTCATACCGGAAATTGTGATTAGCGGCAGCCACAGCAGCAACAGCCTCCATCGCAGTCGCCCTGACATTGATGCAGCCCATCCGAATGCCAATGAGGAAATGGCCGCCGAATGCACTGCGCTGCTGGAGCAGCAGCATCAACAGCAGCAGCAGCTGCAGGGCGCCGAGGAGGACACCGAATTTGAGCAGTTCATATTGAATCGCACCACATCCGAGAGCAACATGCTCGAGTCGAGCATTTACAGTGAGCTGCAGTTCACGTCCACCACCGCCGGCATGGCCTCCAGCGCACCGCCGTCCGCGACGCTCAATACGAGCGCCTGCTCCCGCTCCGAGTCGCGGCAGAGCAAGCGCACGCGCCGCAAATCCCACAGCAAGAGCAACAAGAGCAAATGCAGCAACAATGCGGCAGTTGCAGCTACTGGCGCTGGCGTCGCAGTTGCAGCAAATGGTGCGCCACCTGTTGGCAGCTATCCGCCGCAATATACGGCCATCTTTCTGGATCATCATCTCAATCATCATCATCATGCCGCAGCGGCGGCCGCCAATGCCATGGCCAATGCGGCGGCCACATCGCCGTTCCTCAACGCGAATCCGGAGAGCGCCGCCAACTATTTGCAATATCATCAGTACTATCAGCAGCGGCCCATGGGCATGGCTCATCCGCATCTGCGCAGGTAAATATATATATACATATAAACGCGTCATAAAAACTGACATAAAAACCGACGCTAAAATGACAGCAGTAGCCAAAGGGCAGACGCACAAATCGTTCAGGAAGTGGCCATTAAAAATGGCTACTGTCTGGCGCTGAACAACAGGCACAGTAGCTACTCCACTGACGGCCAGCTAAAGTCGCTGTCGCGTCTCAGTGAAACCGAAAGTTTGACAGACGCATTTAAAATTATAATTGGCATGCTGCCGCGGCGGGGCTCTGCTGCTGCTCCTCCTCCTTTTGCACCAGAAATAAAAAACTTTATCATTCAACAAAAATCATGTCACGCACAAGAAGAGAAGCAGCAGCAGCCACATTCAAATGCTCTGCCATGCCCCCTATTCAAGAAAACTGGAGCAGAGATTTGGCTGAGACCTACTACAAGGGCAGCCACACACTCGCACACACACTCTAGACTCTACGCTTTATGCCTTATTGGGCAGATTAACTGACATTGATATGCGCACGAGAGGAATTCCATAAAGCTAAAGATACGACCAGACGCTTGTACTTGCCTCTTGTCGAGGGGGGCACAACTGCTGCTGTTTAACATGTCACATGTAAGGCCTCGGCGATTATCACAAAAGCTGTATGTGCTTATACGCTGTAGCAAGGGGTCCAGCAATGGGGTATATTGCTTATGCACGCTTGGGAATGTGTGAAAATAGTTAATACACAGCTGAAATACCTGATAACTAATTAAACTCCGATCGGTTACTAATTATCAATATTTCCGATAGTATGTTAACTACAATCGATAATCGGCAATTGATTAGGTTAATTCTCTATTAAGGTATCAATGGATAAGCAATATTCAGTTTGATTCCCCCATAGTTTATCGACAATCGGCAAAACATAGTATCGATAGTTATCGGTTATTAATTTATCGTTAAAAATCGATATGATGCCTTCAATAGTATTTTAAACTTTTAACTTCAATCGAGAATCGACTATGTTAATTTGATTGTGTTATATTTGGGAATAAATCGATAATCGACTATTCATGTTATCGATTAGTCACTTTCCGTCAGTATCGTTTTTCTAAAATCGATATAATCGATAACAATCTACACGAATTTGTATCGTTAATTGATTTTGCAGTGTCGATTATTTTATGCATTGATCACAATCGACTAATCATATTATCGACTACCTAAACAAAGTGTAACTATCGATAGAATTTATCGATGACACTAGCAGACACTTCGTTAAAGAAATTTAAGTTAATTAAATTTTATTTAAATTAACAACAAGTCAACTCTATTTTTCTCACAAATCTTACCAATTTTTGAGCATATGCAGGGTATCCCAGTAGCCTACTATATAAACACTAAACTCATCAATTCGTGGAATTTGGTGCTAGAAACATTAAAATTAATAGTGGCGCATAAATTTTGTCAGCCCAACAGAACATGGGACATGTCCAAAAAGTGCATTTGATTAATTATCATAGTTATATCTCCCCACATGTATTTTAAGGCAAGTTTTAGCTAAAAATAATACCAAAAAAAAGATCTGTATATATATAAAAAAAAAATATTAATTAAAATAAATGACGTGATTAATGAAGTAGAGCAACAAAAGCAACAGAAGCACATCAAGCACAACTTTGTTAAAGTTTGTAAGTTTCACAATTAGCTGCGCCCAAGCCCACAACAACAACTAACTGTGATGGACACCTGCATTAGGCCCCTTTGATGGGTCAAGGAAAACGTATCGAATCCAATTAAAACACTTAGGAAATAAATATATATAGACAAAGAGAAATAAAACTGACACGAGACACTAGAGAAAGAAGGAAAAAAAACTGATAGACAGCAAATTAGAAGCACTAACGAGATGCCAAGGCGACTGATAAGGCCAGCTATGGAAATATTATGGCATATTCCGAAGAGACCCCAAAGATCATAAAAACAGAAAAATTATGACGCGTACACAGGGCACAATTCAAATATTTGCTGTCAGAAATGCATTTGATAGCGTTCAAAATAATAACAAATGGACGTGAACGACTGGCAGATACCTTAGAAGGAGTTTTTTTTTGTGGTTGGGAGATTTCTAATATGAATATGATGATATATAAGAAAATATAAAAAAATATATATGTGAAAGTGAACGACTGGCAGATACCTTAGAAAGCGTTTTAAATATATATAGCTGAGGGTCTCTTATGAATAAATATATACAAAGGGATATATAAAAATATATATGCCAATATGTAACTGATAAATATGTAAATATAAATAGTTGAGTCTCGTGAATAAATATATATAAAGAAATATATGAATAAATATATATAAAGAAATAAATGAAGAAAACAAAATTTTGATGAAATCCTAAAATGTTACTACTATTATAAGGATTATATGAGTTCTTATGCAGATCGAATTATATATCTAACAACTAGATAGGATTACATAATTACAGCTCAACTTTATCATCACTCATTATCACTTTAAAAGGCACAGGGTATAAAAATAAATATAAAAAAAATAGTACACTAAATGGCACTCGAGAGTTAATTGAAACAATTGTTTGTTGTTGCTTGTGGCTGCCTGTCTGTCATATCAGAAAATATCAATTTCCAATATGAAACAAACATTGCAACAAGTTCAAATCAAACACAATCCATAGAAAAAGATGGCCTGGAAAAAAAGAGAAGACTTGAAAAATGCCTAAACAAATCAAAAGAGAGTTCAATATAATTTGACAATCTATTTGACAAGGTGATGTGCGTCTTTGTGTTGTGTGTGTGTTGTGTGTTGTGTGTGTGTGTGTGTGTGTGTGTGTGTGTGTGTGTGTGTGTGTGTGTGTGTGTGTGTGTGTGTGTGTGTGTGTGTGTGTGTGTGTGTGTGTGTGTGTGTGTGTGTGTGTGTGTGTGTGTGTGTGTGTGTGTGTGTGTGTGTGTGTGTGTGTGTGTGTGTGTGTGTGTGTGTGTGTGTGTGTGTATGTGTGTTGTGCACACAAAATCGATACTCTGTAACGCTCGAGTGCACAACGCATAAGGCAGAGAATTGGGCCTAGAGTTCGAGTCGAATTTTAGTGCCGTGCCACGAATACTTCATCGGTTCCTTGAACTCACCTTTCAGTGCGGCATTCTTCACGCTGTCATTTGACACCGCACAGAAAGCGAGAGAGAGAGAGATGGGGAGAACGAGAGGAAGTCTCATCAATAGTCAGTTTGGGTTTCAGTTTTTTTTTTTTTTTTTTGTGTGGTTGCTTTCGCTCGTCTCTGTCCTCCTGTTGGGGCACTTAACTAGCTGTCTCAACCGCAGGCGAGTCCTCTTATAATCTTGTGTCCTCGCATGTCCTGAATGAGAGAACTTGCCTCATTCACACAGCGAGCGAGTATCATATAACTGCGTCTTTAATCTGTGCCACGCACACACACACACAAGCACACGCAGTACTCATCAGCCCATAAAATACTCATTACTCTTCGGTCGGTTTATATATATTTTTAGAAACTTGAAGATGATTTTCAAAACTCGCCCCTTTTTGAATGGCCTTTGGCGTTTATTGATAATAAATGCTGTTACCTTCGAGCGTTTTGTCAGCAACCCCAAATCCAATCTACGCCGGACCCAGCCCAAAAGCCGTGCACACTTTAGAGCCAAATTGAATTTGGCTTGGCATATTTTATCAGACAGATGCAGACATGAGGGCCAGCAAAAAGTTGACTTTCAAATTTTGAAAAAAATATGCGGAAGAACAAGTTTCTTTGCACTGACGAAGTTTCGATACTCTTTAAAGGCATAGTTTGGAAATGTTTTCACATAAATCGTGTAACTTTTATGGGATTAGTCAATCTCTGATATTTGTATTCGAATTGAATAAAGGAAAGTTTTTTTGGGGCTGACGAAGCTTAGATACCCTTGAAAGATATATTTGAGAAATATTTTTACATACTTCATATAACTTCTGAAGGATTGGTCGAACAGATATTTGTATTCGAATCGTATATAAGTATATTCGTAAGAAGTTTGGATTGTCAAAGCTTAGATACCCTTTAAAGAAATAGTTCGAATTGTATATGTGTCTGCGGATCGTATTTGTATATTCGGATTGTACAACTATAAAGATGATATATATAATAATAAAATATTTATATTTATTGGAAACTTTTTAAGCTTTTAATAGCTGAAAATAGAAAAGTTTTTACATATGTCATATAACTTCTCTAGGATTGATACCGATCAGGAATATATATAAACTGAACAATAATATATAAATACACTCATCAAAAATCTATATACTAAACATCGAAGATATTTTCAATGTGTTGCATATTCAATGCAATTATGTTGATACGATAAGTGTTTTAAAAGGATCATAGGCCAGTCACCTTCAGACTATTACAAATAATATTTCTCAAGTGTTTAGCCTTGAGGGTTGCTAAACAAATTTTCTACACACTGACAAGACCTTTGCACACCCTTACGCCAGACACAGCACAACCAACACATTCACAGCTCAACAGTTTGGGGCTTTACAAAAAAAAAAAAAATATCTAATGATATGTTTTATATTTATAGATAGCTGAAAATCCATTAGTTGTAGTACAGTTACGTCTAAAGCTGAGCTTAAGTGCAGCCAAATGTGGGCAGAAGGGAGAAGCGAACACAAAGAAGCGCTGCCTCCTAAAAAGTATATACATGTATATGAAGACCCTGTTTAATGATAGGCTGGGCAGCTTAGGCGGCATCAGGCTCATCATCATTTTTCTTCTTCTTGGACACGTGAGGGGTCCCCCTTCCCCCTGCTCAGAAAAGAAAACAGTAGCCTCCGCACAAGTGGGACCCGTGCTATGCACAACGGACTGAGCCGTAGGCCCAGTTAAGCCGTAAACAATAGCTGAGTGCGGGGCGATTTATGGCCTAAGCCGCTTAACTTTAGGTTTCTTGCAGCTGCCAGAAGCTAGATCTAAGCTCTAAATTTATGCCTAATAATTCTAATTGACTTTTAATCATACTTTTTAGCCGTCATGTGAAATCGAGTTGACGCCCTTCTCACATGCACAGGCGGCGGCCAATTTCAAACGAGAATTTCGGCACTTTTTAATTTATTTTTTTAAGTGTGTTTCAAGTACATTTACATATTACGTGTACGCGGGGTTACGCTCTTTCTTACTCCACCGACATGTACGCATTTCCTAATACACTTTATTCTGCTGTGGGTTTTTCCCTCTCTGTTTTATTTTGGCACCCAATTACGGCAGCTATTGTCTTTTCTTGGCGGCTTTTACACTAATGGCATTCTTAATTATGCCCTTCCCCGCCTTCGAAGCAGCTGTTGAGCTGTTTTGGCTACTTGAGCAAAGTCCGGGCTACGCATGCGCAATGTAAATGTTTAACTGTACGCACAAAACTGGCCAAAATAGAAAATGCTATTAGGGAAGTAATTATGCCTAATGACAGACAACTGTTGCTCGCATAGACCCGAACTGAAATTGGGTCAGCAAGTGGCTTAATGCGTTTCGTTCATTGCGGCTAATGACGCGGCAAAGAAAGTCCGTGTCTCGAGTCGAGTCGAGTCTCGCGTCTCTAGATCGCAGACAAAGGGGCAGGTAATTTGCAACGGAAGTCGCTGCCGAGATTGTTGTACGCAATCCCAACAACATCTACTCAAAATAATACCCTACGACATCAGGCTTAAATGGGGGCAGAACGCGACGTTTAGCTACCTCTTGCTTAAAATGCGGCACATCAACATCAAAAAACTAAGACAATTGCTTTATAATTGCTTTATTTCATACATTTCACATGCATTCCACTGGCCAACATTCTGAATGATGAAATGTGTTTCTTCTGCTGGCCTGCATTCCACTGGTTAACATTCCGAATGATAAGTATGCTATTGGCAAACAGAAATATATTTAAAAATATATTAATACATTCTATCAGCAAGCATTTAAAGCAATGAACATCATTTCAGTCATTCGTATGTTAATCGCATTCTACTAAAAACTAAACTAAAGCTATATATTTAATTTTATATATCTGTAATAAAGGCATTCAGCTATTAAATATGCAATTTGATCTATTAGATAATAATCAAATTGAGTTATCGATAGATGCGTTAACGAATTGATCGTTGATTAAATTCGATATTTAGTTGTAGCCAGAATGTATTCCCAACCAATACACAACATATCCCAGCACATTTATAGCTATTTTACGTGCATGATGGAAGAGATAGTGTCGCATCGGCTGCCTCATGTTGCACGTTCAGGTATCTGGAGAAGTATCTTCAGTTGGTCGCTGCTGCCCCATTTCAATTTCAATGCGCGCTGATTGAGCTCAAGAGCCCGAAAACCGAAACTGAAACCGAGGCAAGGCGAGAAATGTTTACGAGCCGGCGAGAGTGCTGCAAACATTTTCGAATAACAATAAACGTTATTCTCGCTGCCGCACACACACAAAAGCTCATAAATTAGCCGAGTGTGTGTGAGCGAGTGTGTGTCTGAAGGGTGTCATTAAAAATGGTGGCACTGTCAAAGGGACTGAAAACTCAAACACATAATTCACAAGTGCTGCAGACTGCAGCGTGTGCCCGGGGCAAACAAATATTGTGTCTAAGTATCTTTTTCCTACCAAATGTATCTTCGTATCTGTTGGATGCGCTTCGCATCATTAGCTGCGCTCGCAGTAATAGATCCAACTGACAAATGATCAAGCAAATCAGTTAGCCAAGATTATACAACTTTTGTAAGCTGTCCGTTAAAGTATCTGAATCGATAAAAAAAAAAACAAAGATACAAATGCTTCTGAAAGCTTTTGAAATGCGAGAAATGTACAAAACAAAAATGCGTACGTGTTGCAAATTGTAAACGAAGTTCTTGACTGAATTATGCGCTTTACAGGTTAATAAATTTGATGACATGAGAAACGCGATGAATGTCCATCAATTTGATGTATGTCAGATTTTTAACATGCTCAAAATGTCATGTCATGTGTGGCAATATTAAAATATTTATAGCACATGCATGTACATATATTTCTATATAGATTTTTTTTCTTTTTATTAACTTTAACAAGTTTACATTTGCACTCGTAGAGCAAAGGGCTGCGCCGCTTTGATATTATATGGCAAATTGATGGGTCTCTTCACGCCCCAATTACATGCTGCCAGTTTTTTTTTTTATAGTTATTTCTGTTCTGTTTTTCTAGGGGTTTCATTACATTGTTTATGCCCCAGCAGAGCGTGTTTGTATTTTATGACAGCAACTATAACAAATGAGATGAAACTCCGCAGCTAGCCTATGCGAACTGCCAATTCGCTGTAGCCAGCCCGATGAAATTTCATACAGTTGTTTCTTTTAGCAATAGCAATAGAAAAGTAACAAAAGTCAGCTAAATCGAATGACTTTATTACACAGAAAATGTTGTTCCATATGCCGCAGGCAAACTCGGAACAACATTTTCGTGCTAAGAAACACGACATTGTTTTTATTATAGATATTTTCGTCAGAGTTATTTATAATCAATCAGGTTTTTTTTAAATAAAATTCTATAGTAAGCTATAGCTGTCATGTAAATAAACGATCAAAAAGTATGTCTAAGACTTAGATTTTAATATTGTAGAAGACTTGAAAATTGAGAGCTTATTAATTAAGATACGATTTTGGAATATGGGATTAATATATTGATGTGTTTATTTTAGAAAAGAAAACTTCTCTTCTTTATAAAACAAATTACAGGAAACATTGTTTTGATATCTTGATAAATAAAAAGTTACCCATATTAAAACCCACTTTCGACCGATAAATCCTATGACAGCTATATGATATAGTGCTTCGATCCGGCCTGTGCTTAATTTCAAGACTATATCTTGAAAGCTAAGAGACTAGTTCGCATGGAAACAGACAGGCAGACAGACGGACATAGCTATATATGCTTGACGCTGATCTGGAATATATATACTTTATGCGTTCGGTTGATGTCGCCTTCTGTGCATTTAACATTTCATGACATAGTTATAAATCCCTCTATATAAATAACGTGTTTACTCCAGTAGCTAACATAGCCGCAACATTTTACAGGGCATTCAAAGTTTCCCATTGCCTAATTAACTGTTTAGTTTTCCTTGTTTTTTTATACATTTTTCTGTGGGTTCCATTCTATGCTTTTTTTTTTTTAGATTTTCGATGACAAATTGCAGACAATTGAGTGTGACGTCTCTCGTCTCGGAATTAGTTTTGGGAGTTGATTGGGGCAGCCAATTCTCGCCGCCGCCCGCAGCTGTTTGGCGTTTGTATTTAAATGAAATCTCAAGCGCCCAACTCCTTTCCGTTCTGTGTGTATATGTACAAATATTTTTTAGGGCTTTTCAAACGATTTCCTTTAATTTTTATGGCTTACCGCTTCCTTTTTTGGCCGTCTGGCCCTCAGTTGATTTATGCGCATATTTGGTTTTACGATGCAACTAAAATTTATTTTCACACCTTGAAAGCTGCAGGTTTCATAGTTTTATCGTGTTTTAATATTTCAAACAGCAATAAAAAACTAAACATTTGATACCGAATTTATGGCTCTGCAAATGTAACATGTACACGAAAATAAATTAAACCTGGTAGGGGTATGCAATACCTGCAGCAAGTCGCTTTTGTTTGAGGCACAGCAAAAAAAAAAACGTCCCAACAAGATACAAAATGATAAAAACTAAGATACAAAGAAAACAGATGAGGAAAAAGACAAAAGCAAACAGCAAATCAAATGAGAAACAGCTGCCAAGATAGTTCTAAAAATCAAATGGACCACGCACACGCACAGCGAGCGGTATGCCAGGATCGGAACCCGGCCAGGACCAGGCAGGTGCAATGTGTCAGACCAAAGATTTTTTCCAAAATTTATGCAGGCACAAACTGGACAACAACAAATGTGCATGTGTGCGTGTGTGTGTGTGTTCCAAATCATAGATTTGAGGGCCAGACAAAGGGCAGCAGTGACAAGGGTGTGAGAGAAGGAGAAGTGCACACAGTTAGGGGATAAGTGCAAAGGACGCGTTGACGCTGCGTAACATGTGGTAGACAAAAGGATCCGCTCTTCCTATGATGTAATGTGAACCAAAGAAAACTAGACCCCGGCTACCTGGGCAACTGAACTCAGGTAGCAGCAGTCAAGAAAGCCTGAACGAACACTGAGCGAAAGGAAGTTTGTCAAATCGAAAAGTTATTCAAATCGGGAATGCTCGACTAGGGTATACCCTGAACCTTCTACCAACACCAAATGCAGCAATGAAAGATACTTCATCTGTATAAGGTATTCTATAAAGGGTACATATCAAGTTTGTTTTCTCTAGGTCTGAAAACCTAAGACATTTGATCAAGATTTCGATATCGGTTTTTATCGATTGCTTGGTAACAGGGCAAGTTATCGATTATTGATTATAGGAGAGCATAGTCAAGCCTCTAGCTCTTATGAGTTCTGAGATCGTTGAGTTCACAGTCAGACTAAGAAAATATACTCTTATCAAGAATATATATACTTTATGGGTTTGGAGATGCTTCCTTCCTGTTACAAACATTATACATTATTACCCTTTTTACAGGGTATACATTATATATTGCCAATTTTTGATCGCTTTAAGTTATTTTCAAAGGTCATAAGAAAGTCCACATCTAACTCTGGCCTGGCATTTAAGCCCAAATCCTTGTCCGCCAAGGAGGCCAAGACAAGGCTATCTTAATACTAAAATTTGTATATTATTTTATAAATATTTTACAGTGTGCTCGAGATATCAAATTTAATACCCTAAACTGACCCCGCTGTGACCACGATATATTTTTTATAACTATTTTATAAGTTTTTCCAATTATAAATTTAAATTGACAAAATCCCAAGTCGAGCGCTTTAATGCCCTTTCAACTAAGACAAACTGTCTGCTGCTGCCACAAAATGTTTGCATCCAATAACTGAAATATCTGCCCAATTTTTTCGCACAGTGTATGCTCATGAATTGCCATTTTCTTGCACTTACAGAACGCTCCTGGACGTGGCTGTACCGCTGGCCGGTGGCAGCGGCGATGTTGCCAGCCCTTTGGCCAGCAACAACCTGAACATCTCGGCCGTTGCCGGCGCAAATGGCGCTCCGGATGGTGCCGAGCTGGCCGGCGCTCCGCTGGGCTACAGTTTTCGCAAATGGTTTGCGCGGCCCTCGCTGCCGTTTGTCATCGGGATCTTTGCGCTGGGCGGCGTGGCCTGCACGCTGGGCGGCATTGTGCTGGGCTCCACGGGCCTGATAGAGCACTCCACGCAGTATCTGAGCGCGGCGCTGCTGATGATTGGCATCGGCGTCTCGCTGCTGGTCATTTCGGGCGCCATTTGGCGTCTCAGCTTGCCCGACGATGTCGACGATTGCCCCTGCTTCCGGCGCATGGAGACCTGCCGCAACTGCAACAGTCCGCACTGCACGAATCGCCTGCTGCCGGGCAGCTATCTCTATCCGGAGTTTCAGCATCGGCCGCCGCCGCCTTCGTATCTGACCTCGCTGAATGAATACGCCTTCGTCTATCATCCGAGCGCCCATCCCCCGCAGGCGGCCTATGCCGCCGTCCGCATGAACACGCCGCCGCCGCTCTACCGCTCCACCTATTCCCTGAAGTAAGTGTGCCCAGACGAGAGACCGAAACTTATTCAGTTGACTAATCGATTGCTTCTTTTTTCCCCAATCCTGCAGCACTTCGGGCACACACATGCTGTCCGCGGGCATTTCGCTGCCGCCCACAAGCGAGCAGGCCGCAGAGGAACCCATGACGGTGCTGTGCACACGCGAGGCCATCAGCCAGACATCCTTCAAGGAGCTGGAGATCGATGAGATACACGAGGATCAGGCGGCAATGCCGCTCACTCGCGAGGCGGAGAGCCAAACGCTCTTCAAGGAGGTGGACCTCGACTAGAAGGCAAAACGAATCTCTCAAGCAGATTAGCTAAACAATTACGTGTGTGTGCGTGTGTGTGTGTGTGTGTGTGTGTGTGTGTGTGTGTGTGTGTGTGGGTTTTCCTCTCAAGATCCTATTGTACCCGTACTCTTGACTGATTTATATCATATACAAGCTCCATATACATATATATATACATACATATTCAGTTGCGTATCTTCAACATATGAAAACTGTACAAATTTATTTTAGATATTCTAGTTTTAAAAGTTGTCCTTCTCAAGCATAAAAAACTTAGTGAAATTTAAATGTATAAATTTTTTGCATAAATATACATAGTTTTATATAAATGAACGTCCTAATTTTATACCTAAAGAAACTATATACATATATATACATATAGATTAGTATTTACATATGCGCGATGCTACGTGCAACAGATGTTTTCAGTTTTAGCCAATTGCTCTACGCTGCGGCTTTTATATGTTATGTTGATCATATTCCAAATGCCAAATTTAATAATAAATGTCTTTAAATGGCCTAAATGTGAAATCGATATGTGATTTTTATTACTTTCAACAGGTATTTATTTAGATAGCAGAGCAATGTATTTGGATTTGGAAAGAGGGTTCTATCAGAACTGAACGCCTTTCTATGCGATTTTCATAATCTGAAGTAATGAGGTTTTCAGATTTATATGAAACTGCTTAAAGCTATTCTCTTCTCTGTTCTTTGTTCTTTTATTTCTATATCATTATTACTGTCAATAGAGATATTTAATACTCGCTGTTCCTGTTGTCTCTCACTCTCTTTTCTTTTGTTTCTCTTGCATTCTTGATCTATGCCCACTTGTTCTCTCATAACGAATGTCTTTTAGAAAGCGTCTTTGCGATTTTCATAATCTCAAGTAAGACATTTCAATTTAGACGCATCTAATAAAGCAAGCTGTGTTGCAATCATAGCTGTTAAAGTTTAAAGTTATTCTCTCCTTACTCTCTACATAAGTCATTCTTACTTTCCGTTTCTCCACATCTTTGACGGTCTATCACAAATCTTCTCTCTCTTTTACTCCCTCCTTTTTTACATGCTCTCTCATACTTAATCTCTTTTAAATCACGCCTTTCTCTGCACTTTTCATAAACGGCAGTTACGCATATAGATTTTGGTACTTTATATGGAGTTGTGTATAAAATAGCAAATATGTAATATTCAATTTGATTTTATTGTTTATATTCTGAGCGCCTGAGTCTAACTACGACTTGGGTACACGTCCAATTATAAATCATGAAAATATTTTACGATTACGAGCCCGTTCACGAACGTGCTCATTGCCTAATTTATGACAAAGCTACGAATATTTAAGCCAAAATATCTATTTGCAAAACTGCAACAAATTTGATTAGTATTTCCTTGAATTTAGATGGAATTTTTCGAGTTTTTTTTTTGTTAAATAAAATATTTTGTGGGCTAAATTGCTCATTTTCGTTTGTAACGACTAATTTTGCCACCACTGTTAGACAGCCAAGACACAAGCCACATCAGCTACTCAGCCGGTTGTTGTATAGGCTGTCTGAATCAAGTTTTCACACCTGTTGCTCCGAGTCACAGCTAATACATATTTTATGATAAATATTGCTTAAAATCCTGGGGAATGCAATTAATACATAGATTACTTAATAAAGGCTTTAAGACAAAAAATATCCGAAATAAACTGGGTCAACTCTTAATTAGACGCAGCTTGTTTACTTTTCATAAAAATTCAGTGTCAAATTAGCGTGCATAATAAATTTGAAGGGACCTGTGTCTGTTGCCAGTTTCTGCCTTTTCGTGTGGTACCATTAAAATTTTATAAAAGTCTCATTAAAAATGCCAAACTTATGTGACACGTAACGTTTTAAATGAGGCCAGTTCGAGAACAAGTTGCTCAAACGTCGTCGAAACGTTGAGCTGACAAATGTATCTTAAGGTAATTATTGTGTCCTTTGTGGTACTGCTCCTCGGGGCACTCATAGGATTTCTGGCGTTTCCCTTGCTGTTCAAGGAGCTAGTTAAGCGGGTGAGTGCAGACATAAAGGATATCTACGATATACATATTACAGGACCATTTCCACAGAGTGTCAATCTAAAGCCTGGCAGTGAAACGCGTCAGCTATGGGAGAAAATGCCATTTCCCCTAACATTCAAGATCTACGTATTCAACGTGACCAATGCGCAAGATATTGAAATGGGCGGCAAGCCGAAGCTACAGGAAGTGGGTCCATTTGTATACGAGTGAGCCAGACACGAACCCCAAATGGACATTCCATATAAATGCCAATTTTTTTCAGCGAGTGGAAGGACAAGTATGAACTAATGGATATAGAAGCGGAGAATGCGATTAGCTTCAATATGCGCAACACATTTCAAACGCGCGCCGATCTGGGTCTCAGCGGCGAGGAGCTCATAACTATGCCGCATCCACTGCTGCAGGTGAGCCAGAAACAGAAGCTTTTCTTGACAAGATCTACAAGAGGTTCCACATAGTTCATGACGATTGCGAACTTGGAGCAGCCAGCCGAGACACAGGCAGCTGTGGCCCTGGGCCTGGACATCATTTTCAAGCCGCAGAGCGCTTTTATTACAGCCAAGTTCAAGGATCTCTTCTACGATGGCATCGATGTCAACTGCGACCAGAAGCATGCGGCTGCACAGGCCATTTGCCAGCAGTTCCAAGCGGGCGCAGTGCCTGGCGCGCTGCCAGTGAATGCCACCCACTACAAGTTCTCCCTGATGGGCGCGGCAAGTCAACTGGATATGCCCAGTGTTTCCTTTAATAATTTACTTCATTTTTTCATGTTTTCAGGGCAATCACACAAATGCCGGTCACTTTAAGGTCTCACGCAGCAGATCGCGGCAGTCGTCCGTGGGGCGTGTGCTCGCCTTCAATGAGGCGAAGCAGCTGCACATCTGGCCGGAGCTGAACAACACCAGCTGCAATCGCTTGCGCGGCACAGATGGCACCATCTTTGCGCCTCTTATGCGACCGGAGCAGGGTCTCTGGAGCTTCTCGCCGCAACTGTGCCGCTCCCTGACGCCCAAGTGGATGGGCAGGACAAAGTACAACAAGCTGCCAGCTCAACGCTATGAGCTTAACTTTGGCTCGGCACGCGTAAGTTATGCAACAACAACTATTACATTAAATAATTAAAATATAACACATCCAAATATTCTTAGAAGAAAATCTCATAAGTGCAAAATATAAGAAATTCCAAATCACAAGACAAATCAAATTGAATCAAGCTTGCAAACATAAACAAGTAAGAGGTTCTAGTCGGGAGCTCCCGACTAGGGGATACCCTGAACCCTCTTCTTCCAACATCAAATGCATATATATATTCTATTTAAGAAGCTATATGTCAAGTTTGGTGACTCTAGCTCTTATTATTTACCAAAATTGCCCAAAAAACAGGATATCGATATCGATTTTTATCGATTGCTTGGAAACGAAGCAAGTTATCGATTATCGGAAACAAACTCGAACTGCGCAGGCACTAGGAGCACCTACATTTCAAATTTCAAGTCTCTAGCTCTTATAGGTTCTGAATCCTTGCGTTCATACATACGGACGGACAGACAGACGGACAGACAGACGGGCATAGCTAGATCGACTCGGCTATTGGTGCTGATCAAGAATACATATACTTTATGGGGTCGGAGATGCTTCCTTCTGCCTGTTACATACATTTGGATTTTGCACAAGTGCAATATACCCTTATACCCATTTTTAATGGGTTCAGGGTATAAAAAAGGAATTTCAAACAACTCCAGAGACTGTTTTTAAGTGAGAAAAAAAAACTACCTCAAAAATCAATATTAATAAAATAATTAACAATAAAAGAAATAAATTTCATATGTAATTAAATGGGAATAAAATTTCGAAAATAATTTCACAAAATTCACAAAATCAAGATAAAACTTTATAACGAATGATAAATCCGTTAAATATATATATAAATCTGCCCAACATAGGAAATAAATGCAAAACATAAAAACTCATAAACATAAAAGAAAGCCTAAAACAAGTCTAAACCACAGGGAATATTAATAAAAATAAATAAATTCAATATTCACCCGACAAAAATCAAAATGAAAATAGTTTTAAAAACTTACAGTAACAGTAAATATTTTTCCAGACGGAGCCGGATTTGCACTGCTACTGCACGGACTATCCCGACGATTGTCCGGCTGATGGCACCATGGATCTGGTACGCTGCAGCGGCACACCTTTAATGGCCTCCTTGCCGCACTTTTATCATGCGGACCAAAAGTTATTGGCTGAAGTTGAAGGACTGCAGCCCACAGCTGTGAAACATGCCAGCATATTGATCTTCGAGCAGGTAACAAGAAGCTTTGTTTGACTCAAGTAAATGCCAAAGTAATATCCATTGATTTGTATAGTTTTCCGGCACAGTGCTCGCCGTGCATAATCGCCTGCAGTTCAGTTTGAAAGTGGCGCCCGTGAAGGATGTGCCATTGATGTCGCAGCTGCGTCCTTTGGCCATGCCGCTCTTTTGGATCGAGGAGTCGCTGCAGCTGGACGAAAAAATTACTCAGCTGCTGCACAAAAAGATATTTGCGTAAGTTTTTGGGAGACATTTGGAAGTTACAATTTTGGTGCTTAGCCCATTTTCTTTTATGTACAGCGTATTAAATGCCAATAATTGGTTTAGATGGCTGTCCATTGGATTGGGAAGCTTCGGTTGTATACTCGGAGCTCTGTTTTTGCATTTAACTCGCAGCGATGCGAAGCGCGTGGGCGTCGTCGAAGCGGAATGAATATCAATACAATTCTATCCTTATCCGGCTACATTGCAGCGCGTGCGTTTAAACCATTTGGGAATTATAGCCGCACAGCTCCTGATCTCTCCTTACATTAGCATAATTTTGTTGTTT
This sequence comes from Drosophila novamexicana, assembly GCF_003285875.2. NCBI lineage: Eukaryota > Metazoa > Arthropoda > Insecta > Diptera > Drosophilidae > Drosophila > Drosophila novamexicana. The sequence continues at coordinate 23,102 of NW_020824806.1, read as the reverse complement.
TCCCTTCGATGTCTACAGCGTTCACATTTTAAAATAGTTCAGTTGAATGTATTATACGATTCGATAGTGCCTTGGAACAGCATTACGGATGTAGATATATATATATATATATATATGTATATATATATTTATATAACTTATTGTTAGGCATACGCACTATCCTAAATATAAGACGTGTACGAATGTGTGGACAGCAAGTGTGAATGTGTGTGTGTTGGAAAGTGGAAAACTTGCAGGATGTGGATGCGGCGTGTTTTAGTTTGAACGTCGCGTTTGCCGCAAGCTTTTCTCGATCTCAAATTGACGCACATCGGTGCGCTGCAAAAAGTCCTGGCGTTCCAAGTAACTGCAACGGAAGGAATTCGATTATTCAAGAATTTAGCATGGTAAAGTCGACAAAAAAAAAAGTACTCACCCATCCTTGCCTTTGTTGTGTGTACGCAGATCCTCATCGATGCCCTCTTCACTTTTAAAGGACTTCCAATCCAGCTGTGACTTTTCCAACACTGACATTTTCTTCTTCTTGCCCAGCTGATTGAGCAAAGAGCCCAAGCCGCCGCCGCCGCCGCCGGCCCCTCCATTGGCTGCGCGCTTGGCAGCGCCAAAGGCGCGAGGCGCTGGAGATTTAGGGCTTGCCGCTGCCGGCTGCTCTTGGTTCTCCTTAGCACTGGAACTGGAACTGGAACTAGTGATGGTTTTGGTCACGGTTACCGGTTCGCCGGCAAAATCAAGAACTTCCGTTACTTGCTTGGCGGCCGGCGCTGCGCGTTTACCGCTATCTGTCGGCTTGGCGGGCGACGGCGTCTCTTTGGACTTTGAGGGGGGTTTGCTGCTGGCACCGACATCGCCCAGAAAGTCGGCCCAGAGCGCATCGGAGCGCGATTTGTCGGCTTCCTCGTCTGATTCCAATTCGTCCTTTTCCGCAACTTCGCGTCCATTTTGTTTGGCCTCCGTTTGACGCGTGCTACGTTTAGCTCCAGCACCGCTGTCGGTGTCAATTGACTTTTGCTTTACTTTGTCTTTCTTTTTGCCTTTTGCAGCTTTGCTTGGTTTTTCGCTTGATTCGGCGTCGTTTTCGTCGTCAAATTCGCTTTCGCTGTCGTCTTCCTCCTCCTCCTCACCGGAATCAGCATCAGCTTCATTTTCTAGGCAAAAATCCTCGTCGCTTTCATCGCTATCCGAGGCATAGTCATGCTCCTTATTCATATTAAGTTTTAGCTACTTTTTATTAGTTTAAACACGATTTTTATTTCTTATTTCACAGCGAGTTTTGAGATTTTTTCCGGCCGCAAAGAATATGTATGAAGACACGCACACAAGCACAAATCACACAGCACGCAACGCGAAAAACAGCTGCCCCAGCAGCATTCCAGCTAGTGATGTGCCATGCAAACGATGTACGCAAATCGATATAAGCAACAGCTGGGCTAGACGTGCGATATAAACACATCGATATGTGCACAAAACAGCTGAGTTGACAGCTTATCAAGCGTGTTCATATACCAAAGCGTTCCAGCTCCGTTGCCATGTAAAATAGAACGCAGTCGAAGAAAAACGAACAATAATTAAAATATTTAAGTATTTAATCAAGTGTATATCAATTGTGCATAACGACACAATATACTAAATAACGCGATGTGCTTTAAATAGTTAATCAAGAAACCCCAGCTAGGAGTTGGTGAATCACTGCCGCTGCAAGTGCTATTTTGGTGTGGCCTTTTTAATCGATTCCCGTTTGGCCTGCGCCAAAAGAAAACAAAGCAAAATATTTGTTCAGCGCACAAGGGCAAAACAACATACTAAGCTTATAAGAGCGACTGGAACGGGTACGGATCGCACGCAAGGATCAAACTTAGTTAGTGTATGTCTGTGTGCGTACGTACGTATGTACGTGCGTGTGTATGTGTGTGTGAGTAGCATGCAAAAGGCCAAAAGGTCAACAAAACTGAAACGTGCTTTCTTCTTTCCATCGTCCATTGCAGGTTCCTTGACAATGCCCAACACAATTAACTACAATGCACAGTGCTTTATTTACACTTTCCAGCTGCACATTAATCAGACCGACGCGAACCATAGCTAAAAAACAGCAGCAACAAAATACAAATGACCAAAACTCGACGTCGGAGCAACGGAAAAGCAATAATTAAACGTATTTAATAGCAACTAAAACAACATCAACAACAACCATCACTGGGTACTTCCAATAATTGTAGCCAAAATTCTACGAATTCAGGATTATAGATACATTTACACTCACTGCTTGCCCATCCTGCTGGCCATGTACTCGGAACCCATCGATACCGATGAGCTGGACGCCATTGTCGATGTGGTTGGGCTGCGCTCCCAGGCGCGGCTCAACACGTTCCGCGAGATGTGGTACCATGTCTTTCTGTGGGCCTTCTTCTCATCGATATTTATACACACCTGCGCCGCCTTGGTGGCATTTGTGACGCTGCGCCGGCACAAGTTTGGACGCTTCTTCTCCATACTGATACTGGTGATGGGATTTGTATCGCCCGCGAGCAGCGGCATCATCAGCAGCGCTGTGATCGCATTTGTCCATCGCGCTTCCAGCCTGCCCATGTCGCCGATCTATGCTCTCTTCTGGGGCGTCGGACAGACCATCTTCTCGGCCTGCCTGGGCTTCTTTCGCATTCTGGCCACGCTGTAGAAAGATGCGACGAACTGACTTTCACATTGGCACCCAAACCCATCTCTTTATTTATGTAAAAATCCTCTGTCAAATACGTAGCTCTCATTTGTATATGATAGGTACACATATGTTTTTCGAGCGCATTCAAGTTGGAAAGTTCAACCTAATATGCCTAGTTTATTTTGAATTAATATCGTATAGAATTTTTATTAATTTAGAAAATCGAAAATCCGTAATTTTAAATAGTATTTTCTACGCGCCAAATCGAAATATCTATCAACAAATTGTTCAGGTGTAGAACTTAAACTAATTAAACAATTATGTACATTTTTAAGAGACACGCGTATAAAAATATTGTGATTTTTAATATATACTATCTAACGAAATAGAAAACTGTACATATATAAATAAATATTATTTAAGCACATAAACGATCGATTGTAAATTCTGAGCAGCTGAATAAACGGCCTAAATCTATACCTAAATCAATGTATTCGGATCTCTAGCATTGTACAGGGTATACAATTTATTGGTCAGCACATTGCCAATGCGCCTTTCCGACTGCAGCGGCTGTGGCCCGTTGCTGCGCTTGATCTTGACATCCGCCAGCGTTTGCACCGCCTGGGCATCATTCGCAAAGTGCTCCAGCATGCGCTTCGGGCAGGGATATTGCGAAATGATGGCTTCCGCCACCTCCAGCGTCACCTGCGGCAATCTGTTCAGGTGCTGCTGCCAGAGGCGTCCATAGCCGTTGCCTTGTTCCACGCGCACGCACTGTTTGTTGTCATTGGCCAGGTACTTTTTGAAGCTGCCCAGTATGGCCTGACGCTGCTGCTTGTAGGGCTTCTCCGCGATGGCCTTTGTGTAGCGCTGCAGCAGTGCCAGCAGCTCCTGGCATTGGGGCTGAGCCAGTTGCTCCACGTGCAGCTGCTGCAGCAGCTGCAGCTCAATCAGCGCATCCGCCTCGCTGCTGCCGGCGCTGTGTTTGCTCTGGCGTAGACGTGGCACCACCACCGTGAATTGGCAATCGGCTGCGGGAAATGCATCGTGCAACTTGGGGCCGATGCAGGCCAGATTCTGTTCCTTTAGCGCCCGTTGAAAGTCCGTTTCGGTGAAGATCACCAAAACTTGTTGCTCCATGTGCCAGGCATCTTCCAGTGCGGCGCCCGCCGCAAGCGTCTGTTGACCCACATTGCGCTCCCAAATAATGCAATTGCGGGCGGGCAATGTGCGTATTTCGTACTTCAAGTCCGTATTGTTTAACTTCCCAATTAGCTCCTGACCCCATGCAATGCGCAGCAGGCCCGCGTCCAGCACCAAGCGCACATATTTCTGGCATTCGGCGGGTTTCATGCGTTTCTGCTGCTCCTTGATGGCCTGTTTAAGCAGTTTGTCCGCTTTGTTTGACATTTTAACGAATATATAAATGCAAATCTTAACAAAATTGGGCGCCAACTTGCAATAAAACAATTTTTAATAGTGCTGCATAACGCTATTATGCATTGTATATTTACTTATCGATAGAGTTGATTTAGAAACTGCGTGACTTCACAATCGATAGTTACGTCTAACCAATGCGATAGGCACAGCTCTCAGCACTTATCGTTGCACAGCACTGCAAGCCACACGTGTTTGTATTTATTGTGAAAAAGACGCACATTTTATAAATTTTATTCAAAATGTATCTCATGTACACAATTAACGAAAACGGCGATCGTGTTTACACGTTGAAGGTTAGTTATAGCATGTGGAAATAAAGAATGCAGCTCAGCTGTTTGCGCTTTCTTGCAGAAACGCACGGAGGACGGCCGTCCCACCTTGTCCGCGCATCCAGCGCGTTTCTCGCCCGAGGACAAGTATTCACGCCAGCGCCTTACTATCAAGAAGCGCTTTGGTCTGCTGCTCACACAGAAGCCGGAGCCCATCTACTAAGCCAGCGTTTATGTTTAAATTAGCTTACATGTGTATATTTACAAATAATAAGTAAACCGTAAAAAAAAACAAAACTGAAAACACATCAAATGCGTCGCTTGAGGCCCGCGGTATAGTCGAACAGTTGGGGATTGCGGAACTCGCCGCGCATATCCAGCACATAGTAAAGCGTCTTGTCCTTAACTTTAATGGGCAGTTGCACGCGCGCCATTTCCCGTGACTCCTGCGCCGAGATGCATTTCAGCGGCACGGTCATAATACGATTTCGATTGAACGGACCGTAGGTCACAAAGGACACGCTCTGGCCGCCCTTGCGCAGGATGAGAAACCGCACGGAGCGCAGCGTAAACATCCAAACGGCAAACAAAATGCCATAGCCTAGAGAGATTAATACAATCCTGAGTACTGTGCAGCATTTACTTTTGTGTCGACTCACCAATCATAAAGCTGCATATTGTAATGCCATTCTTGTACTTGTTCTCGCCCAGATTTATGCGCTGAAACCATTTCAGCTCCTCGCCAGGCTTCTCGACAACTGGCGCATCTTTGAGCGTCGTAAAGGCGAAGTGCGACAGATATGTCCAGAACACAAACTGGCACACGCCGAAAAAGTTGAGCATCTGATAGAACCTTGGATTCTCATACTTGAACAGCACAATATCTTTCGGCACATTTGTGCTCACATCAAAGGCAGCTCGTGTCGAATTGGATCTGATGGGCGCAGTAGGAGCCGGCACTTTACTGGCTTTCGGTGTCAACGAGCAGCGTAGGCTTTGCAATGTGTGTCTTTTCAGGAAATTGGCGCCGTGTCTGAGCGCAAAATTAACCAAATTGCTCATCTTAACTGATAACTTTGTTTACGGCATTTATTATAAAACCAAACTAACCTACAAGCCGCACAGATGTTTTTGTTTGTTTCGTTTTTGATCGTTCGTTCGTTCGCGTGTGAACTGGTTTTTGCACACTCTTTTTCAGGGGCTGTTCAGTAAAATGAGTCAGTGTTGTGGAACTTTGAACTGCAGTTCGAAATGCAATTGATGCCGTATCGGAAGAGGTAAGCCCTAATTACGTGCAAAACTATTTTGCAATTATTTACTGATTCGCTTCTTGAATAATTTGAACTAATACCAATGACTATTGGCCAGTAAAAATAATATGTATTTGTTATTCAGTGCCTTAAATCCATCAAATGAATCAAATTTAACCAGTTATAAGCTCAATTATATGCCAATTATTAAAATTTATTCATTAATCAATTTTTAATTAAAACTTCACTTTGTATTGTCCATGCCTACAACTTACAGATGTTGTTCGTGTTAAGTTGTTTATAGTTCATTTGTCGTCTTGCCTGCGAGCTAGTTTTGACGTTCAGGAACTAGCCGCAGCGCAACTGGTTCGCAGCTCCTCACAAATTGTTGTTGTCTGCTCTGATTTAGTCTGTGTTTGGTATTCCAGTTGTTCAGGGCGGTGGTTCTCTGCACGGTGTAAACAAATCGCAAAAAAACCGTTTAAATTATTGAAATCCTAACTACGTAGGGCATTTCATAAACGTTACGTTATAATCTATATGCTAAAAACAAGAACAGCAACTTTCCAAATACATATACACACAGGTAAGTTAATGTTAAGTACATAAGATTGTTGCCAGATCTTAACTTTACATGGTATAATTGTTATTATTATTGTTTATATTACCATCTCATATATATATGCATGGTTTTAAGGGGTTTTCCAACGTATTCACATAAATTTTTGATTTCGAATATGTAGAGAGACTTTTTAGCATTTGTTTGCGTTTTTAGGGTTGTCAGGTGGCTGCAACGCAGCCGGTAAAACTATAAATGTCTCAACTTTGTCGTCTTTTATTATAAAATGTAAACATTGAGTGCGGCTTTTGGAGTGCACATGTGTATGTTTGTCCTTGAACCTCAAGCATAGGCTGTGCATATGTATGACAATTTGTGGAGATGGCAACCCTATTGTATACCATGTGCACCATAATTACATGTACATTCATACAATAACGCCCATACCTTTGCGCATAGATAACGAAAACTACCTTTACTTCAAAATAATGCTTTGCTAGCACTTGGCAGCCCTAAAAACATTAAATTGTACAATCATAAAATTAAATTGTTGCCCCGTTTGCTTTTACTCTTGCGCTTGCAGTTAACTTAGCCGCCGATATCTAGGATCAAATGATATTCCCATAATAATGTAATCCAATATTGGTTTAAGACCCATGGATCCGTAATATTCTCCGGAACTTAGATGTTTTTCAAACTAACCTCACTTTGTATCAAAATCGATACGTAACCTAAAAAGAATGTGAATGCGCTGCAAAATATTATACACATACAAACCTTGTTATACATACACGAACACACATACACACACACACACACGTAGTTCTACTTAAGCGAACTTAGGTATGCATGTGTGCGTGAATGTATGAGTATGTGCTTGCATGCAAGAGCGAAACAGCTATAATAGACATAACTCCCAAAACAAGTCCAAACATAGTTATGTTACTACGAAAAAGACATCAACATATATAAAGACGCCTATGCAGAGACAATTAATCAGGTAGCTTTGTTTTATTTATTTATTTGTTGTCTATATGTAAAGCGCATACAAACAAGATGAGAGCAATAAAACTAAAGTAGGGTATAGGTAGGTAGGGAGGCAGGGCGAAACTGAGGTACAGCCCAAACATAATGATAGAATCTGAACCAAATCATGTTTCCGACCGATTCTATATCGTGACATTTCGAAACCCAAGACCTGTTTTTTTTTTTTTTTTTTTTCTCCCAATACATAGTACAAACTTTGGACGGCAAATATGGCTGCCGACGCCTCAATTTTTGTATTGCGTCCGTTTTAGTTGCTGCTTCTCACTGTGCTGCTGTGTCTTTCGGTACGCCTCGCGTTGTTGTACGACGGCACGAACAAAATGTGTTTGTCGTTCGGCAAACTTTTTTTCTTTTTCTTATTTTCTACATATAGATTACTTACATATATGTACATACATACATATTTTTACCTCGTATAAACGTCTAGTACCGCTCCCACTCCCTCTCTCTCACTCATTAGCTCTCTCTCTCCCTCTCTCTCGCTCTTGCTGTTGAAGCTCTTACGCTCTCTCACTCTCCCTCTCCCTCTCTCTGGTCTTGAAAGCCTACGACCTGGTACTAAACCGGTATCCTGCCAAAAGTCCTAGGCAAACGCATAAAACATTGCATCTTCTCAAGTCCCAAAAACTGCGGATCTTAGACTAGCGCACAAATTGCCGCAATATTGCTGCTTAACTATCCCCCCCCCTTCCCTCCCTCCCTCCACCGTTCCCCTGCTTCTTAGTCTCTTTCTCTAAACGTGTGCTCTTGATTTGTTTTTGTTTGCCGTTTTACATGTTTTCATTTTCAAATGCCGTTTTTCATATTTTGTCGTTAATTTCTATAGAAAATAATAATTTAATTTATCCGCCGTCGCCCCCACCCACTCCCCCCCAATCCATTGGCAGATAAAATGTTTCACATAGAGTTGTCCCGCTCACGCACGCAGCTCACTCGCATCGGACCTGCCGCTCGCACAGTCGGCAGCATTGCTCGTTTATAAAATGGCAATTTATGGCAACTTTACTTTTACTTTGTTTTGCGTTTTTCTTCTATTATTTTGCTGTTATTGTTATCGGAACTCTGTGGAAAACCATACCACAGACGAAGATCCCCTGCAGCAGCAATTGTTATGTGGTTCAACCCCCTGCAGCCGAACCCCTCGCCCTGAAGGTAGTTCTTCAAGCGTCAGCGCTGCCAACTCGTTTCAATATTGTTGCTGGGAATCCGATTCGTCTATAACTACGCTCACAAATTGCCTGAAAAGTTGACCTATTTCAGAAGTACCCGATATCAAGCATGATGGTGTGCAAAATCGTTTACATTTATTTGCCAGCCATGCTGACGTCACAGCGCATTTGGCTAGGGGTCGCACGCACTGTAGAATTTCACGCACATCGAAGATGTGAAAGTGAGATTGATTAAAAATGTTCGGAAAAAAAAAACATATAGAACGTTATCAAATCCTATCTGGCACGCCCTTACCAAGCACTTAGGTCGCTGGCCCCTGCCGTGCCCTCTCTCGCGCTCTTCCACCTTGTCTCCCTGTCTCTCTCCCGCTCGCTCTCTCTTCGCAGCGCTATTGTGCTCTCTTTTAATGTCGTCGTCGTCTCGCCGTCAGCTGGTTTTTGCGTTCGCGTTCGCGTACACTTCGGCCAATGTTTAGTGTTGCCTTGAACTCGCACAGAAATCTAGTTACAAATAATTTGATTTCTTAAGAGTCTAGTGTAAATTGCTGCAAATTGATTGAGACTCATCGAAACGAGGCGCATCCATACGGCTTGAGCTTATCGTAAGTTGGATTTTGTCCTAATTTCAATAGTTATATAAAATTGCTTCAACTTAACCTCAAATTCGTTAACACCCAACATTGTTGCGGTAAAAGCTAAAATATATCATTTATCGAATATATATCGCTCCAGTCCCCATACGCTCCATACAACATATCTTGTTTTTGCTTCTACGCTGGCTCCAAATATTTATCATATGTTCCTGCTTTATGCACGCTTATTTCTCTTGCTTGTTCGCTTTGTATTTGTGTTTCGGCTGCAGTCATCTTGCGCTGCGGCGGTTCTCGCTGTTGTTGTTGTTGTTGCGTTCGGCGGCAAAATACGACCGAACAACCGACCGACCGACCGACCGAGCGACAAGCACACCGGTTAGGCATGTAGATTTATAGATACATACCGAAACCGAAATAGCGTAAGGCACCAGACGAAAATCAGTTGGTGCTTACGTATATATATATATATACATATACATATATATATATATATAAATATTTGAATGATAGAATTTTGAAATAACATATTTCAAGGCTTTACCCGAACTTTAAATGCCAGTTAAATTTAATCGAACCCTTTCATTTTACAAGGTCAATTGTTATTAGTGGGCTTTTGGTTTGTTGGGTAATACGATTTTCAAGCAGGGTCTAAAAGTGAAATCCGGACTTGGTTCATTGTAAATTTCTGTTTTTTTTTTAACTAACGCTCTTTTTCATTTTCATCGCTGACAGAAATTACAGTAAAAGCTTTCGTTAAGCTTCCGGCAAAAGCTTTTTCGTCTGCATCAATTCTTAAAGAGGGAATTGACGAATTAATTGTTTTTGGTTTTGTAAAACGAATTTTACATTTGATGTATAAAACGTTTTGTTGTTGTGTGGGGGGGGGGGGTAGGGGGTAGGGGCTAGGTCATATGGTGTGATAGCCTCTGCGCAGGGTTGCCACACTGTCGATTTCAGTGTTGCCGGATCGTCAATGAAACCAATGAAATGACAAAACACCTAATTTTTTCATTTCATCTCAGTTCAATGTGTTCCAACTAAAGGCAAAATATTAACGCGCAAATATGATGGAAGTAACACAAAACGTGGAACTAAAGGAGCTGGCAACTGAAGATGAAATTATAAGAAGCATTGCAGAGGAACTCGACCATGAAGTCGATAAGCTCACCACCCCTGGTAGGTACAACACTTTCATCGATAAATTCGCATTTAAATAAGCCGAATCGTTTACAGATATTAAAAAAACGGTGGAAAGCCGCAAATCAGCCAGCGATGAGGAAATACACAATGGCCTGGAAGCAGACGTCCTGGAACCAGATATTGAGGCAGCGCTGTCTATCGATAGTATCGGCAAAAGCATCGATCAAATTGCCAGCGAAGCGCTGCCCTGCGAGCGTAATGCTGGCACAGATTTGGATGCTCTTTTGGATAAAATCAGTTCGATCGTAGACTGCGATCCCAAGGAGTCTGTCGACGAGGAAGCAGCAGAGGAGAGCGTAGCTGTGGAAGCTGACAGTGAGTCGCTCGCAGCCGATATCGATAACAATGAGAAAAGCAACATTGTGATCGATGAAGCTGCCGCCAAACAGATCGGCGCCGAAGGAGAGCAAAAGGAAGAGGAGAACGATAACAGCGTGGAGAAACCTGTGGGCGCCGATCTTGTCGAGGCCGAAGAGAAAATACAAGAAGAGGAAGAGGATTTGGAGAAAGGCGAAAATAAACAAAATATCGCTGCAAATGAGGATGAAGCAGCAGCAGAAAAGGATGTGCTAGCTGAGGAAAATATGGTAGTTGGTAAAGAAGAGGACTCGGAAATCTCAAAAACAGATAAGTCCAAAGCGGATGATGAAAAGACGAACCTCAATAACTCCAGCGATGAGGTCTTCATGGATGCATTGGAAAATATTTCCAGCTCAGATGAGTTCGAAGCATTGGCAGATCAGCAAATTAAAAAGCCCGACGAACCAACTCCCCGAAAGGAGTGCAAAAATGGTCTAGAAGACATAACCTCCGACGAAAGCAATGATAAAGCGGAACTTGCCAATGATAAGGCAAAGGTCGATATATCAATTATTGATCTAGACTCGTCGGATGAATGTCTAGCAGCTGAGGCAACAACGGAGTTGCCTAAAGATAGTTCCGATAATCCCGCGAAGGAGGCTGCAGAAAAATCAGAGACAGCCGCGAAAGATGCTGAGCCAAAGAAGCTTGGTAAACCTGATGATAAAGAAGAGGATAAGGAAATAAAAATGACAGCTACCCAAGAGCTCAAAGAGAATACCCTTGATGAAATGTTGACGGAAGCTGCCAACACGTCAGAGGCCAACTCGAAGGAGGCCCAGACAAAGAAGGCAGACACAGAAATAGAATGTGAAGTTCCTGTTCTGCCGAACAACAAAGTTGTAGAGACAAACGGTGTCTTCGATAAAGACTTGGCAAAGGCGGACGAGGAGAGTGAAGAGCAGGCGCCGAGCAAAGCTTCAGAGAAGATCGAAGCTGACACAAAGGAGGCCGAATCGGATGACGAAGTGATCTTTTTCGAGCCTATTGAGAAGTCGGCAAAGGAACCTGAGGCAGACGAAAGCAAAACGGAAGCTGTCAAGGATATGTCAACTGCCGAAAAGAAGGCGGAGGAGGTAGTCCTTGTGTCCGAGGACGAAGATGAACAGCCGCCCGCAAAGAAACCGGAGGAGGCGCCAAGTAAAAAGTCTGAAACAACAGCTGCGACTGCAGCAACAGATTCCCAAGCGAATGGAGCCGTAAGCAGTGATTTGTTAGCTGACAATTCGGACAATGCTTGCGATCAGTTTGAGAAGCTCAAAACGCAAGAAAAGCTGAAAGTTAGCTCTGGGGAGGATGTGGACAGCAACTCGAGCAATTTGCTGCAGCCCTCGCAGAAGAGCAGAGATGAGGTCGCAGCCGAAGCTGAGGCCGAACCCGTTGCGGAGACTGAAGACGGCGATGTGGAAATGGTGGGCGACGAGCCCGAGGATGAGCCCGATGCGGGCCTGCCGGCCGTTAAGCGCATACGACTGAGCACCGAGGACAAGCCGGAGGCTAGCAGCAGCTCCAGCTGCACCACCGCCAACACAACCACCAACGATGAGGAAGCTCTGCCCGCAGTTGCCAAACGCAGTCACAGCCTGCTAGCCAATAGCAGTCCCGTGGAAAAGGAGGAGACGCCCAGCAAGAAGCTTAAGACCGACGACTCTGATTCCAATAGCTCCAACGATGGCACGCTGCAAATTGATCTCGATGCCCACGACAATACCCAGGAGTCGGAAGCGGTAGCAGCTGCTGCAGAGTCAGCCAAAGTCAAGCCCGAGGAGAAGGCGGAGCCAACGGAGCTGGCGCTCGATTTGAAGCCAAAGCCGCAGTTCAAGCCCGATGTCAGGCCGTTGCGCATGGAATTTATCAAGAAATTCCGCAAGAACTTCGACAAGATGACACGGCACGATCTGGAGGAGCTGGTGCTGCAGAAGGTCGTCGAGAGCATGCTGGTGAAGAGCGAATTTGCGGAGATCCGACGCCAGATCGACAATCACGAGATCACGCTGGCCAACTATCGCCGCAAGATAGCCGAGGTGTCCAAGCAGTTTCTCGATCTGGAGACGGTGCACAAGCGCGTGCTCAAGGATTTGGAAACGAAGAATGCACAGTTTACGGCGCCCGTGCGCATTACGCGCGCCGTCGGTCTACAGGTGGGCATGGCCCTCATGAAGAAACCCAGCGAGGAGGCGCGCAGCCAGGCCAGCGCCCATACTGCGGGCAGTATGTCGGCGCCGGCAGCAGCAGGAATGCCAACGCCGCCCAAGGCCAGCACCTCACCGATGCGCACGCCCATGCGTAACAATGCGCCGCGACCAGGTCCCAGTCCGCCTCATCACCAGCAGCAGCAGCAGCTGCTGCAGACCCAGCAGCAACAGCAGACGCCGCCGCCGCTGCATGCATCCCGACCCTTCGTGCAGACCAGCGGCACGCCGCCCGTGCGACGCGGCTGCATGCAGAAAGTGACGCCACAGCGCCCCGTGAACAACACGCCCAGCGGTCAGCAGGCGAGCTCCCCCAACCAGGGCATGCAACGCATCCAATCACTGCCCCATGTCACATCACGGCCCATGTACGCCAGTAAGCACACGGGCGGCACGAACGCGGCAACCGCTGCGGCTGTCGCGGCAGCGATGCGCGCACGCGGCACCACAGCTAAGCCAATTGGCAAGGATTACCCCGGCTCATACATGACACCAAAACAACAACAACAGCAACAACAACAGCTGCAACAGCAACAACAGCAGCAGCTGCAACAGCAACAACAGCCCCTGCCGTAAGTTATTGCTTCCTTATTTCCGATTGCAGCTCCTTTAACTTAATTCCTTCCTTGCAGCGTGCGCATCGGTCGCAGTCCCGGCAAGCAGCCCATCAGCATCAACAACAAGCCCCGAGCCATGCCCATTGGCGGCGGCACCGTTTCGGTGCCCATGTCAAATGCCACAGACAGCGGCGCTGTTGCCGCCGGGTTTGGTCAGCCCAGTTTGGCGCCCGCCCGACCCAAAGAGAAGGCCGTCATCGATCTGACCGATGAGGATGATGCAGCAGCAGCTGCTGCTGCTGCCGCTGCCGCCGTGGAGGCCAGTGCACGTCACCGGCAAACGCCAAGTGCAGCCGCCAAACGCAGCCTCCAGACGCCGCCCATGGGCCCCAATTCACGTTCGGCGGGCGGTAGCGTAGTGCGTGTGTCGCCCATGAATATACCGCGCGCCAATGCCGTTGCCCGACAGATTGTCAATGGACCAGGTAATTTACATAAAAGTGGAGTTTACTTGGGTACACACGTCCCGATAACAGGTAAAACATTACCATATTTTATAGGCTGAGACAGATTTATGATTGTAAAAGTAATAGTATCCCAGTATATATCAATTTTATATGAAATCTCTTTTCTCCGTTATGAGATTCTATCCAAAATACTTGGTAGTAGAGATTAAATAAGATGTGAAAATATGATTCGCGTATAAACTAGAGCCTAGCATTGATGAAATTACTTGAAACAAACTTGAATACTCAGTCGATCAAGCCGAAAACCAACAGGCTCGAACTTTCGACTATTGAGCCGTGTTCGAACAAACGATCCAACATGTTCGAAGACATTCATACTAGCGAAGTTCGAACTCGGGCTTGAGCTAATGTTGGTTCTACCGATGTGAGAACATAAATGATTAGCTCGAACTTTCTTCGAGCGAGTCAAGATTCAAATTTGATCAGCTCGACGTACGATTCGGATACTCAAACAAAGTTCGAGCGAGTCCAAATTCAACTCGACTCGTCCGAAAATTCAGTTCGATCGAGCTCGCCTTAGATACGCCTATTTCGGTTTGGTTTTTTTTGTATAACCCCTGCCTTCAGAAAACTCCCTTCAATTGCTTGACATGCTAGACTATAAAAGCTACTTTGGTTTTTGCATATCATAAAATTGATATTTGAAGGGGGCAGTTGTCCGCTTATTGGAAAAAATAACAAAAACTGTAGGAAGTGTTATCTTGTTTTTATATTCTATATGCTAACAATTTACAGTTAATACTGTATTTACATACTCATGCTAAAATTTGTACATAATGATATGTATATTAATGTTGCATGAGTGTTAACATTTTGTTGAATACCCTCGAGGAGGTATTATTATTTTATCGCAAAATGTTTATCGAAAGCTTCCTCTGCGATCCCATAAAGTATATATAGAGAATATATGCAAATATATAGTTATAAAAAAATGTGTGCTAGACTGAATGGAAATGAAGTGAAGTGAGTTTTAAGAGAATACAAATATGACAAACTTGAATTGGTTTCGACACTAATAGTGCAAAAAAAGATGTCAACATGCAGCAAAATGTATAGAATCACTTACCATACATTTGTGCGTGCGTGTGTGTGTGTGTGTAGAGGTCGAAATTCAAAAATCTAAAAAACTTCAAATCTAGTCTAATTTGCATCGCACAGGCAGAGAACCAACAGGCACACAACGGCATAAATACTTCGATCCATATACAAAATTCAATGCACAAAAGCCAACGCTTAGGTACCCTTACCAACAATAACGAGGCAAAATGATCTGATGAATGACCTTTTGATTATTTCATATTACTCGTCCCTTCAAAAGGGAAGAAACGCGTCCGAAATTTGGAAAAGTTCAATTTGCGCTCATTGTTACTTGTGCGAACACAGACACACACATGCATTGAAACTATCACTAGACATAATGAGAGAGCATATTGAGAGCACTGAGAGTAAGCCAAAGCAGTTTCCTGTAGTGAGAACGAAATAAAATCAAAAAAATACCGTTCTATCACACAAATAATATGGATTTCGTACTCTCTTGCTCTCGGAGAAAGCGAGCGAGTCTCGGACCCGAACAAAAACAAAGTCCACTTTGGACCAGAAATCGAAAGAAATGAATGGCCCAAACTTTTCTGCTAGCTGTCGGTTAGTAATAGAATCCAGATTTTTTCGGGAATTAAGTTAAAATGGAGGACAAGTGTTGTTGGTAAAATAGGAGGAGCAGCAACATTTACCGAGGAGTAACCACAAATTTCATATCAAGTAAACATGGATTTATAAAAAGGAAAATTTATATTAGGAACATTCTAGAATGCGGATACAAATGCATTGCCTGATTCAGGGACAAGTGTGAACCACAAATATGTAGCTTACAATTTCGGAGCAATCACTAATTGGCATCTCATTAACAGTTCAGCGAAGTTCGATTGGCTCCAATGTCACCATGCAGATACGCTCAGAAAATACGCCGCCGAGTGGGGCGCGTATGCGTTATACGCATCCCGCGCCGTTGCCGCTGGCGCCGCCGCAAACCTTTCATCCGGACTGGAAGCTGCCGCCATCTCGGCCCGTTATACGCATCAGTTTGCACGATACGGGCATTGTCATCTCGTGGACGCTGGAGGATACGGGGCCCCGTTTCGCGGAATGCGTCACGTATCAAATCTATGCCTACCAGGAGACCAGCAACGATCCCAGCACGGACTCCTGGCGTCATGTGGGCGACGTGAAGGCCATGCTGTTGCCCATGGCGGTTACACTGAATCAATTCCAGGAAAATCAGCGCTACTTTTTCGCCGTTCGCGGCGTCGATGCCCATGAACGTTACGGGGTATTCAGTTTGCCCAAAACGTGGTAATATGTCGAGTGCCCCGCCCCGTTGGGAGTGTGTTTTGTTTTTGTGTAATTTTTTTGATTTTAAACTCTTTGAAATTATTTTTAAATTGTATTTATAACATATTTATGTACGCATTTTGTGCCCCAGCCCCTATTTTAAGTATTGAGTTTGAGCTTTTGGCAAGCAGCCGCCGAGCAGCACAGTTTGTGGCCCCAAATTCTAAGCCAACTAATATATAAAATCACATCTATGTTCGTTCCTTATACGATGGGAAAACACTGAGAACTGGCAGCTGTTAAATTGATTCCTTTCCCCCCATATACTCTAAGTTAGTCTTAAGTTTTAACCTTATGAAGTGTTTTATTTATGGATTAATCAGACATCACTCAAACATCTGCTTCGTAGAAATTAAACGCAACAATATGATTCGTTTTGTAATTTAAGACTTATGTTCTAAGCTTAAAGGAATAGTAAACAATGAATAAATATCAAACTGAAAAATCAAAAGCATTCTGTTTTTGATTGCTTCAACTCAGATCCAATTAAAAATCTGTATATGTTTATTAATTATTTTTATTGTTGGGATGAGGCACGTTTCTGAGAAAGGTAGTTTGGGTAGTTTACAGTTGATTATTTTCTAAGGAATTTTAACTGCCTGTGAATGTGGCAACTCTTCAATCGGCTAGCTGCAAGTATTTACAATATAAATAAAGTGCTTTGCAATTTTGTCAGTTGACTTCAGCGACCACAAATAGTTTAGATAGTCTTTATTTAACCAAAGCAATTTCAACAATTTACATTCTCTGTAGTTTAAAAGTATGTTAAATCGAATGTTAAATTTACAATGAACTTAAGAAAACATGCTTAAAAGGTAGATAAGGTAGATAGCATGTGTATAGTCGGGCTCTTAAAAAATGTTACAAATTCTTTGTCAATATGGCAACTCTTCTTCAATCTGCTAACAAACAGATGTCTGCTAGGTGGCAACACTGCAGATTTACAATGTTAATAAAGTGCTTCGCAAATCTGCCAGTCGATTTTTAGCTTTCATAAGCAGTTTATATTATCTTTGTTTTAACATTATGTAAAAGTGCATGTTAAATTTACAATGAATATAACTAACGTTGAAGCTATGTTGATTAAAATTTACAATGAAGATAAACTGTGTATATCAGGCTCTTAAAATATTTACGAATTCTGTGTGAATATGGCAACTCTTCTTCAATAGGTTGGTCGCGAGGTGGCTTCTAGGTGGAAACACTATTCTTATGTTTCCTTTGCAAATATTTGCAATGTAAATAAAGTGCTTTGTAAATTTTGCAACCGTTTCAACCTAAAAGAATAACCAAAGCAAACTAAACAATTTACAATTGAAATAATCTATTTGGTGGCACATTATGCTTAAGGACATGTTAAATTTACAATGAGTTTTAGAAATTTACTTTATTTTTAGTACGATCTGACATCAAATTGAGTACATCATAAAATTGAATGTGCCTTAAACCAAAGATAGTAAAAGTTATCCTTCGACTTATTTACATAGCGCATGGTTAAAAAATAGCTTTATAAATGTAATACTTATCGCTTATGACTGGATGATTGCTGTCAAATAATTTTAGGTAAATGTTTTGGCAATCTAATGCTCAGTTAGCATTTAATGCCCATATCCTTGCTGACAGTATACACTCGAGGACAACCAAAGGACAAATTAGCACAAATTGCTTGCACAAATTGATTTTCAGCCCGAAAGCAGTTAACTTAGTTGGAGGTAGGGGCTTGGATTGGGATGGCTGGGAGCATTTCTATATGAGAATGCAACCGATGACACATAAAATATAGATACGCTCATTTCCGTGAGACTGGGTACTGTCCATTTAGGGGTCGCTTGCCGTCCGCAAACAAACGCTGCTCCCCCTCCTCCCGCTTAATGGCCTACGTTGCCAATATTGCATGTTAAGTGCAATCCCTCCGTCCCCGGACCCATATATAGAGCCCTTTTATACGCTAGTCACCATGTCAAAGGGGGCATTATAGACTTGAAAGTAAACACTGCCCCACGCTTCCATAAGCCAAAATCGGATTTTCGCAATTTACAATTTGAAACTCACAGATTTATGATAACAGTTTTGGAGTCACAACCTATAATCCCTGCGACTTATTTAACTGTTAAATTCCCTATTAACTAAGTGTGTACGTTAAACTCGACAGAATATACCATTTATAGCTTGAGCCCATTGCATATTGGTAAAAATTATATAAGGGTTTTGTGCAAATGGTTGTGTCTGTGAAAAGGAAGAGTCTCCGAGCCCATAAAGTATATATATATATGTTTGATCATCATCAAAAGATTGTCGACCTTGCCATGTCCGTCCGCCTGTCTGTCCGTTTTTATGAATGTCTCAATTCTCTAGATTCTCCTAGTGCACGCGCCATACGAGTTTGTTATCGATAACCGATAACCCCTCTTTTGTAACAAGCAATCGATAAAAACCGTTATCGAAATTCTGTTTGCTGATCAAATTGCTTAGGATTTAAGAGCTAGAGACGCAAAATATAGCATATAGCGTATAGCTTCTGGTATAGCTGGCTTTTCAATCATATATCTTTGTTAAAGCTTCGACAAGCTCTGTTGTTGGCAAAAGATGTTTCGGGGTATCATCTAGTCGTGCACTCCCGACACTTACTTGTTTTTTTTTGTCAAGGCTGCGACACCGATTGCTCTCATGCACTTGACATTGGATGAGCGTTGCAGGCGACGTCGCGACCTTTTTCAAATATTTTGTACCGTGTGGTGCTTTTTTTATACCCTGAACCCATTAAAAATGGGTATAAGGGTATATTGTATTTGTGCAAAATCCAAATGTATGTAACAGGCAGAAGGAAGCATCTCCGACCCCATAAAGTATATATATTCTTGATCAGCACCAATAGCCGAGTCGATCTAGCTATGTCCGCCTGTCTGTCCGTCCGTCCGTCCGTCCGTATGTATGAACACAAGGATCTCAGAACCTATAAGGGCTAGAGACTTGAAATTTAGATGTAGATGCTCCTAGTGCCTGCGCAGATCGAGTTTGTTTCCGATAATCGATAACTTACTCCGTTTCCAAGCAATCGATAAAAATCGATATCGATATCCTGTTTTTTGGGCAATTTTGGTAAATAATAAGAGCTAGAGTCACCAAACTTGACATATAGCTTCTAAAATAAAATATATAAGTATATGCATTTGATGTTGGAAGAAGAGGGTTCAGAGTATCCCCTAGTCGAGAGCTCCCGACTAGAACCTCTTACTTTTTTTTGTGTCCATTCATGCGCTGCATGTGGCAGAGAGCGGCGTGATTGGTTCGCTGTTGCCTGCATATGCAGCTGCCGCCTGGCTTAGTTGGCAAGGCGCGCCAACAAGCAGCGCGTGCCACGTGCCAGCGCATTTTGAACGGCAGCCAAAAACCTTGACTTTAGGCGCATGTGTGTGTGTGTGTGTGTGCGGCTCAATGTTAAGTCATGGTATTTGCCTCTGCGCCTGCTGCACATCCGGCGCACAGAAATTTAGCCAGTTTGTCATTTTAATTCATTTGCAGGCAACGTGTCGCAAACATGTCCTGTTCATGTCCTGGCCCGTTGTCCTGTTGTTGTCATTGCCGCTCCAATTATTTGGCAATTGTCAAGGCAAGAAAAAATAAATAAGTAAACACACACGCGCACACACATATGCACACACTGCCTGCTTGCATTTAATTGAAATAACTGTTACACACACAGTGAGCGCAATTTAATTGTTGTTGTTGCTGCTTCATTTCCGGGAAATGTCTTAGCAGCCACAACACGCACGCACACACACACACACACAGGCAAACAGACATGTACTATTGCAAGCATAACAAAAACACAGATGTTTTGTCAGCAGGCACACACAAAAAACTGCTGGCGCTCACTGTCCGCAGCGCATGCGTCACTTGCCGCACGGCAACACTGTTTTTATATTGGTAGCAGCATTTGCGGGCTTTGTTTTGTTATTCGCTCGCTGAACGCGCCACATAACGGTTGTGTCTCGTCTATCTTCGCATCTCTGCTGCGCGCAACGTGCATCTATCGGCGGCATGCGGCGCGCTTTTAGACAATTAACGCGTGTTTTACTCAAAAATAATGCAACAATAATTATTGCATTAGTTGTGTGTGGGTTTTTCGCGTATTGTTAAAAAATATGTAAATATATTTAATATAAAAAAATATTTAATAAATATATAACACATTTTAAGCATATAAAAAATATGCCGCTATGATATTTAAGTACAATATATAAAAAAAAAAAATAGTTTCAATAAAATATTATAAACAAATACAGCAAAAATA
The DNA here is from genome assembly GCF_003285875.2 of Drosophila novamexicana. Lineage (NCBI taxonomy): Eukaryota > Metazoa > Arthropoda > Insecta > Diptera > Drosophilidae > Drosophila > Drosophila novamexicana. The sequence goes on along the minus strand of NW_020824806.1, from coordinate 2,604 downwards.
CATATAATATTTAAAAAATATAAGTATAAAAAAGCTTTTAACAAAATTCTGCGTGTGTTGATAAAATAAAAAATATATAACAAGCCTTAAGAAAATTAATAAACAACAAAAACATAATAAAAAAAGTATTAAAACATTACAAAATACAAAATTAGAGCTCATCAATTTATCATAATAATAAAAAATAGCTGCTGCAAAAGTATTGAAAACAAATTCTTAAGTGTAAAAAATGAATGAGTTATAATAAATCGAAAATAAATTAATACTCAGAGCAACTAAATATCAATGATGCGAAGAATTTAAGAACAAAAAAAAATCAAAAACAAATAAATAACAAAACAAAAACAAACATTTATGTAAAATAAAAACAAAGCAAGAAACATAACTTGTTTATAGATGTCTAAAAATTATAAATAAAGAATAAAGAACATAGATATTGTATATTTACGCAGCTTTCATTGTTTTTAATATAATATATACATAGAAAAAGACTTAATTAAAAAATATTAAAAAAAAATATAGGTATTGTGTATAAAAACAGCTTTCATTGTTTATAATATATTGCCTAGAAAAAGGCCTAATTAAAATACATAAAAAATATAACAAAGCAGCTTTCATTGTGTATAACATATTGCTTAGAAACAGGCCTAATTAAAAATGTAAAAATAACATTTAATTGAAATATCGATTACAAGTGGCAACTCGTCAATTGCTTTGTAAGTATAACAATGCCCCAAAGCGTTCCACATTTTCGGCGTGCATGTGTGTGTGTGTTTATGCATGTTAATTAAATTACCGTTATGTGTGCTTAACAACAATGCCAAAACCCACAACAACAACAACGCACACACGCGCTTACACGGCGTAACCTCCATTGAGAGTAATTATAAAAAAACATCAACAACTATAAAAACACTACACGCACACACACTCTCTCACACACACACACACAGTATAAACAATAACACATGAACCCATTTTCAGACCCAACTTCGACTCGAGCTGCGACTCTGGTTTCATGTCTTGGCCCTGGCCACTTGGTGCCATATTTGATATTTGTTGTGCCTGTGTGTATGTGTGTGTGTTAACTGGGCTGTGCCTAGGTCTATTACAAGCTGTGGCCATTTGCACGTAGCGCGTTACTATTATTAAGCGTCTTATTGTACAATGAGAGCGCACATAAGTATGCTACGGTTTCTGTAACTCAGACTGAGCCAGACACACACGCACACTTGCCCATGTGTATATGTAAGTGTGGGTGTGTGTACTCAAGGTGCCATAAGCCAGCATTAGCTGTATATATGAGCATGTTTTCGTATATAGCATGCAGCTAGGGCAGATTGTTCAGCTGAAAGGCTTACGAATCAAATCGATAAAATCATGATCCTTTTGTATCGATGGGTGTGCTCGTGTGTGTGTGTGTGTGTGTGTGTGTGTTCGTGTGTGTGTATGTGTGTGGTCTATCAGTCATCTGGTAAAGCTTGCAGCTTATGTGCCCGCACTTTATTTTCATTTCACATGGCGACCAAATGCTTTTGATGCCAGAATTAAGTATAAGATTTAAGTTTTAGTTTATTGTGTAAAAATAAATATATTTTTGTGATACGTGCATGTGCTTAAATGTGCTTTATTTGGCATGTTTATAAATGTCTAGTTGCCTCAATTTTTGCACATTTTACGCACAAAATAACGTAAATCATGCACTTACTGAATTTTTAATTGTTTTTTTGCCCGTAAAATGTTCTTTCATTTATTTATTTATTTATTTGTTTCTAGCTTTGTAAAAATTAATTACTTAAATATAAAAGCATTCGAAAAGCAATCCAAAGTAAATCGCATTCAGACAAAAAACAAATGAAATTAAAAATATATTAAATAAAATCCTTTGCAATTTCTTTGTTAAATAAGAAAGCTCCAATGCCTAAGTTCAAAGAGTATATTTATTTATATCTAAATAATTTATATTATTTAAATATTCCAATAATTGGTTAAATATTGGATTTAACCAAGCTCTAAATTTCTGAACTTTTAAGTTTGAAAAACGATCTGCGAAAGTAGATTATATATATAATTTTGTATATTATATAGAAATACAGGAATACGTCAATATATTTCCTATATATATTTACTTTTTTACTTTTCATTGATTCTTCAATATTTTATTTTTTTTTTTAATTTTTAATAATTACAACAATAATTTTGCTTTATTTCAGTTCGGTTTTTAGTCGCCAATTTTGCCCAAGACTTTTATAAGTATTATAAAAAGGCTTCCTTAAGCAACTTTTGTAGATTTATTCCTTTAATTATAGCATTTCAGTACCTTATGAAATTTCATTTAGTTAACATTTCATTCCTTTTGGACTTTTGGTCCATTCTGAACTCAATTAAGTTGCAGTTTTCGTAGATTTCTTGTCGTTCGTTTCAGCAACAGCTTGACATTTCTTCATAGCTTAGGGCTGACAGGATATTTAAAGGGATGTCATGTCGCCTGCAGGACATGTTTGCCCAGGACACGTCGAGGTGTTGTAGACAAAACTAATACAACAACAACGCACACACACAAAAACACACCCATTTTTTTCATAAATTTTCCGACAAATCAAG